>NC_142202.1:80646243-80960282 GCF_049639895.1 Pseudopodoces humilis | reverse complement strand
CAGTAATTCCAATATACAACTTTATTCAGCTTATCTCTGCTTTATGCCTCTAACTTTTAACTCCTGAATATATATAGAGCTGTTTTTTGTGAAGTTTTTTTTCTTTTGTTGTTTTTTTTGTTTTGTTTTGTTTCTTTCATATTCTCCCTTTTGCAGATCCCATTCTAGAGTAAGAATAAAAATAAAAGAAAATAAGGCTTTCCCACCTTCTCTATGCCAAAGCTATGGGAGCAGATATTGCCAACCCATATTGTCATCAAGCATTCCTCCCACACTTATTTCAGGAGAAGCTGGTTGCTTTTAATGACAGGCCTCTTGTGCTCTGGGGTAGGATCCAATTATTTTGGGGTTCTTTCTTGATCATGCTCCCATTAATTATTAGAAGAACCACAAGCTTGTCCCAGGCTTGAAAACTAGAGCAGATCATCATTGCACAAAACACCCCATTTCAGAGGGACCCGTCGCCCCTTCCTACATCTTAGAGAAAGTTCTCTCCACGGGGTCTACTAATTTTGGTTCTTAATTACAGGGCAGCCAAGTAGAGTATGTGTGCTGCTGGCAAGGGAACACCGTCTGAACCTGGGCAATATAGTAATTGCTGAAGTTGGCATCTGCTACGTATGGGGCTGGCTGGTAATAGCAGGTGACATTGGCCACGTTGGGGATGATATTCTGCTCGGCTAGGACCCGGATAGCCAGCATGGTGATCAGATTCAGAGTCTGTCTCCTCTCATGTCCCATCAGGCACACTGTGCTCTCATTCACCACACCGTGAAGGGTCATGAGATAGTCATACTTGCGGTCTTCTAATCCCACAAAGTGGTTCTGCAAGTAGGACTCCAGCTTTCTCTGCTGTTCGCCAATGTCTGAGAAGTCAATGAAAAACCTCGAACACATGTATCTCTGCAGGGATTTAATCTCAGATTCAGAGGCTGCCCTAAAGCCCCTTACCAAAAGGTTGCAGTACTTCAGCAGACCACCTCCTCTGATTTCTTCTGGGTTTCTGGTGGCAATTATCTTGTTGCAGAGGTGATCAAAGGCTTCCTGGAAATCCCCATAAACGCTCTCGCCAATGATAGTTGGGTGAAAAGTTTCAGTCATCGGATTCTCTGAGCACTCATAAAAAAGCAGCAGGGAGTCCAGCTTGATTTGAAAGGAATCGACACTGAATTCAAACTGCCGCCTCAGAGAGTCCACAAATTTCAGCTCCACATTTTTGCCACTGTTGTTGGACAGGGAGATAAGACTCCATCGGTCTGAATCATTGCATACTTTTACCATTTTCTGCACATAAGCCTCCTATAATCAGAAAGACAAAATGAGCAAATCAAGACAAATATCCAAGAAATTTCTCCTTCACTGTGTCCGCTCACCCCTCCCAAGCCCCCCCCCCCCCCCCCAATACCTGCATTTCATAAAAGATTTCATGGAGGCTGCAGATACAAACCAGAGAATGAGTGCTTAATGTGAGAGCTCAAAATGCTGTGCACTGCAAGGGTATGACAGGGAAGGGTGTTCTGCTGGGACTGTGTCATGCAAGGGAAGCATACGGCAACATTACTTTGGTCAGTCACTTCTAAATACATCTACAGACTAAGTTCATGACACACCTGCCAAATATGCCTGCACCCATATGCAGAAGGTCACTACCACAATCTGATAAGAAATCTTATTTACTGGTTTTCACTTCTCTACTTCCCAAAAAACAAGTTAGCAAATGTTCATTCCCCTCAATCCTACCAGTGCACGTTCCACAAATCAGTCCCATATTAAATAAATAAATAAATAAATAAAAAAAAACCCTCTGAAAATCTAAAAATATTTGGATTCAACCTAATCAACTCAAGCAAAGTGTCTTCTAGAGGAGGGAATATGCCTCTGCACAGGGGCACTCAGCACACCTGGAATCATGCCTTGCAGACAGGGTTTCCCTCTCGCAGATGTTAAATCCATCTACGCTCCCCGTGCACCCGGGAACCGGGGCCGGCAAACCCAGCTGCCGCCGGGCGGGGAGAGAGATGTGCAGCGTCTGGCACACGCCCCAGGTAAAACAACGCTCCCAGCAAACCAGCCGGGAGGGAGAAAAAGCTAATTAATCCTGAAGAGCCCCTGTCAGGGAGCTTCACTGTAAACTCCTCCTCGGTTTTAAATCGCTCGGGATTCCCGTGGGTCGCGGGGGTGTTGGGGGAGCTGCGTCCCTGAGCGCACCACTCCATCCCCAGGGGGAAGGTGCCCGCTCCCCGCAGGCAGGCGCTCACACCTGCCCGCTCCGGGCGTCCGGGCGGAGGGCAGGTTTACCTTGAGTGTGAGAGGCGTGATCTTCTCCTTATTCACCCCCTCGGGTAAGAAATCCAAGAGGCAGTCCAAGACCACGTCCTTCACAGTCTGAAATTCGGCTTCTCCTTTGAGGTCGGCGCAGAAGATGAGGTCCAAGTCCTTGTAGCCCAGGCCGCTGTCCTGGTGGAGGACGTGGCTGGCGGCCGAGCCGTTCAGCCGCACGTCCCGCAGGCCGATGCCCTTCTCTTCCAGCCGGCTCCGCACCACCTTGACGATCTGTCGAGGCTGCATGGCCAGCGTGGGGAAGTTGCCGCGGCCGTGGATGGGGATGGTTTCGCTGAGGATGCGGTCCAGACGCTGCACTTGCTCCCAGCTCAGCACGTTGCAGTGCGCGCTCTCGCCGCCGTCCGCGGAACTCCCGCCGGCCTTCTCATCGTCTGCCATGGTGAGCGGCCGCCGCCTGCCCGGGCTGGATCCAGGCACCGCTCCGGCTCTCCGCCGGCCCCCCGGGGCCTCTCTCTCTCCGCGCCTGGCAAAAGAGGAGGAAAAGCCAGCGGTCAGCAGCTGCGTGCACCCGGCGCCCGAGCTCCGCTCCCCTGCGGCCGTCCCTTGCAGTGGGGAAGCTGGGGGACGCATCTACTGATTAGATTTTTTAAATAAATAAATAAATAAATAAAATGGGGGGGGGGGGGGAGGAAAAGCCCCCCGGGGCCAGGTGGGGCTGCAGGATAAGGGAAGGTGCCCGACCTGCAGCGCCGCTGCTTGCGCCGCTCTCCGCGCTCCCGCCGGGGCAGAGGCCGCCCCGCGCCGACGGAGAGGCCGCCCCGCACCGCCCAAGAGGCCGCCGCAGGCTGCCGCCGTCTCCGGAGCTTTCGTAGTTCTGGCCGGGAAAGGTCCCCAGTAGTTTTTATACGGGGTTTCTCCGCGCTTCCGGGGCTCCGAGTCACGGCGCCCGCGTCCCGCCCCCTCTATCTGCATGGCCAGCCTCGGCGGGGCCCCCGGCCCGCCCACACCCCGCGCACCCGCGGGCCGCCCTCCCGCCCGCCCCTCGGCGCCCGCCGCGGCCGCCCCGCACCGCCCCGCGCCGGGAGGGCCGCGCAGCGCAGCGCAGCCTCCTCCGCACGGCTCCGGACAGGCAACAAGTGCAGCAGCGCTCCCTGCCCGAGCGGGGCGCGGCCCCTCCCGCTCCTGCCGTGCCTAGATGCGCGCCCAGGGGCACCCAGATCCGCGCTGCCATTCATTCCCGATTTTTTTTTTTTTCCCTGCCTTTTTAGCCCCCGCCCGGCGTCGCCCCCCCCCCCCCCCCCCCCCCCCGCCCCCCCCCCGACATTCCCGGTCATCCCAGGCTCAGCCAAACTTCATACCAGAGCGACGGGATTTGGCAAGGGCCCCTGTTCAAGCAGATGCCGAGGATCCCGAGCCGTGTGGTTTGCGCTGCTCGGCTCCTGACCGAGATTTCCAGAGCCGCCTGCGGCAGCGCAGCGGCATCACGCCGTGCCTGCCCGGCCCCGGCCCAGCCCCTTCCCCCGTGCTCGCCCGCCCTCCTCGCCGGCGACAGGAGGAAAAAGATCCCGAAGACCACGGAGGAGCCGGTGCCTTCCAGAGGAGCATCCTGTATCCTATATGCCTATAGAGTACAACTTGGGTAACCGCGGAGCCGTAAAAATGAAGTGGAAGACAAGCATATTATATAAACATGCCCATATATTATATTTCAATTTTCTTTTAAATAACGATGAACGCTTCTGCTTGTTTTTCACCTGTTACATACATGGATGTAGTTCTTATTTAAAATACACATAGATACTATATGGATGTCGATACTATTTCAAGACGGATACTATTTAAAACATACGCATACTGTTTAAAACAGACTAAGCGCACACACCCGATGCACACAGCAGCACCCGGGGCCGCCACCGCCCCAGCGCGCACCCCGCGCACGCCAGCGCGGTGTAGACAGCGGGTTGCGCGGAAGGATGAAGGATGCAGTGCTGGGGGACACGGGGAAGGGGGGGGGTCATGGACGGTGTTGCGTCACCGCTCGCAGCTCGCCCGCAGCTTTGTGACGCGCGGCAGGAGGGGCTAAAGGCGACGTGACGCGCGGCTCCCTCAGCCGAGCGCTTCGCCGAAACGGGGGGGGGGGAACGACACAGCCCGGCGGGGTTTACTGTCCCCTCCCCCGTCTTCAGCGCCCCCCCTCCCCAGTTTTCTCCTGCCTCGGGATGGGGTCAGGGCTGGGGGGCCTCTCGGGAAGCCCCAAGCCCGGCACGTCCCACCCCACCCCACACACCGGGCGGGGGTCCCGGCGCTGCGCCCGCCCCGTCGGGGCGCTCCCGGCCGGCGCAGCGCGGGGCAAGGGCGCCCCCTGCCGGCTCCCGCGGGGCGGGGCGGGGGAGCGGGGGCGGCTCGGGCTTTGATCCATCGCCCACATCGCCCACATTGCCCACATTGCCCACATTGCCCACGGCTTGGCCAGCACCGGTCCGCTCCCCGCTCCCGAGCACACACGGAGGAGCGGGGCTCACCCCACCCTGTACCCCGTCATGCGGCACCGCCGCCCCCTCCCCGTGCCGCTCTCGGCGCGATAAAAGTGTTTGTATTGCTGTGTGTCAATATGTTATACGGGAAAAAAAAAAAAAAAAAAAGAAAAAAAAAAGAAAATAGAAAGCTTTTAAAATCCGAATGTGTTCGAGTGACTGCAGCTCAACAGCAGAAGCAGAACGTTGTACATCTGCCAGCACATTGAATAGGGTTTGCCAGCTTTCTCCTTTATGTATAATAAATACTCAGACTAAGCGGCCTGCTGGCAGGGGAGCCTGTTGAGGGGAGCCTGCGACTGGCTGCTGGGACCCTGGGCCCCTGGCTACTGCTGCTGGGCATAGGGATCCCCCACTCTTCCCCTGGGTGCAGGACCAGCATCTCCTCACACTGCCCATGCATCCCGAGAGGAAAGCGACAAGCCTTGCCCAGCTCCCTGCAGGGCAGAGAGCCGTCCAGGGGCTCCTCAGGCCCAGCCGAGGGCGGGGGTTCACAGGGGTCCCAGCTCAGCCCATATAAAGCAAGACCAGCTCCAAGAAACTGAGACAACTTCCTGTCTAGGGGCAACCAGCATTTCATTTAACTTGTGTTTCTCAGCATGTTGCAATGAAATACTAGCAGTATTTTGAATACTACAGAATGTACCAGCTCATTTACACTATAGGACCTAATGATATTTTATGTGGATTTTGTTTCATTTCCCCATGAAGTGTGACTTTTGACCTCTCTTGAGTTGCTATCGCTTGCCCACTTAAAAAGAAAAATGGGAAGAAGTTCATCGTGGAGAACACTGATTTGCTAAAGGCAAGGTGAATGCATCTCAAAAGGAAGACCTTTACACTGCTGGGCTTTGCCAAAGGAAAGGGGCTAGCCAAGCCCTAGCCTCACCCTCCCTTTCTCAGTGTAAGCACCTGCAAATCTCCTCCCACTCATCTGAAAGAAGAGACAAGATAGTTTCCAGTCAGAATCACTGCATTTACGTTTCTTCAGTTCAGAAATGTGCAAAGGACATTAATCATTACACTCTTTGTAAGATTAGGAATTATTTGCACTGATGTGCAATTCTTTTCACTTCTCTTCCCCTAATTAATGGACACCAGCTAAAGGGTATTTTATATATATATTTTAAATAAACTGTAAATAGAACTCTTATCAGTGTAGTACTTTACTTAGGGTATATATACACTATGGATTTTTTGCTCCTCTGTCTTACTTGAGTGTGAAAGCCCACATCACTTTAAATCAGTAGAAATCATTAAGAATTGTAGCAAGAAATTGAATTAGAGTGAATTACGTTATGAGAAATTTAGAAATATTTGTATGAGTTACAGAGATTATTCTAATTATGACTGATACTGGTAACATTGCTGCTAATAAAAGCATTAATTCAGCTCATGAACACACTCTGTCCCTTAAATGACAAACTTACTTTTGGAAGGAAAAGGTGGGGGTTTTTAAATTGTCAGTGTGAGCAGTAATTCTTTGACGGAATTTTGATTGTATTACTCACTCAGGTTGTTTGTGCTGCCCAAGCAATTAGTAGGAACGCAAGATGTGTGATGTGAATCATGTCTTTCTGTATGTTCGCACAATATTTTTCAATTAGTCCCTTCATCTCACCCGTACTCTCAGTCCTGCTCTAGAACAAATGAAAATGAATAGCAATAAATGTGTTTCTCGTGTATGCATTTGTGTATATTTGCCTAATAAAGTCCTCAGTGTGAGCTCTTCATTCAGCTTGGCCACGTAACAGAGAGTGTACTCTCCAGGTGAGCTCTGCTGAATTTAGGAATTTAAGTCTTTTATTGACTGAATTACATCAACTGTGACTGTAATGTTCTGCCTCCCTTCTACCCAAGATGTGGTGCCTAAAACAGGAACATGCTCTTTCTGGCAGAAAAAAAGAGCCAGAAACTGTGACTCTTCGTCTGTGCCTAGTCTAGGAATTGGTTCCCGTTTGGTGCCCAGCAGGAGCAAAACTTCTAGTTTCGTTTTTTCCAAGAGGAGTTGAGTTTGTGTGACAGACCTGCTCTGCCAACACTGCCAATATGTGTTACCTACAGACAGGGAGGGGATTCACTTCTGAGCAGGAACACTGCTTCAGTCCAAAAACTAGTGTCGACTCAGACAGAGGTGTTTGTTTTTATTAAAAACCTAACAAACATCAATGCTGCTGTCATTACACATTAAAAGCAGAAGCCTGGAATAGTTTGACAGGAACAAAGTCTAGGAAGTCAAAAAAAACAGCCATAGAAGGAGCTCAGAAAAAAAGATACAACACAATTTTATCACAATTTTGTCATGAAAAGTTTGGTAATGTCATTCCTGCTTTTTTTAAATTTTTTTTCTAATCCTTCTATAAAGAACAGTTATTCCTATTGGAGAGACAAACAGCAGGTGCCATCATGATGATATTCACTATGTCCTTTTGACAATGTTAAAAATGCAAATAGATGTTCAGAATAATAAAGAAGTCTGTATCAAGATGGACATCGAGAGCCACAATTTCCAAGTTGCTGAATGTGCAGTGTGCCAAGTGTGGAAGAAGAGGCTGTGCAAGGGGAGCCCTGGGGCCCCTCGGCAGCCCTGGCCGCAGTGGGAGTGCCGGCGATTGCAAAGGGACACAGCAGCTTTCCCACCCAGACCTGGCACAGCAGCTCCTTCTGCCTCTGCTCAAAAGTGCCTTAGCACAGCTGGCTTGCCCTATCTCATACAGAGGCCAACGGCAACTAAAACACTAAAAATGAGATCTTGACCTAAATTTTATTCTCTGTTGAAATGGAAAGACATTGCTCGGCAGCAATCACCGGAAAACTTCTTTATGTTATTCACTGTGTTGCTACACAATTATCTTGCTGGAAACAGCAGCTGTAGGACTGAAGAATATTCATATCTGTTCTCCACACAGATAGAGTCTGAATGTATCAACTCAGCTCCAGATACCAAACTTCTGGAGAATGCAGGCTGCTGTACCCTTTTTCCTCCCTCCTCATCACCCCCATGTGCAGCTGGGTTGGTTGGCAGGTGACCCAGGCAGCTGCCGGCTCTATCACACTCCCCCTGCTGCTCTTCTGGACAACCCACCGGAGTGCTGAGTGTGCTACAGCTCTTCTCTGCTGCTTGCTGCCCCAGGCCAGAGAGTGGGCAGAGCTCAAGGAGCCCCCAGCCAGCAGGACAAAAGTTCAGAGAGCTTGACCTGAGTGGGAAATCCTGGGAACTAACACAAAGTCGTCAGATTTGAACAGAGCCCAGCCTCACCCATGCACCACACATACACAATCTGGAAATTAGTTTAATGAAAACAGTAAATGGAGGTTTTGTAGAAATACTTTTGAGTATCAAAAGGACTAATACTGTTATTGACAATAGCACAGAATAAAGTACTTTCTACCAGACACTTGCAATCCATTGCAAATTTTGTTTGATTCATATCTTTTCTCAGAACTAGTCTGGGAAAAATTTGAGTATGGGTGTGGAAGCAGAGCTCAAAACCTGTTTTTATAGGGGTTTTCTTGTTGGTTTTTGTTTGTTTGTTTTCTCACAAAAGTATTCAAATCTGATTTAAATTTTTTTCTAAGGGTTTTTTGTCTTTCTCTTGCTTGCATGCACAAGGTAGTCTTCTGATACCTTGATATTCTGTAGTTCACAATTATTTATTTACAAAATTTATTTCCGTGCTTGACATTTTGTGGTGGAATAATCAATACTAGGAATCAGTACTAGAATTATCATTAACTGCTGGAGTAGTCAATACTAAGGTTCTTTGATTAAAATGAAAATCAGGGATACTAGAAAATGATCTTTCAAAGATAAATAAAAGAAATCTTTGTGCTTTCAAAGTACTACTCTTTTATTAGTTTTATTTTCCTTCTGCCAAATTTTACTGGAAGGATGTTTTACTCATCCTGGGAAAAAATTCAATGTTTGGACTAAATACTGTGATGTTTTGAAAAGGTGCAGTTTGAAGAAGGCCAAATTATCAGAATTTTCTGATGGGCCTGCCAGTGGCTTTTTGCAATGCTGCTGAGAGTGTGTTAAATGAAATAGTAGTATTCAACATTGTGCATTGCTGCAACAGCCACTGGCTGAGCCAAGAGACCAAGGCACCAAAAGACTCATCTATCAAAAAACCTATTCCTGCCTCATCTAGGAAATTCACAGACTAAATGCACCACTATATTGCAGTAACTTATATTAGGCAAACCCACCAGCATTTGCTCTTGAGTAGGATTTTTCAGAGCTGGTGATGAAACAGAACAGGAAATGGCAAACCTCTCATCTCCTCCATGCCAGGCTGGCACCCATCCCAGCCTGCAAGCACAGGATGGTTTGGTCCTGTCAAACCCTTTTTCTCTAGGTCACCTGCAAAAAAAAAAAAAAGCCATGTTCTCAGATTCTGTTATGTTTTACACCCAGATATTGTTGTGATTTTGCCCATGTTGGCCCTTGGGATCAAAGTGCAATAAAAATTAACTATACAAGATCTTAGTCACAAATAAGACCTTTTTTTTTGACTTTTCGGGGGTTTTGTTTTGTTTAGTTTAGTTTTTGGTGTTTTTTTATCAAGAAGCCACATTTTTCACTGGTATGTAGGAGAGTTTAAAGCTTCTACCCCCATATTACCCCATAAAGTATTTCTACCCCCATAGGAAAAAACACCCGTGCAATGTTTCATGACTCATGCATTCATGCAATCCCATTTGCTTCTGATTTGTAGGATTTTATGCTGATTTGACTTTTTCATGTTTTGTTTACCCTACATTAATGCATTAAGCTCACGTGGGAATGCTCCAGTGGATTTCAGCATTCCTCCTTTTATTCAGGGGAGGTGGAGAAACTCGTCATTTCCGATTTAAACAAGCTGTTCTGCTTTTGGAACAGTAAACTGTAGAGTGAAAACACGTGATGTGAACTAACAGAAATTGGGTTACTTTTCATTCAGACAGAATCAGTTTCACAGAGTCAAAGCCATAATGTAGTTTCACCTATTACAAAACAAATGCTGTCTTACCAAGTGCTTTCACTGCCAGGACTATGACTCCTGATGGAGTCAGGGCATCTTTCAGTCTAGATTACAGTCCATAAGTGCTGGAAGTTAACTGGATTACTACTGAAAATGTGTTTTATTATCCAATTAACCTCACTGCTAAAAATGTGCATTATACTCCTAGTCAGAAGTCAAGTTTGCACAGAATGGGAGTGTTTGCATTGAAATTTGCTGTACACTGAAAGGACATGTGTATTCCCAGAATGCTATTCTTAGCACCTATAAAAAAGTGACATATAATCTCCAGATTTGGTACTCCTCCTGTTAAAACTGCCTGTTGAAGTAATACTGGCAAATACCTGCATAGAGGCACAATAAGAATTCTTTAGCTATCATCCCACACAGCTTTACATCTCACCCGAGATGTAAGGTAGCAGGCTGCTCTTAAATCAGGTTGCTGATCTCTAGCTGTTCCCAGGGAGGCAAAATGTGCTTGTTTAGAGCCAACCATTACTCTAGATCAGAGAGCAGATTTTGGTTATCTGGAGCAGATTTTGGTTATCTAGAGTTCTATGGATGGATCTTTGGCCTAAAGGCAAAGAATCAAAATGCCATGAAGATGAAAGAATGAAACTCAACATGTTAGGACTGTGCAAGTGGGAACACAACCAAAACTCTGTGCAGCAAAGGACCAAAAGGGTGTGAGAACACTCATCCAAAGAAGTAAAGAGCTGAAGAGTACCACAAGTCTGTTTCTGCATCTTAAAAGAGGGGAGCTGATGGCCCCCTCTGCTACCACTGGAAAATCACAGTTTGTTTCAGACACCTTAGCAAGCAATAACTTTGCTGGAGCTCGTGGAATGCCACCATGCTGGGCCAGTGAGCACTGCCATTGTACCTGAATCCTGGTGCTGCCTTGGCTTTTCCAGGATTGCAATATGTCAGTAGGCATCCATTCTTAATCTTAATAAACATGCAGATTTGTCCCTTTTTTTTTTTTCTTCATCCTTTCTTCTTTCTCTACCACCGATGATGCTCAGTTCTCTACATGCTAATGGTGGCAGCTGGAGCAAGGAATGCAAGCTGATTTGGAATTGTACTGCCCTCACAAACAAGAATACGTTGTTGTTCTTTGCCACAGCACCAACTACAACACTTCTTTTTTCTTCCATGGGTCTCCTTTTCTTTCACAGGAAAACCTGCTTCTCCATACTGTGCACTGTTTCGTTATGCTAGGTTCAAAGAGCAAAATGATGACAGAGATGAGTGCTTAGTCAGAGTGCAGAGAAAAAATGAACTAGGCAATTTATCAAGTACATTTCAAAACAAAAGCAGG
Source organism: Pseudopodoces humilis (assembly GCF_049639895.1). NCBI lineage: Eukaryota > Metazoa > Chordata > Aves > Passeriformes > Paridae > Pseudopodoces > Pseudopodoces humilis. The sequence goes on along the minus strand of NC_142202.1, from coordinate 80,949,141 downwards.
GTATTAAAAAAAACCAACCAAACAAAAAACAAACAAAACAACCAATTTTTTTTTCCTAATTAGAAAGGAAAGCATGTCATGGGTGCCAAAAACAAAGGATGCTTTTTTCCCATGAAAGATTTTTCCTCCAGGAATGTGAAAATTATACAGATCAGTAACTTAGGCAGCTTATTTTGTAGCTTTATGCCCCACCACCACCTCAGTAGAAGGAAGAGAGCCACCTCTGATGAAGAGAAGGTTCCAATTTGTGCTGCCAGCTCTCTTGCTGAGACCCTGCAGGATCCCAAATGGAATGAGCTGCATCAAGGGCCATCGCCTACCACAGCTGCAAGTTACCACCAGTCTTTGTGCAATGCAAGCCAAGGACCCTGGGACTCCAGCCCTTCCTGAGCACCACCAGAGCATTGCCAGCACTGTTTACTGCTGGGAGGGATGGGCAGCTGCACAGCAGCAGCTGCAACCCAGTTTTAGCTCTGAGAGAGCTACAAATTCTTGCTGTGCAGACGGAAGAGTTGTTGCTTCCCTGAGGAGCACAGAAGTCTTGAGCTGTGCCACTGGGACATGGGTCTCACTGCCTTTGAAGATCTCAGAAATCAGCAAGTCCTAGAACCCAGGAGGCTTTCCCTGACTGGGAAATGACCAGACCACCTCCCACCTCCAGGTCCTGCTGAGTTTGGAGATCCGCTGCTGCCCCCTTCCCAAGAGGCAGGAGCAGCCTCTTCTTCAGAGCAGCAGCTCCAGCTCCTCAGTCGTGCTGAGATCAGCAATAGCCCAGCTGAGCTCTGAACCGTAAGCTGGCTTTGTGCGTAGATAAAAATAGTTCAGCACAAATAACTTAACACCAAAATAAGGGCAACTCTCACATTTATGATCTTTTTTTTGAATGTGAAGCCCTCACAAGGATAAAAGGGGAGAAACTATAAGTCCAAGTGTAAAAACTCTCTCAGTTGCAGCACTGCATGGTCCTTTTATCTCTTCTTTTTTTCTAGACAAGTTCCTTGGACCTGTCTAGAAAATGCAAACTTTCAGGTGGGCTCTGCTAAGGAGTTAGGAGGAGTCATCACAGTGTGTAACCTCAACCCATTACTAGGATTGTAAAAATGTGCCGAACTGGGAATGGAATCTTCCTTTTCAGCCATGATGTTTAAATGTTCCCCATCACAGTGAAAATCCTCTAAGCTTATCTGAGCCAAAATACAAAGAACAGTTTGTGAAATTTTGGTCTTTTGAAATAGAGCCCTGAGCTTGCCTCCTACTCATATCCAAACCTAAACTTATCCTGAGCAACAGCCTCAGCTCCCTTGCAGTCTAGACTCTTCTTCAAGTCTTTTTCCCCAGTATTAAGGAATTTCTGGTGATTGTACCACTGTGCGTCTGAAAGTGCTGTCAAGTGTTACAGTCCTGCAAAGGGACCTGGTAAATTAAACCAGAGTGAGTGGCGTGGGAATATTATAAGTCTATTTCTTATTCCTCTGCTGAAGAATAGTCTTTGTTTTCAAAATTAACCCCCAGAGGTTCTTATTTATCAGCATAACATTTGTTTCACTGGCCACTGAATTCCAAATATTGCTTTGCCCTGGAGACCTGTTGTACTAATGCAGAGCTTCAGAGAAAGATTTCTATTCCACATGCCAAATGTTGCTATGATTCCTACTAGAATAATAGGGGAAGGATTTTGGCTCTACATACAGAGAATTTTATGAAGAGACAATCTGTGCTTTCACACAGAAGGCCTCACAAACAACCCTGGATTATTTCTTGAGGTGGTGCACAGAATTTCTCAATGTGAGAAGTTTGATTCCCCATCAGTCTCTTCCCAACAATCCCAGGACATTTTTTTGGTAGGAGTCTTGTGTCTCCAGTGAGCCCACTGATGAGGCAGCTTCATACAAAAAAGCTTGCTGTGATAGATGTTGCTCTGCCAGCCATCCGACATCTTAATCCACAGCAAGGAAGCAGAGGTGCATTATTCCTTTGCTGCTGCTTGCATCACACTGTGTGCCCACTTGAGGCAGATAATACATTTTTATATGTCTATGATGTTAATATCTACCGCATAATTTACAGCTCTGTTGCTCTGAACAATCGCACCTTGATTGCTGTTAAGCAGCAGATGCCCAATAAAAGCTGGTGTTGCACACATCCTTCCAACATCTGTCTTGAATCACATCATCTTTATATGTAAACCAGCAACCTCTTAAAAGCAGCCAGTGCCCTGCAGGCAAAGTGACTTGGTGCTCCTGTTAATCAAAGCGTGCAGCTTTTCATCACTCACCACCTTCCACACCTAAATTTGAGTCTTACAGAAGTTTACAGTGCTTAATCACTAACCACACTTGCCCTGGTTGTGCCCAGAGGCCAAAGAAGCCCCATGCTATTCTGTGCCAGTCCTGTAAGAGGCAGGGGCACTGGCATCTCCCATTGCATCTCCACTGACCTCGTGGCAAGTCAAAGAGAAGCCCGAAGTAGGTCAGGTGAGTGGGTAGATGGAGGAAGAAGCCCTGAGGCTTAGGAGAGGGGGCTGATCAGAGAGGTGGTCACCAGGAACAGAGGAAACCCAGATCTAGCTGAGGAAAATACCGATGCCATTTCTGCTTTGACAGCAGCTGCAACTGCTCCGCCAGCTTTCATCTCTGGCTGCCTCCTCCTCTGTTTTCTCTCCCATGGGCGGTGTGCCGGGGACTGGGATGGAAGTGCCAGGAGGCTTCTCGCAGCACTTCCAGCAGCTACTCTACTTAGTGGTGGTTGTCTCTGACTGTTTATGTGTTTATGTACTAAAGGCACAAAATTATCATGTGCCCTTCAAACCAGCACACCTGGATAATGCACAAAACTAGGGATGGGCAAAACTGCTCTCTGCTAATGACAGCATGGGAGTAGTGGGACAAAAAAACAGCCTGGAAATGATTTTGCCATTTTGCCTCTCATAAACTGTGATCCTGAGCTGATTTGTTTTTAAGGAGTTCTGGCATTACTCCAAAGGGTTGCATATTCCAGAGATGAGCTATCCATTTCCTCTGGTCTTTTTAACATGGCTGCAGCAGAACTTTTAAGCCAGATCATCCCAATTTGCAGGCATGAGATTATTGCTGGTGTGCAAAATGAGGTGGAGAATTAAAAATAACCGTGCCAGTAAATGTGCAGTCAGTTGGTTTAAGGCTTAGAGGTTAATGTGTCATTTGGAAGTACATGAGTTTCGGAATAGATTGTTCAGTAAGTCTGTGTGGTAGGGAGACATGCAGTACAGAACTGACTCCTTTGATTTTCACGGATCATCTTAGGATATAGAAGCATGAAAAAACACCCAGGCACTCATTTTAGAACTGAATAGGTCAGTGCTTTAACTGCACATGATGAAAGCCAGAAGTGTACTTGGGTATACTTAGATCAGCTTAGCTCAAACTAATTGTATTGTGCACGTGTTAGGCTGTATCATACAGTGTAACACAGTGAATGTGTGGTCCTCAAAGGCAGAAGTGACTGACTCCAGCCACGTAGAAAAGATGCTGATGAAATTTCAAGAATCTTGATTTCCCATTGTTTTATTTATCTTTTACAAAAATTATTTTTTTTAAATGAGAGCATTTTTTAATTCCTGCTTTTTACTGCTGCACAAATGCCCTACATTTAAGTGCAGTTCATAAACCTTCTGTACTCACTAATAAGGAAAATGTTTGTAGCCCTCAGACACAGCCCAGACAAAGAGCAGTCACCCTGCAGCCAAAACTTTTCATGTGTTCTAAGTCCCTCTTATTCATCATCTCTTCTTCTGGTGTATGTGTTTGTATTCCTGTATAAAGAAATGGAACTTTCTCTGGTCTTTCAATGCAAATTTAGTGCAGAAGAGATTTACTTCACATATCTCTTGTGCTGTTGAGTAGAGGTTCTTTAGTTTTGGACACTAGAACACATTAGCAATTCATCACAAAATGTGTAATTTAATAAATCATTTTGCATTCAGATATCAATACCTTTTCTTAACATTAAAAGACTTGGTACATTATGGTCAGCCTGCTGACAACCCAGGTAAAGAGCTCCTCATCACTTTTTGTTTTTATGTCTACCTAAGGCCTGGACCTCATGTGCTTGGACACTATGGTCACTCTTTAGCCAGGAGTGGTCCTTTAGAGGAAAAATGAGGGATATTTAGCTTCTTAAAACAGTTTTCAGTGGAGCTGAAGTCCTAAATTCGTCCTTTTTACTTAATAATTGTGCCTTCTTTTCCTCTTGCTAGCTCATACACATCTTCTTTTGGTGTCTAAGATGTCCAAAATATTAAAACTAAACTTCCTACTCACCCTGAATAATACAAATGCAGCAGTCACCATTAAACATCTGTCAGTTTCTGCCCTGTTCCATCTGAAATATCCAACAAGGATTTATTATTCTGATTCTAATCCTAGAGGAGTGGCACAGACCACAAGTGTTTTGGTTTGTTGTTAGTATCCAACAGAGGAAAACACCTCAGTGCTCCTAGGAGAGGACCCAGGATTTAATAATCTTTCTGCATGGATTATTTGACTTCTAATTATTTAGTTTTTATGGGCTTCCCCCAACTCCTCATCCTGATCAGAGTGAACACACATCTTTACAGCCCCTGCTTGTTCCTGCCAGCATCCTGGCAGTGGCACCTGCCCAGCCTTTGTTCAAAGCTGTGTACCACAGCTGGGGTGTGCAGATGCTGCCGATGCCAGGGCACTGGCAGCTCGGGGCAGTAAAGCCTGCTGGATGGGTGACACAGGATCTGCACAGGTGGGTTATTCTGAGCAGCTCAGGCAAAAATACATCCATTGTTCAGCAGTACCCAGAACAGCTAATCTTGCTCCCCTGTGCCAACAGCTGTCCTATTAAATGTGTACTTTTCATAGACGTAATTCTGCAAATTCCGTGTGATACATCAAGATCAGTAAAAATAAGGTAATATATAAACACTGCCTTCTCCTTCTTCCTCTCCCTCTCTGTCCCCCTCCTAAGATATGCCTGTAGGCAGGATGGACCCTACCTGTCCCAAACTTCATCCACTTCACTCTAGACTAAACAATAAGGCATGAAAGGCATAATGATGGTGAAAAGTTAAAGGCAAAAAGAAATGGGAAAAAGCAATAACAGAGAAGCAGCTGTAAATGTGCTGGTGCATTTACAGCTCACCCAACATGGACTAGAACCACCAAATACATTTCTGCTGTCCAGTGGATATTGGTTGCCCTACCCTTTTTGTACTCACATGTGTTTTCCACAGGGTCTCACCTTCCATTTTAGTTCAATAGTAGCCCATTGATTTCAAAACATGACATAAAAAAGGCTCTGCTGGGGCTTCAAAGTTATAGCAAGCTATGCAGTCTCAGTATCAGACATTTTGATAGAGGCTTTCTGACAAACAGTGGGTTTCAATTCTGCCAGGCTGCTGCTATTCTGGAGTGGTACAAGAACTGTGTACAGAAATACACCATTGCCTTTGTCTGCCTCTCCCATCTACAGTCACACCAGCTGGAGACTTGGGCTTCTGACAAGACACCTGGACTCACCCGGAAGGGACTGTGTAATTTCAAAGTGCCATCTGAGCGCTTTAATAATTCTGATCATTCATGTCATAGAGAAATCCTGAAGAACAAGATGGCATTTGTATACTCTCCTCTTTTTTCATTCTTCTAGCTTTCTGCTTATGTATTATATGTCAAAGTTGCAAGGGGCTGTCACTCATAACAGTAATCTGATGCCAATCATGTAAAAACTTCCTTTTAACAGAGATAAGATAATTCAGTCTACCAGTTCTTTAACTAAATAGGATTAATTAGCAGGAAGCCAGCTGCTTAATTCACCACTGACCTGTAAACCAGATAAGAATGAGGTCACTGGACATAATAGAGCTATTTAGGAGTTTAGGTCAAACTCTAATAGCAGAAAACATAATTTAAATATCAGTCTGATATAATAAAATTCTGGGGTAACAAAATATTGTTTATTAAAGAAAGATCTAGTCTTTAAAATAGTGTGCTCAGTATACTCAAAAGTACATTCCTTCCAAAACAAGCAATTGCAACATCTAAGTGCAGTCACTGGACACCAGACTTTGACATTCAAACCCATCAAGCTTTTATATCCTTTCCCCCCAGATTTGTTATATAAAGATCACTTTTTGCGACCTTAAGATCTTGAAGGAGCTTCACATTATGAGAACCTTGTTTCATGTTTCAAAGCGTAAGAACCAGTGCTCCTCTGAATTTATCCTGAGTTATTGTCTTGACTAAAAGAAGCTTGTCTAAGGATTAAAAAAAATAAACAGTGTGCATATATTTCTACAGCTCCCCAGTTTTCCTCCAACTTCCACCTAAGTTTTCACTATTTTTTTCTGAAAGCAATTGTTTGCAAATGATAATTTTATTACTAATTCTCATGTGCATTTGTATAATTTCTTCCAAAATAATGTTCCTGTTTTCCCCCAGAATCCCTGATTTCTTCCCCAAAATTATGTCGTGCCTCTTCTCCTCATTAAGTCAGGAATATCAGGCAGGGTTCTGATAGATTTACCTACAGTAAATCATATTACAGTGTGCAAACTATAGTTTGCAAATATAGCAAATTGTAGTGTGCATGAACTTTCAAAGAGCTTGGTCCATCCAGAACCATGTACAGATCAGAAATACCACCTGAAGGCACTCTTGGAAACTAACTGGACCTATTTTAAAGCCTTGCAGTCATGTGAAAACCAGACACAACATCTGAGACAAGGAGCTAAAGAAAAATTATCTTGATTTTCATGTATCAGGCCAATTTGTGCTTCTGATCCCAAAACAGAGAGAAGAACGGTTACACCTTAGCTACTCATCTGGGAACAAGAAGATTTTCCTCTTCAATTTTTTTCCCCCTTTTATTATTCCCTCCATCTTCAAAGCCTTCATGTAGTAACTGGCTAGTGTCCCACCTTTCCTTGGCAAGGAAGTTTGAACATATTTCTTCAGATAGCCAAAAAGGTTGTTATGGTTTGGAAGAAAACATTTCTTCTACCCAGGAGCTCAGCACACCATGTTCCCATTTCTTCAGCCTGATGCCAATACTGAAAAGTGAGATTGCTTTTCAAGCCCACAGCTCAATAACGAACAGTTTTGTGAGTCTACTACAAAAGATCAGGAAGCCAGACCCACTTTTTTATTTAATATACAGAGCCAGATTCTCAGCTGGTGTAAACTGAAGCAGCTCTACTGGTGTGAAGGAAAACATACTGATTAACACCTGCCAAAGTTCTGCTCTACATATTATATTTGCAGAGTCAATGGCATAAATCATGGAAAATGTACTTAGTTTTTCCATTTTGAGACATTCTTTTTCCAGTACACCCTGGGAAAACATTGTACCCTTTAATAAAATGCTAAAGATTCAATTAAATAAATGTAGGGCCAAATCGCTTATGGAAAACTCAAAAAAATATTCTAGCACAATTCATCACAATCACCTCTACAGCCACAGAGACAATGGGATGAATAGTTCCTCATGTAGAGTTTTCCCCTCCTGTCTAGTATTAATATGCCAGAACTGGATTGGTGAAAGGAGGGATGCACACACACGATACACTCCTTCTTGTTATGCACTGCTGTCATTCTCACTGGTATACAGGGCTCAAGCTACTGGAATTCCTATTAGTTCAGACTATTCAAATGGCCAAATGATTCATCCACAGAAAAGTAAAACTTTTAAATTTTGGACATTTTGTCTTGGACATTATTTCTAAAAAGTGTTGCACATAGGAAAAAAAAGCCAAACATATGCTGCTATCTTTTATGGAATTACTCTGTCTTTCAGAATAATAGTGCAGAAACAACATATATACACCTTTAAACAGGTAATGTCAAGGGTTGTTAGAGATGAAAACTGACATGGTTTTTTGGTGTCATATTGAAGTTCATATCTTCAGAATGTGCTACTCATGTAACATTTTGGGGTATGGATGCAACTTTACAAAAACGAATGCTACTTGATGGTATATTATTAATCCTTTGATTTGATTTTTTTTTTAAAGTAGACATACAAATCACTGCAACATTCACAGTGAGTAAACAGATACTCCCACGCTGCCAGAGAAAACAGGAATGTGTGCAAGGTGATAGCACAGCTAGTTTACCTTGAACTTCAGATTAAATATTTTACCTTTTTGTAAGTATTTGAGATGGAGAAATGAGACGGAAGAAGGAAAGACAAAGCCAGGTATGGGAATTTTGAGAAAGACTCTGAGTAGTCTTTCCAGTCACTCTGCCAGCTTGGGATAGGGGAAGAAAGAAGTGAAGACAGAAAGGGATCATCCTCGTGTTGCTACAGTCTGTCCATGAGCAGAGAAAACCTTTCCAAAAGTGTTTTGAAATGGATACACTCACAGGATTTCCAGTTCCTACACACATATCTCTTTCATCCTAATTACAAAAACAAAAAACAACCCAAACAAACTGTCAATGACATGAAGTCTCATTGCTTGAGATTAGTCCTCCCCTCCCTGCTCCAGTTGCTCAGGCCATAGCTGGGAAAAGTTTAGTAGCCTTTGAGAAAATCCTGGCTATGTCAGATGCAAGACCAATCCTAGGTAGGGCCAGGAATTCAGAAGTGACTAGAGTCTGCCTGGTTCATGCAGCATTTCACATTCAAAATGATTATTTGCCTCATTCCCACTTTTATGAGCAGGACTCAGACAGCTTGGTGAATTTGTTCGTCCCAGCAAGGCCATCCATGATTATCCAGGCCTTGCACACTGAACTTCTTATCCAGGGCAGCATCATGCCCCAAGCTACAGCCAGGACTGGTAAATTGGATCAACTAATGGGAGACCTTTTGCTGGTGTCAGCAACTCCCCAGACACTTCCCTTTGTGCTTGATCTGTTGTACAGGCTCCATAAAAGCACAGGTCCCCATCTTCCCCCAGGATGGCCCATGCCTCAGAGATATCCACACCAAGCTCCTCCTGGGCACTGTTGGGGCACATAGATAGCGACTAAATACTTGGTCCAAGGCCTGGTGGGGAGTTTGGACTTCCACGGAGGTTTAGCTTCAGAGATACACACAGCTGTTAGAGAGTCACTGCTCCAGCTCTTTCACATCCAACTCTTTTTTTTTTTTTTTTTTTCCTTGCTGTCCAGGAGATATTACATTTGTCAGCTCTGTCAGTACCAAGGTTTTATTTTCCCATTTTGTTCTTCCCACTTGTTACCCGTTCATCTGTTTTCCTCCTGCTGTTTCTCTGCCCTCATGAACTCAGGAGCCTGGAACTAGCACTTATTTCAAAAGTGGTGGTGAAGCCATCAGCTGAAAGCAGATTTTTTTTCCCAAGCCTTGAACATCTGTCAGCAAACATTACAGGGAAGTGCTTGTTACCATAACAGGTTGTGTGGAAAACCACAACCATGTCTCTCTCATCTCCCCACAGTCTTCCTTGGATTTGATAAATGGGGACTGCCATTCATCTAAGGCCTACAAAGTGGGTAAACAGAGCTCTTTATTAAATCAGAATGAGGGGTGTAAGCAGTAGGCCATACAGCTAAAGAGACTACAGGCTATAAACACCCTGTTCTGGATAGCTTAAAGGACAGAAATCATTGTGGCATGCTGCTACAATCAAATCTACGAGACATAACCTCATTTATTACCATGTTGCCAGTTATGGGAAAATGAATGAAGATAGCAAGCAAAATCAGGTTTCAAAAGAGACGTCCTAAAAACAGGTGAGTGATGTATCCCCCTGGGTACATGCTGGCTTGTAGGATCTGTTCTGGCCCAAAGCCTTGTGTGTGAGAAATCCCAGTGATGAAAGGTCATCAGAATATACAAACCCCTCAACACATCTGTTGACCTGTATCAGTCTTACATGAGCCTTTTGTTTACTTGCCTTTTTTAATGAGAGATACAAGGTGCAAAGCAATAAGCTGCACCAGTTATTATACCCAGGAGAATAACAACGACCCCATCTTGTGCACAGGAGCAGCCCTGGGTTTTAACTCTAAGGTATGTGACTAAGTGTAGTTTATTTAACCTCAGTGACCTTTCATGAGGGTGCTCTGTGTTCTGCTGCAGCAAAGTAAACATTGTTACTTTATTAAAACCATTTCTCTTAGGGTATAAATGACCAATAACCTCCAGGCATTGCTTCTTGTGCACACACTCTGAGTTCACACTTGCACAGCAAGTGTTTTGATTTAGAAAATATATTTCCCCCAAATCCAGAGCCACTGTGGTAGGTCACCGGAGTACTTCACAAAGGACTCTGCTCCTCCCCACTTATAGGTATGTTACAAAGGACATTGAGACCAGTGTGTGATTTTCCACCCACTTCACTGGCCTTCAGACCAGGATGACTACACCTTTGTCTCTTTGGCTCCCCAGTGAATTTGGCACTGGCCCTACCCAAACGTGGAAATTGCCTGATAAACGCTGACTGGAAATTGCGTGTTCTTGGCTTAGAGCAGCTGTCTTTGCCATGCCGATATTCAGCTTTTTCTGTAGGCTTAGTTTAACAGAGGAGCTGGCTGTTGATAGTGTACTTACTGATAGACATTTGCCGCCATAATTTTCATGAACTGGGTTCCTGAGCTATGAAATGTCAGCACAGAGGAGCTCTAGTGGGGATTATTGCTCCTCAAGAGTGCAACCAGGCTTGGGACTGTGTGGAGACAGCAATGGGGAAGGAAGGTGGCAGGGAGGGAAGGAGAGATGGCAGGGAGGAGCAGAATATCCCTGAGCATATTAAGTCCTCTTCTCATGTTTTTCTGGATAGTTTTACTGTAACTGGACTTCCATATTAAGTCCTCTTCTCATGTTTTTCTGGATAGTTTTACTGTAACTGGACTTCCATAATACCAGCAAGGTCCATCCACTTGCACTGCTCTCTGTGTCCCAGTGCCAGATAAAAGCTAGTATTAGTAGATGATGTACTTGTTTTGTGTTGTGTGTGCCATAAATAACACAGAGACCTTACCATGTTCTGGAACTGATTTTGTCCAGTTGCTGTTCCGGTTGTATGAGGTAAAAAGTTAAAATAACAGTGAAAAATGCAGAAGAATCATGTGACCTTTTCACCTAGGTACTGTGCCTATGTGCTACCTGCTCCCCTTTTCCTGAGCCAGGAAGCAGCAAGCTAGATTTCTGGGGTTCGTGCCAAATTAGATCTGTGGCACTACTGCAGGTGTCCAGGCTGTGCTCAGAGTTGATAAGTTCCACTCCACCCTGGGTGAAGGTTTCAGCACTTCACCAGCCAACTTCTGGGGCAGCATTAGCACGGTGCTCGGTCCTCTGAGCAACACAGTGCTGTTAACTTTAATGCCTCTTCCATTGATTTTTCTTAGCTTACATGTGTGATGCAGCATTCAAGTGCAGACTCGATTTCCAGGACAGGTCATTAATTCATTCCTTCTTTAGTCCAATAAGATGGATGTACAATTCTGTTACATTACATCTGTAAATACTATCTGTATTTCCCAAACTGCTTTGCCTTTCCTCTCTCTGGTGAGCTCTCTGGCCAAGGTAGCATTTGGTTCCCCTGGAACAGCCCTTCAGCCACCAGGCAGAGCTGCCCTCAGTGGGAGTGTCTTCAGTGGGAGTGAGCAAAGCCTTTTTTTTTGAAGAACACAGAACCTGTGTTCTCAAACTTTCCTCGTCAGGCAGAACAGAAAATGCAACTTTGATTTTTTTGTTTTGTTTTTGGTTTTGTTTTTTGTTTGTTTTCTCTACAAAGTCTTAAATGACAATATAAATTCTAGAAAAAGTTACATTTCAAAGGCTCAGAAGGATTGAGAAAATTGCTGCCTCCCATCTTTTCCTTGCCTCCAGACAGGTGAGACTTGAATTTTTACATTGGATGCCAGAATCAGGTTTTTTCAGCAGAAATCCTTTGACTGAGTGAAATATGCAAAATCCAGCAGTTTTTCTGCACGGGAAATAAGTGAATTATTGCTGCCTTTATTGCTCATTCTGTTTATTAAAACTGCTGGGCCATGATTTATTTTTAATGAACTCTGATCAGTCACAGCCAGTGATTTCACAATTCATGTTAGTACTGTAGGCATTTGTTGCACTGCAAACAGCACATTTGCTTATTTTCTGGAAGATTTTTTTTCATCTGAATTGAAATTGGTCACACAGACTTCCCTGGGATTTTTCAGGCTAAGTATATTTGTTCCCATGGATAGAAGCCATATGTCAGAACCCTTTATTGTCACCAAAGGAAAAAAAAAATCTTGCCTTTATTCTACCAAGTCTTTTCATTTTTGTTTTCCCTTTTTTTCTTTACTGTGTCTTGACATCCCATCCTGCCTCATTAAACCATACTTCATTCTTGTGTTTTCTCTAATATGAATGTGTGTATATAAGGAAAAATACATAGTTTACAGATGGGAAAAGATAACATATAAATCAAATGTCATAATGAAAGTTGTAGAATCACACGTCTGCATTATACCTTCCATATAAATGGAAATATGAAGTAGAAATCAACATGCTTGGTCCTTGACCAAAAAAAAAGCTAAAATTCTGCAAAATTCTGTCAGTTAAACTGGACATTTTAGACTGGCTTTTAGAATGGCAAGCTGTTGCAAAGCAGTGCAGGAGTGCTGCACAGCAGGGCTGGGCTGACATGACTCCAGTGCCTTGCCAGCATTGCTGCAGTCAGCTCCTTCCTGCCTGTGTTCCCTGGGATCCAGGAGAATGAACCCACTCACTCCAAAGAGGTGTTTACTTTGATTTTCTGAAACAATTTTAAAGCAGCTGCTGGAAGATGATTAAACAAAGTACTTCAGAAATGGCTTCAGATGAGGTGAGGATCACACTGTGTGGTGCTGGAACCAGATGCCTGTTTGGGACCTGGCTGAAGGTGAGAGTCCCCAGCTGAGGATGGGTGGCCATCTGCAGGGCTTCACTCACAGCTCAGGTAGTCCATCTCAGTACCCTCATCCTCTCCCAGAGAGCTATCAAAGGGACATTACTCTTTAAAGAAACAAACACTACTACAAAAACTCTGCAAGAAAACACTGCTTTAAGAGGATGTTCTTGCCAAACCTGCCTTATTTCTTTTCCCTTGCCTCCTCCTGCTATGGTGCAGCCTTGTCCTTCATGGGAAACCATAGCAGCTGGATCATTTGATGCAACAGCTGCTGTATTTAGTCATTCTCCACACCTTTTTCCCCCTGTTTACTGCCTTTGTCTGTGCTGAGGTTGCCTGCACAGCCAACAGCAGTGGTATCTAATGGTGTAACAAAGGGGGACAGGATTGACACATGGATAATTCATCTCTTTGTCTCAGGCTGAATTGTAGCCAAGATACAAATTTGGAGGATGTTAGAAGTTTAAACTCCTCTACCCCCACTGTAGGGTCAAAGACCTGCTTGCATCCCCATAGACTTCAGCATTTATTATGCTTTTTGTGTCGTATTGGCTATCCATTGGTAATTTGAGTAAACTCTCAGAGAATGAAGTCTCAGCCTCCCTGTGTGGAGCTTGGCTTTGTCTAGTCCTCAAGCAGTGAATTCTCTCCTCTGTATCTAGGAAGATGAGCTGGAGTGGTATTTAGAGCAGAGTGGAGTTTCCAGCTTGCCTCTGAACTATGGTCAACCATGTTCACATGGTTGTTCATATGTTCATATGGCCACACCTTTTCCATGGAATGGGTTGCACTCTGCCTTCAGCATCTGGCTATCATCACCCTGAGATGCACAGAAACACGTGCTCCCCAGGCAAAAGCCAAGTATCTGGCATTTCTACCTTGTCACTTGGGCTTTCTACTAGTTTACATTTATCTAGGACTACCAAAACAGTTGGGTCTGTAAAATGACTTTGAAAAGAAAATAAAACTTACAAAAATATTAAAATACTATGTAACACAAATATTTGCACAGCAGAAGCTTATTAAATAGATAGATCTATCTATTAAAAATACTAATATTTGCTTTTACATCATAGTACTCTAACACTTTAGAGATTTGAGAAAAAAAACATGTTGGCAGCAAATGGTATGGCCTAGCTTGTACTACAGAAAATAATTCCTCTATTTTCAGGCACCATATCAGAGATAGTCCTCTGTTTTGCTTTTTAACATCAGTGCATAAGGAGTTCACTTGATATGGGAGTACTCAGACCTGGCTAAAATTCTGATTCATTTTTACTCTGTTGTCACAAAATATAATTAACAGAAACAGAGTTTTCATCCTTTCTTTCCTAAGACATTTCATACTGCCTTTCAAAGAAAACTCCACATTTTTCTGTTTTTAGAGTTCTATCAGAGAAAGGTTTACTTTTTGAAACATTAAAAGAGACAGTAAAAAATTTATCCTGAGAAGTTACTGTGGGTGGCAAAACTACAGCTGTAGCCACAGGACAACCAGAGATCTAGGGACGAAAAAGAGGACAACTCCTTCTGCTACACCAGCACTGCGAAAAAACCATGAACGACGAGAGTAAAACCACTGCCATTTTAGGCACTCCTCCCAGAATAGCCTGTTAAAGTCTAGAGTGGCTGAGGGGTAATGCAAACTGAATTGTTCCTGACGCATATGCAGATCATCACTGCCGAGTTAAAAGATAGCTCTCCTAAACCTCTTATCACCGTGGGTAAGTCCTTCATCCTTTGGGTAATTCCATTAACTTCCTCAAAGATCTAAATTCCCAGATAGTCAAAGAGCCAGAATGTTTATACCTATGGTCATTTTTCAAGTTGGGAAGAGGGGAAAAATCATATGGATTTTTAGGGAATATGGGTCATCAGGTAGAGAATAGCCTTTATATTGGAAATGTAGACTATGACTTTTCTCTCAAAGTTAATGGTGGCTGTGTTTGACCTGAATTAAGCCCTGTTTAACAAGTACTGTAGCTGACTCAATGAGAGAAAGGTCAGAAATGAGGAAACACCTTGTGCCCTGAGAACCTCATCGGTTTTTTATTGCAGAGTTCATAGTTCTCTGTTGTCTCAGATAGATGTAACTTCTGGCCAAATCAGAAACTCACAGTTCTCACTTGTGTGCTCAACTTTATTAAGAGTACAGAAGAAGTTCTTATAAACTTTTCAACAAAACCCAACTAAATTTTAAATATGTAACAAACCAGCTGAGTTTTGGGTTGTTTGGGAAGTAACAACTCAAATCTGGAAGTATTTTATATGAAAAATGCAGATCTGTTTTAAAACAAACATTGCTATAAATTCAGCACTGAAGTAGTTGGGCAACTTAATAGACCTAACTTCCTCCTCTATTAAATGAACTGTTTACATGGGACAATTAGTCTGAAACTGCAAACAAAACTAAAAGAAGGCCAATATTGCTTTCTTCTTTCCCTGCTTTTTCAAAGCATTGCTTGTGACTTTTACAGAAATCCATAGAAACGTACAAAACTGTTCCAATGCTCCCCACCGCCTTTTTGTCATCACTTCTGCAAATTGATTTGCTGTCTTATTATTTGCCTCTTAATATCACAAGGACATTAATTAAGGCTTTAGGCTGCCCTGCTTGCCAGGTTTAGCAAACAAGCATAAAGACCAGAAGCTCATTAGCTCAAAGTGGCATATTTTACTACTTGGAGCCAAGTTTCAGGCTGATTCATTTGAAAACACTAGCATAAGTGCAATTTTGCACTGGAAATCTGAACACTTGGTCTTTTTTCTATATACTACACTGATAATTTAGTGTCCTTTCTCAGACTGAGTCTTAACTCTTAATTTTAAAAATATCTGACAAGCACCGTATGACTTCAAGGCAACAAATATAATTTATTTGTGGTTTGATCCCAGAAACCTCATTCAGTTAAAACTCCTACTGTTCCGTGGGAAGTTTTGCCAAACAGGGATCGAGAACAGAGTGTAAGAATCTCCTCAAGGCACAGGGCTGATCAGTCTTCATAGGGTATGTGGTGGTCACCAACAGAGCCTGCTGAGAAAGAACTCACTGAAGGGTGTCTTATCATCATCTAAATGCTCGAGTTTCAAAATGAAAGGAAAATCCAGGGTGGCACTTATGATCAGAAAAGTGAGTCAAAGCCACCTGGACCAGGATATTAGACTGACACAGGAACCCTGGATTTCATTAATGGAGACCACTGGTTCCTGTTGCTCACCAATCACACTTCAGTGTGACTTTGTGCAAGCCACAAATTGATGTTTTTTTCTGGACAAGTTGATTATATAACTTTCATCCTAATGTAGAAAGGGCCTATGGTGTTGCTATGCACTGGAGGCAGCATGTATTCAGTCCATGGTTTAGTTACCTCTTGTGTAAGCAAAGCAGCAAAGAAAATTTTGAGGTGGATCAGCAACTTCTTTTGCAATGGCCTTTTTGGTGCCTTCAAGGCAGGCTTTGTCCAGCATTTTCTTCTTGGCATAACAGTGCAGTTTAGAATCAGTATCAGAGGGGTTGGGTGCCTGAAATTGTTTTAATTGCAGAAGTATACTGACAGTGTAAAAATGACAACTGTGAGATAATTCAGTCTTAAAAAAAAGTCACACATTTCAGTAAGAGCATAAATATTTTGACTTTAGTTGGCATAATTTCTTTTGGAGAAAATTGAAACCATACCAGTGTGCAGAACAGCAGTGACCTGCCACGAGTGATTCTTTGCTGCCATAAATTAACTCCTCTTTTCCTTTCTCCACTACAATATTATCTGTGTGATTCTAAAATCCCAACAGTTAATTCCACTTGACAAACAATTCTAAGAAGTCCTGACAAAGCTGTGGTAATGTAGCCATATCGTGTGACATGACAGTTTAGCTGGGATATTTCTGAATTAGTATTTAAATGTTTTGATCAGGAGATGTGCAATAAATGTCCAAAAGAAGAAGTTCCAGCAGTCTACTGATTGCTAGAGCTGTGGGGGGGGGGGTGTGCTACCAAGACAGCAGACCCAAAATGCTTTCCTGAATACTTTTTCAACATTGATAGATAACAAATGCTGGGAATATATGGCACCAATTCATCTCTGAAATAACACAAGACAACAGCCTCAAGCTTAAAAGTATTTTACCATTTCCAAATGAATTTCTTTAGTTCAGTGTGGTGGCCTGTAAACCTGCTTTGTTGCTCTTCATCAGGTTAGACACTTAAAGTGTGCCACAGAAGCAGGCCAGAGAAAATAATCTGAAAATGACCAGCTGCCTTTTCTTGTGCACATGTCCAGTGGCACTCAGGGAGTTCCTCAAGAAATGAAATCAGAGAGTAGCACTCTCCTCTGCTCTGGCATGGGGCAGCCCTAGCCAGTTTATCTTCCCACTCCCCAGTTTTCCTGTGGAAAAGCCAGAAGGACTGGAGACTGTTGTCTCATCCTGCACAGAGACATGGACAGAGGATGCCTTCAGTAGAGCTGCCAATGTGCAAATAGATGATGGGCAAGAAAATTTTGTTCTTTGCCTAGGTTCCCTTTCAGACACACAGAACTGATCACGTTGTCCCTGCTGCTTACTAAGCATGGAGGCTCAGATCCCGGCACAGCAGCAGAATATTATTACACTTGAAAAACTCAGTGCAGGAACTTCCTAGGCCTTAATCCTTGCCCCTGTTTTTGAAACAACTCATCCTCTCTTTGTTCTTTCTCTATATTTAATTGGAGTTTTTCTTGCCCCACCTACGCTAATTCTGTTTAAATATTTATTTCATCAAGTATTTATTTTATTGATTGACATTGAACAGTATGTCAGAGACCTGGAAGTAGTAATACATACAATTAAACCCAGTAAAATATTTTTTAAGAGTGTTTAAAGACTTTCTCTTTCTGCTGAACCTTAGCAATAAGATGAGTGTAATTCACTGCCTTTGCATTAAGAGTCTTCAAAGCAATTTGAATAAGTAGATTCCTGTCTCTTTACAATATGATGATGCAGGAAATTGAATTTAGTGGAAATTATTCTGAGAAAGATAGATTATACCCCTTGAAGTTCACTTGGTAGTGTTGTCATCAGAAAGTTGTACTAGCATAATTTTGCAGCTGGGCCTGAGCTCTTTCACTAGCTGGAGACAGTGTCAAAAACAGACTTAAAGATCATCATGGCATCTAATATATTTCCTAGCATTTAGTATAGATATAAGTTTATAGGATCTGGACAGTCAATCTCTGAAAATCCTACAGCAATCACTGAATACTTGAAAAAAGTCACAATTATACTGCCTGAATTCTTTAGTCAGAGGGCAAAACCCAGTTAAAGCTGAGGAATCTGAAAGTATTTGAGGTAGCTTTGAGGAAAGGTAAATGCTCATGCCTGGGTACAAGCCTGGGAGTTAACTCACAAGCTGCAGTTTCAAACCAGTGAAATAATGATTGGGAGGCAAGAGTTACTGCATTCAGCAGGAGGAATTGCCACTCAGTGGAAGAGGAAAAAAAAGCATTTCCTCCTAGAAGGAATGAAGGATATTCAGGTCAGTAATCATCCACTTAATCTTATAGAATAAGCAAGCAAAAAAGGAGGAAATGTGTTTCTTCTTTGAGTTGACAAAATATGTACCTATAGTTTTGTGCGTATATATATATGATACATATATATATATATATGATATATAGATATATAGATATATATATATATCACCACAACTGATAGACACCAGCTAATGACCAACCACCCAGTATGTAAAGCCAAGACAACCCCAACTTCTGAAGGTCCCTGATTAATCCCCGCTTGTGTCCTGTGACAGAGCACAGAAGAACCCCCAGTTGTAAGGAAGATCATCTGCCATCATCTTTTAGAAAGTACTAGTGGAAGCAGATGCAAAATCTGAGCCCCTTTTTGAGGGACTTGGTTCTTGTAGGGTGATCAGTGCTTCTTGAAATCGAAGTATCTTTCAAATGCCCCAAGATGAACACCAAACACCATAAGTCAGTCCTAAATTATAAGGCAAACATGTAAAACACACATGCACACAAATGGCTACATGTATTTGGGCATGTGCTAGCAGTCCCATCCTTGGAGTGAATTTGTAATGCATTCATATGGGAGAGTTAAAATAAGACAATGATTATTTAAATCAAGTGCGAGCTACACAAACTCTGTCAACTAATTCTGAACAGCTACAGTATTGGCTAAAATAATTGTTTGAGGATTAGAAGGATTAGTTGTTGAGATTCAGTATAAACAGATCACAGCAAACAGCGCAATTGCTCAGAGGGCTTTGCTTCAACACACATGCCGTGGCTGTAAGACATACACAGAGCATAAGGCATGGAATATACATGCAGAGGCAATGGCAATCAATAGCTGGATTTCTCTTCTAACAGAAGAACAGCAGTATTCTGAGTAATGGATATTCACCTCTTCACGTTTATTTCATTTTTTCTCAGGCTGGTATGGCAGCCCTAGAAGACAGCACGTCAGTGAACCTGTGCCAGAGATATATTCAGGCATACCTTCACCACTTAATTCTCATTATCCTTATAGCAAGGCTTCAGGCTGGACAGTGATGGGGAGGCAGCCATGTACAGCTGCAAAGAGGAGCACTCAGCAAGCAGGGATTGCCTCGGAGGTGAGCTAAGGCCTCTCTGGATCTATTCACGTACATGTGCTTTTTTCAAACAAAGCTAAATCCCTGGAGACAAAGTGTCTGTGTACAGAAAGGGTTTCTTTCTTGTTTGATGTTACAAGATGTTACTGTTAACAAATGCAAACAACCCACACCCCATATTTAGTGTATTTTTTGTTAGCTTTAGCCTGTCTGAAATGCCTGGAGCCCGGCTGTGTTTGGCATAGACCTGTGGTGCAGCATTGCACGGGTGAGGGACCTGAGTCCGATATGTCTCAGAAGAGTAAATTTCCTCCATCAAGAGCATATACAACAAAACAGAGAAGATTGCAGCTACTCACGTGCAGACTTACCGAGGTCTGAAGGGGCATCTATTCCCAATCAAATAACAATGTTTGTGCTCTCAGTAGGCAGAAACTAATTCCATTCCTTTTTAGTGCTTTGTTACAATTATAGAGAGGCCTTTTAGTTCAGGATTTGCTTTTAAAAGCCATTTGGTCCTGCACCGTTTGCGCCTGTCCAGTTAGATTATCTTTTATTGCATAAGGGTAGATAAAAATTTGAAAAACAAATGGAAATTCAGCTATTAGCACAGTTAGAAAAAAGAAAGCAACACAAACCCTGGACGTGTTAAGCATCTCTTTCATCAGTCCACCCTCTTGTGTTGGACTATGACCAATGAAATAACGTAGAACATCAATCTTTTTTCAAAAAACAATGTAATTCTTGCAATGTCTAGATTGCTTCTGGGATTTGAGACTGTTTACTACACTTTCTGAATTGTTCAGACAATGTTTATGTAAATGAAAATATTTATCTAGGTTACTGCTGTTAAGTACCCGCTGAGAAACATTTTGCATTTATAGATGATCTTAAGCAACAATAGCAGAAGAAATCACTAGCAGGCAACATTTGGGATAGGCATGAAACTCTACATAAATCTAAAAAACAATAGTCCAGATTCTACTTTGAAGGACCACCTGGTCCCCTTAGTCACACAGCTTTAATTCCCATTAGAAACATAGAATTTTGTTTCTGGATTACAATGTTCAACTGCGGAAATTGAACTGCAGACGCTTTTCTGACAAGCAGCAATTCTATTTCATGTCATTAGTGACAAGTTCTATCCTTTTAGGCAGAGTTGAGGAACTTTTTTAACATTCTAGTATATCAGAATTATGCAATAACTGCATGAAAATAAATATCAACTATCTGCTGTGGATACTGCAATATTGTAGGGCTAGATATCATATGAAATAAAGTCATGACTACATTTATACCAAGGGATGCAGTTTCATTAGCCTTATAAAAGGATTTGCCTGGATGAGAAGAATAAAGACAGTTAATCTAAGCATTTTAAGTGGGCTAGTAAAACTTTTTTACAACAGTGAGCAGACAGTAATGATGAGAGTTAAAGCAGTCCTCATTAAATTTAATTTGTTTCACTTCCAACTGAGCTTTCAACTGATGATAAATACAAACTTGTTTGCCTTCTGCAAAGCTTAAAGAGAGAGACAGTGTTTGAGATCAAGTTATAGGCAGACAGTGCTTTAGATCCACTTCTTAGCTGCATGCTTTCTGGCTGAAACAATGAAAAGAGAAGGAGAGAAATTATGTATACACATTTGTTTATCTGATGTACATACAATTGCCGTGAGTCTTCTTGGGAAATGGTGATGTTGTTTTGATTGCTCTTTAGTCCAGTATAAATTGTAGTATCAGGATGGTGATCAGACAGCTCAAAAGAGCTCATGCACAACCAAGAGAAGAGAAAGCATGGAAGAAGCACCTACATGCTCATCTCCATCCTTCCAGCACAGAACTGCTCTCCCAGACCACTGTGCAGGATACCTTTCTCCTTTCCAGATGAGCCAGATGGAGATCCAAAGGTGCATGTTTGTGCCTGCAGGAGTGGCTCACATAGACTTTGCCCCCACCACTGCCAGCGCAACAGCTTGTGCAGCACCCACATGGGCCAGGTGGGCAAACCAATAAGGACAAATCAGCCAAAAAAAAATAGAGTGTTTTATTCCTCAGGCCAGTCTGTTCCTCAGTCTGCAGTAGAAAAATCTGAACCCATGCTACTGGCACTGTGGGCCAATGGAAGAGAGAAGATGAGAGGTGGCAGAAGTTGATGGCAGCTGCATAGGAGGAGCCTTTTCAGCCCATTGTCATTCTGTTTGCATCTCAGTGCTCCTATTTATAATCCCTTATGCCACCACACAGTTCCAAGCTTGGCATGACACCAGAGATGTCTTTATTGGCCATATGAATTTGCAGAAAGTCATCACACTCACACCTGTAGTTATCATGTGGCTCATCTATCATAGAATCATAGAATCATTAGCATTGGAAAAAACTTCTGAGATCATTGAGTCCAGCCTTTGGTTGAACACTACCACATCAACTAAACCACAGCATTAAATGCCTCATCCAGTCATTTTGTGAACATTTTCAGTGACGGTGACACCACTACCCTGGGCAGACCATTCTATTGCTTAACCAGTGAAGAAATTTTTCCTGATGTCCAAGCTGAATTTCCCCTAACACAGCTTGAGGCCATTTCCTCTTGTCCTGTCATTAGTTGCCTGGGAGAAAAGGCTGACCCTCAGCTGGCTCCTTTCAGGCTGTTGTAGAGAGCAATAAATCTGCCCTGAGTCTCCTCATCTCCCTCAGCTGCTCCTCACAGGACTTGCACTCTAGACCCTCTACCAGCTCTGTTTTCCTTCTCTGGACATGCTCCAGCACCTCAATGTCCTTCTTGAAGTGAGGGGCCTAAAACTGAATACAGGATTTGAGGTGTGGGCTCACTAGTGCCAAGTGCGGAGGGAGGATCATTGTCCTGGCCCTGCTGGTGGCATTATTTCTGATACAGGTATTTCTGATTCATTGGCCTTTTTGGTCACCTAGAGTACCTATGAGTACCCATTTGGCTGACAATTTTCCTGCCAAGGTGATTGATCCCTAAAGCATCTCCCACAGCTCTCAAGCAAGGTGAGAAGGAAACTGCCTACTTCCATTTATGGAGCACAGAGCTGTCCAGGCACTGCTTCATTCTTTGCATGGCATCCCTTCCTGCCCTGTCTTTGCAGGCAGGTGACACAGGCTGCAATCTTGATAGTCTTTGAGTCTTCCCATGGTGCCTTTACTGCACAGAAAAAGCTGTAATGTGTGCTGGTAAACCTGTTGTGTGTGTGTATAAATAGATAGATATATATATCCACAAGTATTGAATATACATATATATATGTGTGTATGTGTGTGTTTATATGCATGTAAATGAATATGAGCATGCGAATCCACAGATATTTGGATGTGGATATAAATATGTACATCCATATATATATATATATATATATATATATGGATGTGTGTGTGTGCTTTTATACATATACATGCATTCACATAGATGTCAATTACCAAAGTACTTGAATTCACAGTGGTGCCAGAAATTCTTACAAGATTTGTTACAACTTGGTTTTTGCAGTCCTATTTCCACCTACAGACCACTCCTCTGGTGTCATAAACTGTTTTCTTCCCCTAAAATAAAGGAAATGTATGCATAATAAGAATTGCATCTTAGGTGATGTGACATGACCAGAAAACTTGATGCCTAGAAGAAAATGGAAGTGTAAAGCCATTTAACACTCATGTTTAGGAAACTTCCACTGGTGAATACTCTTTAAATAACATTGCTTTCCGAGACTGTCTCAGAAAATATCTCACTCTGAAGAAGGCATTTTACAGAAAATTGTCTAGTTAAGAGATACATTTTTCAGTTATTAAACAATCCTGACAACATACTCCTCACCACAAGGGTGGTCAAAGAATGTGGCAGGCTGCCCAGATAGGCTGTGTTGTCTCCATCCCCGAGAGTTTTCAAAACTGGACTCAGCATGGCCCTGAATAATTTCCTGCCTGGAGCAGGAGGCTGGACTACCCCACCTTGCATTTTTTGTACAAGTCTGTGATTTTCAGCTAGTTACCACACAGAGGAAGCATGCAGTTTATGCTGGCCATATGGCAGGCTTTTGGGCTTTAAACACTGAAGAGCTCTTTCTGCAACCCTCAGTAGTGACTAGCATATTGTTAAGCTTGCAAAGCATCCTGACAGATTCCTACCCTCAGTTGTCATAGAATCCCATATTGAGCCATGTCTAATTTATTATTTCCTGGCTAGCAGCATGCTGAAGGATGAGGACCTGACTGAAGTGGTCCAGACTTTTGTAGCTCTCAGAATCTAACTGAGGCACATGAAGTGGGAGTTGGCAACAAGCTCCTCAGAAGCAAGTTCAGCTGCTTCAGTATCCTGCTCAGGAACAGTCAGGAACAGCTGTGCCACTTGGTCCCTGTTCTGGTCTCACAGAGCTCTGGGTGGCACTTGCAAGGCCTCGCTCCCCCCTGTCCAGCCTGACACAACACCTTTTCAACACTGCAGTCAGTGAAACTCATTCCTCAAGATACCCCACATCAAGCTGCAGGACTGCAAGGGTCAGCTCTCTTTCAGGGACCCCAAAGGTTTTGCACCTCAGTGGATCTGTCTGGCAGGATTTTCAAGGGCCAACCTGCTGCCAAAATGCTGAATAATCATGTGTGGTACATGTTTTGGCTACACTTCACGTTTCTCTTGATACTCTCATGTTTTTTTTTTATCTCTCACTGTCTTTTCACTTCTGTGTTTCCAATCTTTCATTTTCCACTCGTGCAAATAAACAAGGCATAGTATTAATACTAATTCATTTAGCAAAATTGTAGCCTTGGCAAAAAAGGCCATTTTCAAAGAGAACTGGCAGCAAAATAAAAATGGAAAAGAATAAAAAGGCAGTGCTGTTTTTTTTTCCTGAGCTGCCAAAGTTGCCTTTGATCTTACTGGAGCTTATCTTTATTCAGAAGACAAAAAGAAGACTCAAATGCAGAGCAGTATGTCCAAGTTTACCTAGAAACTCTGCATCTCACAAGAAGACAACCATATAATTCAAAGTGGGAAACGTCTGACATTCTTCAGACATTGTGGTATTGAAGTGAGACAAATTTGCAAGAGAAGTAATGTGAAGGAATGAGCAGCCCAACACCAACCTCTAACCACTATTTGTTCTGCACTTCTTCAACAAGAAATGAAATAGTTTGGTAACAGCCAAGAAAATCCTGGCTTGCACGTCACCATATAAGCAGGAAATACCAGTAATGAAAATATAATCCTGCAATAAAAGAACAAGCAGACGAAATAAGAAAAGCATATTTTCGGTTCTGAGGAAGGAAGGAGAATTATGTAGAATTGAAACACCTTTCTTGCACCTGTTAAATGCAGTAGAAAAATCTTGTAGTGTATGACTTTCTTCCCCTGAAGGGACTAATATATTTTAGTTTTTTTATAACAGTGACTGTTATAATAACCCCTTTGTTCACATCCTCCTAACATTCTGGAAAACAACTCACTTTGGGGACTAAAAATGCCTTAAATCTGGTCCCAGCCCGGAGACACTTCTAAAAAATCAAACAAGATGCTGTTGATTGTTTCTGAATTATGCGTAATTGCTTGTCAAAACATATATTACTTAAATATATATTTCTTTCCTTTTGCCCTCATTTATAATTTATAACAAGGCAATTTTTTAGCATGAAATTTCTTTTCTATGCCTATATAATTTCATGGACAAAAAACCATCTCTTTGTGAGTGATTTGAAAATAATTTTTGTTTATATGTAGCAGAATAGTATATTAAAAATGCCAAAAACTAAAGATGGCTGTGATTGCCCTATGAAGTTAGAAGTTGTAGAAGTCTTCTGTGTCAAAGTCCACTTTTCTAGATATTCACCAGTTCAGAGGGGCCACAGTGAAATCATTTTTTAATTGAAATTAAAGTTTCTTTAAGGAGCTTGGGAACACTGGAAATATTTCCCTTCCTTCAGAACCATAAATTTTAGTGGCTATGAGTACACAATGTACATCTACATAGAAATAACCTTTTTCACTAATTGTGTCAAATTCACAAGGCCCATGCTCAGTGGAGCATCTCCAGGCTGGTGGATGGGTGGCTGAGACTCGTTCCCTGCTTGCTGTGTCTGTAAGGCTGTAGTGTGGGGCAGAGGCAGCCTGGAGAGCCCTGGCACAAGGGGTCTCCCAAAAGAGCCCCAAAATGCTTTTATTTCCAGTGAAATGTGTCCGTGATGCTGGAGCTGGAACCCTGCTCTTACTGTAAATGCCCTGTGATTTTCAGTGACCACAAGTGATGAAGATCTTAGTTTTAAATTTCATCTATAAGTTGAGACAGGTTCACTAAGATCAAAAAGCAAGAGGAGGGAGAGGGCCATGGATGTCTGGGAAAACTAGTCCTTAAAGAAGAAAAGAGCTGAAATTCCCCAAGGACTGTCTGGCTTTGTGTTTTGAAAGCTGTTCACTTAAATTGGTCTCCTGGTGTAGCTGTATCTGCTATAATTGCAGCAGATTGCAGTTGCTGAAGCATCTCCTGTATGTGTACCCTTTCATTATGGCATATAAGCAGAACATTTCCAGTAATTTAGAGGCAGCTAAAATCTCCTGTTCCTTGGAAGCTGCTTTCCCTGTAGTAATTCACACAGCATAAGTGGAGCAGTACAAACCGGAGAGAAGTACAGTAGTTACTATGTTAGAAGTTGATGTCACTAGTTAGAAGCTCCTAGCTGGCATTGAAAAAAACCCTGTTAAAATTCAAAAAAGTAATACACAGGACTGTACTCAAAGTACAATTAGAAGAAAAAAACAAACAAACCACTGGTTTTCTCTCTGTCATTGAACTCTAGTGTCAATTCAACAGCTTGTGTTTAGCCCACTGAAGACTTGTGATACATGATATTTCTCAGTACCCTTTGAAGCTATAACTTGTTTTTTTAATGTTCTTTGCCATGATATTCTTTCATAACAATTTGAAAGATGGTATGATTTATGGCAAAAAGAAAAGGTCTGGAGTGAGCAGCTTGAAGCAACAAGATCATAGTGATCTCTTTATCATTAATTTTTCTGATTTACAATGTTTTCAAGAATCACCCTCTGCTGAAAGTGTCTTTCATTAAAATGAGGTAAATTGCCAGCTTTCACAGTTTTGAAAGAGCACTTGAGAGTGTGAAGTGACTTCAGAAACCTTTAAGCAATTAAAAAAGAAAAAAATGTTTTGATTCTCATGAAACCTTAAAGCAATCCTGTGATTTCTTAGGATATGCTTCATGAGTTTTGTTCTCACACAGCTCGCAGTACAGTGCTCTTTCCCTAACTATGCTGTGGCTTCTTTTATCCTTATTTAAATGAAATATTTCATGCTTCAATAAAGAGCCAGCCTTTTGAGTTACGCAATTATAAGAAAAAATGTTGGATCCCTCTTCCCTCTCCCCAACACTGCAGACAAAATCTTGAAAGTATAAAGCCTAAAAATTAAGGTATGAACACAAAAAATCCCATACCAACACCAAATAATTTGCTGCCTTTTTCTTTTTAAATAATTTCTCAATGTTTGTAACTTAGTCTTGTGAAAACCAGCTTATGGTTTTTTGACACATGAGGTGAGTACTACTGCAAGTTAGCACCCAAAAGAGGAATTACATTGTATTTTTTCTTTTGCAGTGCTTGAAAATGGAGAGCACTGTTTTTCAACAGTGCCACATATTGTTTATACTTTTATATCCCTTTATTTTTTGTGTTACTGTAGAGTCAGAAAGCCTGCAGCAATCAGAAGTCCATTAGTTACTACACAGCACGTACAAGCCTCTTCCCTAAAGACCACATTTACAATAGAATGTCACAGTCAACTTGTTCAAATAGGGGGATTTTTATTTCACCTATTTTTGATAGTGTAGGGATGCCAATTTTGTTTTATGCAAAAATGGCCCAGGAGGCTGAGAGGGGGCATGACTTCAAGCAGGTAAAGAGAGGCAGCACTCGTCCCTCACTGGAAGAGGTTCTCAGAAGTGGCTGAGTTATTATTCCAGGTAGAGCCACCAACAAGCAGGGAAAAGCAGAGGGCTCTGCTGACTGCTGGGACACAGCAAAGCACAGCAGCATGTACAGGTACTCCCTGGTTATGCTTAATAGCATCCTCCAGAGACTAGATACACATACATACAGCATAACCCAGAACAGAGCCAAGGTACAATGGCATCTACCTGCTCGTTGAGGCAGTTCCTTGGGCTTCCTACAGCCAGTGGGCTTCTCTGTTGGTTTGGATAGGGGCACTCATGACAGAACAAACACAGCATGCAGCACTTGTGCCCCAAGCAGAACAGTTGTGCCCTCTCTCTTCCCCTCTCTAAAACTAAATATAACTCAGGAAGTTTAGATAACAGGAAATTAAAAAATACCCCCACTGAAATACTAACCAGAATAAGAACCAGCAGTGTAATAAGGTTATTGATTTCTAGCCTGATCCTAGTCAGGTTTTGCAAGACCTTGCAGCTGCCAGCCATTCACAGACTTCTCAAAGCAGCTCCAAGCCATGCTCAGCTGAGGAGCTAAAAACTAGGGATCTGTTAACACAGGAGCTACTGGTAGGGACTGTCATCTGCTCAGCAAGGAAGATCTTTATTTATAGAAAAGCCTTTGAACCAGACCACTACATTTTAACGTAGTAATAACCAGTTACACTGGACTCAAAGAGCAGTAGGGTGTAACACAGCCATGCATTATATACCCCATTGTAAATGGTCTCAGAGGAAAAGCCTGTAATTTAGGGAGGTTTGAATGGCAAAACCTGGGACATTGCAACAGATACTTTTTCTTAGTTATTTTTATGGAAAGGGGGGAAAAAGAGATACTGGCCCGAAGAAGTCAGGCAGCGTGTGTTTTCATTCAACCTTAGTTAGCTATGAAACCTCCCAGAGCTCAATCCCCCCCTTGCCCAAATATTTATTTTAAGATTAATTGTTCACACAGGAACTAAATAGCAACTTGCTGAATGTGAAGCTTTTACAGAAGATTTCTTTTCCTCCTCAGGACATTTTTCTCATGTGTTGCTGGCTCTTTTGTGTGTTCTGTCACCTTTGGGGAGTAGGATTTATGCCGAACCAAGGAAATGGCTTTTCTGTTTGTTTGTGTGTTTTTAAAGTTTATCCACATATGAACTGGTTTTAGGATCCATTTCACAGCAAAACCTCAGGGCTCTGTTTAGAGGTCCTTGTTGTGTTAGATCATTTCACTGCAAGCACTCAGGAGGCAGCCAGCACACCCCAGAGCACAAGGAAAAAAAAAGCCAGAAAATGCTGTCCCCACTGTGCAGCACAACCTCATGTAGGTTCCCTGGCCAGGTCGAAAACCACAGGCAAGAAAAGAAAAGAAATGTGAGCAGGGAAACAGAAGCTCAGGAAGAGAAATCCTGGCTGCCTGGAAGACAGTGGTCCAGACCAGCTTCCGTAGAGCCATTTTTGACCAGGGCATGTCACCTAACTTGGTTGGAGAGCATGGAGAAAAGCTTGTCCTTCCTCCTTGTACAGCCCATGGGTTTTTTAGACAGTTCTTTCAAAACCCAGCTGCACCTTAAATCCAAGCTCCTTGAGCCATACAGTCAGTTTGGATCAATGTATTCTTTGCCTTTTCTGGCCAGATGTACACACTCCATCTTGTCCTCATTCTTAGTCCTTGTACTTGCACCTTAAGGTTTTCAGGCAGATATCATTTTTCACTCCCTCTCTTCTCTATGCAGAGGATATGTATAACAGGCAATTTTCCTTGTTATATCTGAGGCTGTAAATACATATTCCTCAATAAGTAGTGTCATCAACAGGTGAAGGTACTGTCCAAGGACCCTGCCATGGAGGGCTTTGGTGTATGGCTCTAGAAACATTGAGGAAAATTTTCCCTCACAAATATTAGAGTTCAAAAGTGAGAGAAACAACCAAACAAATATAAGCATTAGAAACTAAGATATGCAAAAGGAAGATTTCAGTAATGCCACAGAATACTTCCAGAATATTATTGCAAATTAGGAAACTAAGTGTAAGCACATGTAATGCAACTCTGCTTCTTTGTCACTAGAAATGAATTATCTTCAAAGGAATTTAAGATCTCATCATCTCCACCTGCCTCCTATTTAATGATACACTAGCAAGGAGAGGACCGAATTTTATCTGTGTGATTAGCTTCAGCTCTCTCATCCTAACTTCCTGATGATACAAAACAATCACAACTATGAACTGCAACTCTTGTGTGAGAAGAACACAATTTTTTTGTCTGTTTTTAATGGATTATGTTTATAGACTGAATTAATTAGAAAAATAAAAGGAAGTATTGACTTGACCACTACTTTTATTTACCCTTGTATTTTTTACAAGAATTCTTCAAAGCCCTTGTTCTCTTGCTTCCAACAAACACTTAATTTCCTGTCAAACATTCAAAATCAGCATTAAAATATTAGGTTTTATCATTTGACCCTCAAAATACTGAAAAAATCCCACTCACTTAAAATATTACAGAACAAGCTGTTGCCATGTCTTATAGTTCAATTCAACCTTTGTAGCATCAAATCAAGTGGACTACTTGAAAATTACAATCTTCCTATTTTGTTTTCTTTCCTTTTTCTTTTGGGAGACATGCAAAATGATAGAAGCACACTGAGTATCAGCAGAACCATAAGCTGAGGAACCCTGTAGTTACCTACCCATGACACCATCTGAAAGGGAAGGTGTCTTTTGTAATCAGGTGTTTTAAAGTAGGATGAATACAAGGCATATGCTATGGTGACTCTGACTCTCATTAACTATAAATCACAGCTTCATTACTCTGTAAAGCAACTCACCTGAAAGTGAATGGTAGCATGAAATGAGAACTGGGTTCTCAGTTATTGAAATTGAAGCCCAAACCAACCAACCAACCAGAATCCAGACAGCATCCAATACACAGGGCATTGTTTCAGATAATACCCAGAAAGTGATAATTAGCTGCTCTTCCTAGAATGCCTTGAACCCCTGCTGTGTAGCCTATTGGTGTTAGCGTTTCTTTTGTGGTAAAAAGATTATCTGGATCTAGTAATTGAGTTAAAAAAAACAAACCACTGATTCGATTTCACATTCACTAACACTGATTAAATGAAAAACATGACAAAGTACATGACAAAGCCACAACAGTGCAGCTTTAGGTTGAAAAAAGATAAGCAAACTCTTAAGTGGCAGTCAGCATCTCTGTGGGTTCTAAAGTCAGGGTGTGGGTTCTGATGTGAAACACATCCTCATTACTGAGGTCCAGAGTACGGGGTCTGCTACATTGTATGGTTTGATTTGGTTTGATGAATGTGCTTAAA
This sequence comes from Pseudopodoces humilis, assembly GCF_049639895.1. Taxonomy (NCBI): domain Eukaryota; kingdom Metazoa; phylum Chordata; class Aves; order Passeriformes; family Paridae; genus Pseudopodoces; species Pseudopodoces humilis. The sequence continues at coordinate 80,918,429 of NC_142202.1, read as the reverse complement.
TATTTTTTTAGGATCTAAATTTGTAATATTACTGCCATGCAGTAATGTCTGGAGCTTTTCTAACACTCACGTGGAAAGCACAGTCAAGTTTGTGCTCAGCATGGGTTAAAGACCTTTGCAAATGGAGACTCTGGTGTAGTTTCTCATGCAGATGCCTCTAATCTCAGCAATTTAACTAATCTCAGTCCAATTTAACAATGCACCAAATACACTATTCATGCTGTTCTAATACAAATAATTCAATTTGCACTAACGGTCACTCCACAACAATTGTTTTCCACCTGATCTCATATTAATATTGATATTATATAAATACACTAAGTGATCAGAAAGAAATTGCTAACAGACAGTGCCCTGCAGATGACAATAACAGTTATTAACAAGAAAACTTCAAAATACATTTATTTGCTCCCACAGCCTTCTCATATTAAAAAAAAATAAACAAACAGAGAAAAATTGTGCATGCAAAGTGACTTGCATTTGGCATAGCTAGAGATTGAGATCTGCTGTGTGAAATATGGGCTGTATTTAAAATAGGTCATTAGTGTAGCTGTTGAAAGTGTTTAAATCTAATTGCTACTAAGCTATGTTTTCAGAAAGTAGTATTTTGTGGGTATCATTCTGGTCATAGAGCTGTAACACGGAGATAAATATTATTTTAAATATTTATTTTACACTCCAGAGGTGCGACAAATATATCTAAATCAGACACAGTTCCTGGCCAAGACGATGACTGGAACTGATCCAAATATGAAAACAAGTGCAGCTAAAGCTGTGCAGCTATTTTCTCGATTTGTGAGTGAACAAGTCAGCCTTTGCCTTTTATATGTTCCTAACATTCAAGGGTCTTGCCGTACTTCCTTTACTTGCCTAGCCTCCCTTTTTGCAGACAAAGCATGCAGGGAGCATAAATTGTCAATAGAAACAGTAGCTCCAGCCCTGGTACAAGGGAAAGATTGGCTCATGCACAGGAGGACACTTGGAATGGCATGATAAAGTTAATCATGTCTAACCAGCTGCCCCACTGCAGCACAAAAATCAGGTAAAAATCTGGTAAAACCAGGTGCTTCTGAAAATGAGACCATTCAGGGCAGTGAAACTTGTGCCTGTGCCTGCATCCGGAATCGAAACCAGTAACGTCTTGTTTCTCTGCATTATCTGTGCAGGGGAGACCTGCATGACTAGGTTGGATTTAGACAGTTAATTTTTAACTTCTGAAGATAGGTGTGATGAAGCCAGTCTGAAGTCAGCACAGGGAAAAAAAAAAAAAAATAAAAATGCAAACTGCATCACCCAGTTTTGGGCTGGAGTAAGGTAAGGGCGTAGCTGCAATAACACTCACTGGGAGCAGCCAACCGAGCCACTGGTTTCAACATGTGACCTCTGCATCAAAGTCCTTCTTTTGCATTAACATACATAGTGTTACATAAGTTTTGGGCCTGCTCAGGAGAGAAAAATACAGACTTCTACAGGTCTCAGACTGTACTGCCACAGTGCTCTAGGTAGTACAGTTCTAACCATCTGAATAATGCTTCCACTGCTGCTTATGGTTCAAAGTCTTTCTTTATTGGCACTCCCTGTTCCACTAATACAGAGAAGCATAAAATACCACATAATGCAGGGCAAAATGTTCTTTAAATGACTGCATTTAACTGTGAAGTAAAATTAAAAGACCTAAATGCTAGAGGTTGGGGGAGGCTGTTTTTTGTTGTGGGTTGGTTTTAAAACTCTCTTAAAAAACATTTCCAAGTAACATTGGAAAATTTTAAACTGATCTGTCCTGTAAGCTAAGAAAATTCCAGACAATTCATTGAGGGGAGACTGTAAAGACATTGTTAATTCTCCAGTGAGCCTTGTTATTCTGTAATAAGTTGATTAGTCATCTGGCAGCCCCTGGATTTGATCTAATCATCCACAGAACACAACTGGCAGAAGAGCAAAAACACATCCCCTGTGCATGGCAGTCTCTCAAGTCTGAAACTTGGTTCCAAAAATAACAAGAAAAGAAAAGAAAATTAGACATACTTAGTACCAACACCAAGATGAAACAGGGCAGGGGGAAGAGGAAAGATGACTGAAGTTCAATTGCACATGATTTTTGTACATCTTTTCACTGGTACTGAGTTTAGTCAATGTTAAGCCTTTGTGGGTCCTCATGGGAAGGTGGATGCCACGAAGGAGCAGCTGCCTGAGTGTTTATTATGAGGACAGCTCTCAGATGAGGCAATTCTGACAAGAAAATTCAAGTTAAGCCCTCAAAGAGGGTGTCAGGGAAGAACAGTGCAGTGCAGTAGCTATATATGGAGTGTCAGGCATGGGAACAGGGCATTCCACTCTGCTGCATATGCTTCACTGCTCCCCTGACAGCTAAAAATAGGATGTCATGCATGGGCATCAGTAGAAGCAAGGTTATTAAGAGAGAGGAAAAATATTCTTCTTTTTCCTAGTTATCTTTCTTAATTTGAATGCATTAAAAGCTAGCTCAGATCTCTGTTCAAAAACCATTTTAAAAATACAGATTTTCCTCCTATTATATTTCATGAAATTCATCCATTTATTTTGTGTAAGTCCATGTGACGCTATTTGTTATATTGTATCCTAGTTGATTCCAATAATTCAATTTTTCACAGCTTAAAAAATAGTCTAAAATGCCAAATTGCATTAACAGCAATATTTCAACTCCTGCAATCAAATCTTAAGCCTAAGCTCCAAATTCAAAATATATTGTTATCCAGAGAAGCATTTCTTGGGAAAGAGTAGATTTGGTTTGGATCTGATTTAGTGGGAACTGCTTACAAGCAAAACAAACAACTTCAAAATTTATTTTTAAAAATATCTGCTATGTATGAACTAAATACATCCAGGAAATTATATGATAATATTTCCCCAAAATAAGCATGAAATATTTTCACCAAAATGAACATAATAATTTAACATAATTTGATCAAATAAATCTGCTGTTTCTGAATCAACTCTAGGGCAAGATATGAGATATTATTTTAGGCTTTGAAATATATACTATGCATGAACATATCCACAATAAATATTGTGTATGTATGTAATACCTGTTATTAAATCAAATAGAAAAATTCTGTTTTGAGAAAAATCTTTAGGCAGAGGTATGTCATTTCTCTAGTAAGAAGAAACTTCTGCTTGCAAGATATGTTATTAATTTTGCCTTTATAGGCATCTAATTTTGTACTTTTACCTTCTTGGCTACCCTATATTACCACCAACATTGGTGCATAAGGCCCAACTTAACTTCTCTCTAGGATCCTTGGAAGACTAATGCAATTTGTTCTTATGCTGATCCAGGCTGATAAAAAGCTGGTAATTCACTAAGTGAATCTCACAACTGGCCAGGCTGAAGCTTGGTATGAGCAAGCACCAGAGTTTTGAAAATTCAGGGATGAGATCCCAACAGGAAAAAAACTGGTTCATCTCTTTGGGTCTCCAGAGGAGAAAAGCAAATGTGTAATCAACATCACCTTTGGACAAACCCAGCCAAACTCAGCATGCTCCACTTTGTACTGGCAGTGATTTAGAACAAGCCCTGTTGTGAGCCTGCAAGTTCTAGACATTTACATAACTTTACATGTGAACATCATGCCAGCAAGTGACCCAATGATGTCATCAGGGCTATGTGCTGTAGGAAAGTTACAGCTTCTGCAAGTGTTTGTTACCTTTAGCTGAAATCCACTCAGGAATGGGATGGCAATTTTGCTACACAGTCCCTGATCACTTGCTGAGGCTAATGAAGCTTCTTCCGTATTCCATTTCCACACAGAAATGCTATTCCATAGCAGTAATATTATGCATAATGGCACAAGGCAGAAAGTCTGAAGGACAGTCTAGCAAAAATCACACTCAAATTACTTAGGATTCCCTCTCACCTTAATTATTAAGAATTGAAGTGTGGAAATGTGATTGAGGTGAACAAAAAGGCAAGATAATGGTGGTATAAAAACACCGTTAAAAATCAGATGCAATCATCTAAATGTAATAGCCATGACCCTGACTTTTCTCTGTAACTGTGCTCTCACAGCTTTCATGGGGAATTTTCTGTTACCATTTTAAAAAATTCTATTAAAAAGCCATGTCATGGGGAAAAATACTGATAATTATGTGTTGTCTCAGTGAGCACCCAAAACATGCATCAGAATGCTGAAAAAACAATGTTTTCCTGTAAGCAGTTAGTTGCTAGCTAATCAGTCTGGTTTTATAAGTGAATAGTTCACAAGATCCTCTCTCATGGCAGCTACAGTATATTGTTGAATTATTTAGTGTCAGACATAGAGGAATAAATTTTCATAATTTTTTATTTAAACTTGGATTGCAGGAAAATAAAGGATACAACGCTTCCCCTGAGATTAGACCAGTCATGGATATTTCTAAAGCAAAAGTTACTTCATATTTGTTTTGTACAAAAATGTGATCCTTTTTATTCTAGAAATGGAGAGTTTCTGTTAGCCAATCCATTTTATTGCTCATACTTATTGTATGTGATATTTGCCCTCATGACATTTCACACATCAGATAAAATTTTGCTTTTCTCATTTCTCATGTTGTTCCTGCCATCATAAAGTATAACACCATCATTCAAGGCACAAGGAGGAGTTGCTTATTATCCCTTAACTGACTCACACCCTCAACTTCTGGGTTTCAGGCACTTAAGCTCTCTCAGATAAATACCATACATTATTTTAAATTCATTTCTTTCATTCTCATATAGACCTTCACATACGTGGAAACCCAGAAAAATACTTCAGCTTGTTTCACTAGGCTTTCAGTCAAACCCAAATCACTTTCAATATCAAACCAGAATTACACCAGGAGATTCTCAGTTAAATAAGCCAGCTCCAAAGCCAGTGTGCTCCTACATTAATATGCCAAATTAATCACAGGTATTCATCATGCTGCAATTCTGGCAGATGCAGACAGCAATTACTGTACGAGAGCTGAAGTGTCAGAGCAGACACACACCTGACCCAGGATCCTAGAAAACCTCAGCAGCAGCCCAGGAAGGAAAACAGCACAGGTTACAAGGAGAGTGTAGCTGCACTGAGCCAGCTGAGGAAGCAGCCTTGCTCAGTTGGCTGTGCTGGTTCAATGCCTGGATAAAGCACAAATGCCCTGGTGTGACCTCCCTTTCTGCAAGTTCACTGTGCTCCTTATATGATCACCATACTTATGGAACGTATTCTGCAGCTGGGGGATGAGAGAGGAAGCCAGTAGATTTTTTTTTTCCTGGCTTTCTTTAGCTCTTCAGAATTCTGTTATTGAGAGATGAGGTCAAATCTATGGATGACACTACCCCTCTTCATCCCTCAGATCTGCTTTTAGGGGGCAGGAAGTGTACAGGTCTGTGGGGCCCAGTAAAACCTCTCCCAACACAGTTATCATTAGCAGGCTTCAGAATATTAGAGACTTGCAAATATCTTCTTTACCTCTCTGGTGCTTCAGTTTCCCAGTCTAAGTCCTATCTAAGTTTATAGCAGGGCTTATAAAGGGCTTTCACATCCAGAAATCTCAGTGCTAAAAAATAGAAAATTAATAAACCTTCAGAATTATACTCAAGCACATCCCTGGAAATGTTCAAAGCAAGACTGGATTGAGTTCTGAGCAATCTGGTCTAATGAAAAGTGTCCCTGCTCGTGACAAGGTGTTGGAATTAAAAGATTTTTAATGTCCCTTCCAACACAATCTTTTCTATATCACAAAAATGAGAAAGTGCATAAGGAAGCAAGAATCAGCTCAGACAGCGGCAGTACAAAGTTATTTAAAGCATCAGTACTAAGTTATGCTAAATTCTTGGTAATTAAAAATATTCATGAAAAACTTGAATGATATCTACAACTTGCATGAAGCTGAAACAAGGTTACATTTTCCACAAGAATACTGGCTATAATCCTTCTTCCAGCTTTCTCTATAAAGAGGAGTGATTTTGCAGGTCTCTTGAGGAAAGGAGACCAAACAACTCCTTTGTTTCATTGCCATGGAAATACAAACAGAACACCTCCTGCTTCCACGGGCTCCAGTCATTCACAGCTCAAAAGCACCACAGAGCACGAGATGTAGCAGACCCAGGTAGCAGCAGAATTCAGTTGCTCCTCCCTTTCTGAAACTTTTCCTGAAGTGTGGATCATTTATGTGAGATTCAGCATATTCTCACTGCATTGCTGTCTTTATTTTGAATTTGTTTGTGACTCTACCCTTCTCTCTTTCAGCTGGGAATAGAAGCAGGAATACTGAAATGCCATATAAAAGTCTATGTGTTGTTTCCCCTTTTTTTTTTATGAGAAATAGAAAACTCCAGAAACTTCTTGTGTGAGCCTGTTTTTATAAGGTTCTTAGCCTGTTTTTTGGATAACAAAGTAAGCCTTTCCTTCATTAAGCCACCAAGTCTTTTGAAGGGTGGTCAGTGATCCAGAACACTCAATCTTCAGGTTTTCTTCACCCTGTTTTTATTCCTGAAGTTTGTGGAATCATTCCAACCTGTTTCAGCAGGCACCCTTATGCCTCCTTCATATCTATATTACATGAAGAGGAACTGAACTAAATATTCCATGGAAAAGTTATTAGTGAGATCAAAGAGGCAAGCAGGTAAAAATCATTACCCTACAAATTAATTGGAATGGGATGTGTAAGAAGTTGTTAAAGTAAATGAAAAATGAGGAAAACAGTGCTTTGTTAAATGCCTTAAGTGAAACTACCTGCTGCTGCTTTTTAGAGACAAAAGTTCTAAACTGCCTATAAATTCTCTTTATCTATATTTTTATTTTTGCAGAAGGAGGAGGAGCTGTAGTGTCACCCTGCAAGTAGGCAATTTGCATCCTTTTTTTATATATTTTTTCCTATATACCAAACTACTGATCTTGTTCAATGTTCACATGTGTCCAGTGCTTCAGACTAGTTGGACTGTCCCCCAAAACAGGATTACAAGTGTTCACTGTGGAAATATTAAATATTTTACATACAATATTTCCCCCTACAGAGCTACAATCAGCAGCCTGTAGCCTTCTAAGAGGCTCTCCTGGGCTTGGCAACACCTTTTTTAAACAGGCAGTTTATCTTCTGATAAGAAACAGAAGGACTTCATTTGCAGTTGTTTAATGCTATTAGAGCCTATGCACGCAGTTTCCATAACAAGATAGGAAAAACAAGCCATGTCTTCTGCGTGGGATTTTTCTGATCTCCAGGATATAGGAACACACCTATGGTATCTTGGTGCATGAGTCATTGGGCTGCTGATGTCATGCAGTATGTACTGTTAGCTCGAGTAAGCGATAGAGCGAGTTCACTACAGGACAATAGCTTCTGGTGCTCTGACATATCACCTGCCTGTTGCAAAGTCGTAGCCAGGCAGAAAGTTATTTTAATATATAAAAAATGACATTTAGAGACAGAAAAGCAATATTCAATTTTTCCATTTGTAATGCCATGCTGTTGAACCTGTGACTATAGTGCTGAGCACAGAAAATCAAAAGCTGCACTGGCCTTTGTCCACCCCTCTACCTCACTGCTGCTGGGCTCCCTGGGCACCCTGCAAGTCTGCAAAGCTGTGGCAACCAAGGCATGCCACAGGCAAGGAGAGCTTGCAGAAAGGGTTGCCAATTTCACTTTTCTTCAAGGTCTTGGAAAGTGTTCTTAAATATTGCCTAGCAAACAAAGCAAAAGCCACACTCCTGAAGGGTTCGCAACATTTAAATAAGAGTCTCGTATTTACTATCTGAGCATGCAGCTGCGTGGGTGTTGTCAGAATGTACACTTACACATCCTGACACACACAGGGTGAGGAGAGAAAGCAGTTCATTTCAAGAGAAAAGGCATCAAGACATTGCTGAGCCCTTGGACTAGTGAAAATGAGGCTGTGCAGGGCTCCCCATCATGACTGGGAACACATGCAGGGTTCCACTGGCTTGCAAGGACAACTGTGACTGCAGCAAAGGAAGCAAAAATAAATACAGCTTGCTACTGCTGTGAAGAGGAATTATTTGCCTACAAACCTATTGGACATCTTAGAATATTCATCAACCAGCTATTCTCTATGCATACACCATGTCTTTTTTGACCAAGTCTAGTAATATATAGGGGCAGTTCAGCATCAAAGTCGGATTTTTCCCCCTTACTTCCAATACTGTCTCTTAAACTCTCGATCACAAGATCCAGGCCCTGCTCCCTGGGATTTTCAAAGTTATTTTTTTCCTTAACCATTTTTCTCTTATCCTTCCTAGCCACTTCAGCTACTCCCTTCTGGCTTATGAGTCCATTCCTGTATCTTCTAGGATCCCACTTTTTTTCTGAAAATAATCCTTTTCCCCCGCCCTTTGTGCTTTCACCTTCCAAGGAATTGCCACCACAGCAAGCAACCAAATTCTCATTTTCTTAATTCACTCTTTCCTTAGAAATCAGGACTAGTGGAATATAGTTAGAAAGAAGCCATACAGCCAGCCACATCCTAACCTTCATTCTAAGTAAAATGTATGCACCTTATGTCATAAGAATCATCATCCTTTTCTGGATAATTTGCAAAGAAGGGGGAAATAGATAAGACTAACAAATATTCACAATAAACAGTTTATCCTTGACTATTAGATGCATGGGTGGTTTGATGGAGGAGCAGAATATGTTTGTTAGAGGATCTCTAGATAATTCCTTGAATATTTATGGCTTCATGTTCACAGACTGCATAGGCCCTTCTGCATAGGCCCTTTTTACTAATAGCAGGCATGAAGATTTTAGGAAAAATTTCTTCACCAAAAGGCTGAAGCATTGGAACAGTATGCCCACAAAAGTGGTGGAGACCATCCTTGGATGTATTTAAAAGATGTGCAGATATGATATTCAGGTTTTGGCAGTGCTGGGCTAAATGTTGGATCTTAAATATCTTTTCCATGCTAAACGATTCTAAGATAAATTACACAAACTGGGGATACATTGTCAGGAGAGGATCTGAACAGATTCCTTACAGAAGCAATTAGATCTCTTGTTTTGAAAGGGAAAATAATTTAAGCAGAAAGAAACAAAGAACAAATTATACCCTGAAATGAATGGTGAGAAAGAATGCATTGCTTGATCTAAGGCCAGATTTGTGTTGTTGATTTAAGGTAGTTGTAGAAAACAACATTAAAAAAACCCACACCAACAAAACAAACAAAGAACCACAAAACAAAACAAATGAAAAACCCAAGGTCCTATCAAATAAAATTCCAGAATGCAACAAAAGAGTCATTTCCACTACTGAATGTCTAATAATATTCATTAGGCTCTCATCTGAAATACCTTGATTATGAAAAGAAGAATACCAGCTGGGGTAGTGCAGAGAAGGCTGCTGAGTTGTCTGAAAAGTGAAGAGTCAATCCAAAGAGGGAAGGCCATAGAAATTATTGTACCTGTTTGCAGGAGGTTGACTAGCAAGATAGGGACTGCTGTCTGACAGTGCCAGAAGGCAAACAGGGGAGTCACAGAAGTAATCTCAACTCATCAAAACTAGCCATGAAGGAAGCATTGTAAGGAATCAGATAAAAGTTTTTACCTAAAGGGTGATACTCTATAGAAATAATAATAGCAGAAAAACAATTTGGTTTCAGTCTTGAGCCATTAATCAGTGAGGTAAAAACGTGTTTATTGTGATAGCAGAAAACAGACCTTGAAAATTCAGAAGTTCTCCCATAGTTGTCTTATTTAATATCTGTTGACCTATATTTGCAAACCTGAAAAGAATGTCAGCGGGATACAGAGAAAATAAAGGAATCACTCTAATGCAGTTCCTGTGACTTAGACAAGTGTTTAAATACAGCCAGTTGGACCCATACTGGAAGCCAGGGTTGCTCTCAGAGTTGTGTGATTCTGAAATAGCTCTTTGTTGTTCATGGATGCCTGGTGGTTCTGCTAAGCAGGGTAACCCAGAGATGTGTCTGGTGGTCACACATAGACACCATTCTTCCACCTTCAGCCCCTTCCACCAGCCACATGACCTTAGGCTGCTTCCCAGCAGGAGCAGACCCCCTCCTGCAACCACTGGGTACCTGACTCTTTAAACTGAGGATGAATACAGGGATTTGTTAATATTGATTTATGATTGAGAAGAAAGTGTTCGTAATCAAGTTGGCAAAGATACCCATGTTCATTTTGTTAGCAGAGATGGCAGAACTCTGCAAGGCTGCATGATTTTAAGTGCTTAAAGCAATTTAGGACCACTGAATTTCAAATATTGTAAGTAAAAACCAGAATTTTACCCACACACCATCTATTAACTCTTTCATAATCAATTTTCTTTGACTAATGCTAAATTAATTATTAATACACATTCCAGAGTTATAATTCTGAAACATAACCAGATAAATAGTCATCAGAACACATTCAAGGATCTTACTAAATCAGCTGGAGGACTCAGAAAACATATGGGAACTGCTAGTAACAACTTTCCAACAATTATTCAATAAGCTGTTTTTACACTCCTGCCAAGATCCTGATTAGTTCAAATACAAAGCCCAGGTTACATAGTAATTTATAAACCATGCTACTAGTGAATGAAAAACTATAGTGGAGTGAAATCCAGAAAAAAAATAACAGTGAAATATCTAACAGTGAAATATTTAGCATTAATGGGTCTTACAGTATGGATTCTGCAGTTAGAGAAGACTTGGAGAAAGATGACAGAAAATAGTCACTGGAATATCAAAACTGTTAAAGCTGGAAGACCTACAAAGCATGGGACCATATGTTGCAAAGCTTCAGAGAAGTTATGTTCCTATTCCTTGCCAGAAGAATAAGAGCAACAAGAGATTTACCTGTATCAGGAAGTAGCAGATATAAATCTTGTTATGCAATTTGATCTTGGAATTTATTGCTCCAGGATGTCAGTGATGACAAATATCTAGGTAAACTGAAATAGTAAATATATTTTCAGAAAGGGGAAAAATATCCGGTGTTGTAGCAATCAATGTTAGTATTACAAAAGTATACAAAGGGGTATGAAGTAATTCTTCATAGTTTATTCCCATCACCCACATTTCCTAGGGAAGAAAGGAACTCCCATCAATCAAATGAGGTTATTGCATCTTTTAATTATTAATACTTTCTTTTCATTATCTGACTCTACCCATCTTCAGAAAAGGCACAGAAAGCAATTCTCTTACATTGGCAATTTCAACATTAAAACTTTCACAGAGAGTAGGAGGAGGTGACACGGAAATATATTAGAGGAAGAGAAGATGAGTAGTATTTTTAAAGCTTACTAATTCTTCTTGCTCCACTGAAGGCAAGAAAATTCTTACTATGCACTCTACTGAGAAATATTCTCAAGCCTTTTCTGTGTTCCAGCATTATGGATTAATGAGGATATGACACACACAGCTGTGAGCATCTCCCTATTAACCTTGCAGGTTTACCAAGACAGTTAATACATCAGTGATGTAATTGATGGCAGTACTTGGTGATAGTAGGTCAGGTTTTTTTTACCAGCACTTACCCACTAAATGCATTTCAAAAGAGTAAGAAAAGTAAGAAATGGCTGTCAGGTCAATAGGGATATAAATTGGAGGGACGACTAGCTTTAAATAAAGATCACTGCAGGAACAGTCCTCCAAGGAGATATGAATTTTAATCTATTCATTCCTTCTCTCCAATCTCAAAAAGTTATGAAGAAAGCTCATGGGAGGCAGGACTGGTATGTTGGCTGACCATAGGAGTCGAGTGTCCTCTGAGATGCCATTTGAGCTGGTAGATATAACACAGGACCCATGGGGGGAAAGCAGACACCCATCTGCAAGGGCAGTCAGAGGCCAGGCAGGCTCCTTGAGGGTACCTCATATGGCTCCAAATGTATGTGGGTGACTTAATCTGCCCCCCAGGACATACAGCTTCACTGGTTTAATAGAAAAACATTAATTCTTAATGTCTGAAAATGTAGCTGAAAGCATGATCCAAAACTATGTCACAGCATAATTAAAACTTACCTGTTATCAAACAGATAGAGAAGTATGAACACCAGTCTCGGATGTTTTGCTAATGCCATTCTGGGATGTGACTTTAGCCTTGGTTCTGCATGAATATCTTATGCAGTTTATCAGCAAAAGGATACTTCCAGTGCTTTGAAGCCTTACAGAGGAGGAGAGATAAAACAAGAATTATGATCATCTTATTAACCTTATGAAACTTCTATAAAAGAAACTTGTATGAATTTCCTGACAAATACTACATAATTCTAAAACGAAGGTTAACCTGATTAAAGCTAAACAATACTCTCACAGTGATGTTTGTTAAAGTATAATCAGTCAAACCTGCTATGTTCAAAGACTTTTTTTTAATGTATGTGGTTTTTGCTAGTCATCTTAATATCTACTGAATTTATGACCAAAATTGTTGATCCAGGAAGGCACAAGCATCATGGTGTAAAATGATATACACCTTACTTACACCTTCAGTACTTTTTATCTAGGAAAATGTAAGTCTGGGAAAGAAAGGTTACTATCTTCCATTGACATTATTTTGCATATTCTTTTTCTCTAATAACAAGAACTGAAATCACAATCTATAGGAATCAAGGTGTTACTAAACCCTAGTTTAGTAATTAAAACATATAGAAATTAAACAATTTCATATACAACACCTCTCTCTGTATTATATAGTTTTTGTGACTTAGTAATCATATTCTCATCTCATTATTATAAAACATACTTTCTTATTGCTACTTTAATAAAAAGCAGTACAAACAAGGAATTCAATATCCAGGAAAAACAATAAACTAACTGTACAAGGCACTACAGCACCATGAAGCAAAAACAAGAGAGAGGAAAAAAAAGTGGAAATATGTATTCACTGCTGTTCTGTAAGTGTGTGTGGTTAATTGCAACAGAGGAAGGCAAACCTTTTTTGACAGAAATGAAGAATATTTTGAAAAGGAAAATATCTCACAAGCTCACAAGATAAAATATCTCACAAGATAAAAAATTCCAATACTGAAGATCAGGAGGGTCTTCAGCATGGAGCTTCTTCTTGTAAATTGAGATTTCATTTTAGTTGTTTATAAGAAGTCACGTCAGTTCCATGATCCTACCAATGCAGGAAATTAGTGTATAAAGACAGATAGCTAAATCTGTAATCAAGTACAGTGTGTGTGTGTGTGTGTGTGTGTGCGTGTGTGTGTGCATGCACTCACATATTGGCAACACTGAAGCAATCATGAAATCATGAAAAATGAAATAAAAGCCCATATAAAATACTGGTAACAGATGTCATCCCCTGTGAATACCCTGACAGTTTACCATTTTCCTCCCTTGACACCATAATTTGCTAAAGCATAACATAAAGCTCTGCAAATTCTAAACATATGCACCAAGAAGCAGAAGCAGCCAAGAACCAAGTCCCTATCAATAAGCAAACTTTGAGCAGAAAAACACACTTCTCCCTGTTTTCAACCTTTCAACATGCTTATCTGGAAATGGACTTTCTCCCCTCCCTGTTTGCTAGTTTCCCCCTTCCTCCCCACCCAGGAGTCTTGCTGATTCCTGGGTACTGCCTTTTCTTTTTCAGTGCCTACAAAGCTGATCTCCCATTCTAAAATAAGTCAGCTGCAGAGCAAGGAAACCAAAAAGGCCCAGTTAACCCAGCACTTAACAAAGCACCGTGTGGCTCCTGTGGGTCTCCACTGTCTGTTCTCTCAGGCAAGGGTAAATTAGTTTGCCTTCACTAGTTCACCAGCCAGAATATAGCTACACTGCTGTCCTGAGGGCAGGCTGGGAGGGCATTAGACAAGAGGATGATGGCTCTGTAAAAAGCAACATAAAGAATTTCCCTCTCTGACTTCTATAATTTCTAATAGAAAGATGTAAATATAAATATTTTTTTTCCTTAATTTCCCCTATGAAATTTTGCCTAGATGTGAGAAGACAGGAGCAGCAGGCTGGGGCTCTCTGCTCTGAGCACTGACCTTCCACCTGCCTACAGAGCAAAGCTGCAGGAGTTCTAAGCCTGCTGAAAAGTTGCAGCTTGGCTCTAAGGCTTCTTACATTATGTTAGCAACAGCATACTTAATGGCACACCCTTGAAAGAAATGAACATCCTAAGCATAAATTAATACACTTAGGGATTTCAGAAATATCATGAGAAACTCTGAGCTCAGGTTTGTTGCTCTTATCAAGGTAGTCAGATTTACCAATCATGATGTCATTATCAAAAAGCTAGATAGGCCAACAGCCAATTTACTAGTACATCATGCTAGAAGAATAAATGTCCCTTGGATACCATGAAGCTGTATAGCATTTTCCTTGCCAAAACAGCTTATGTTCACAAAACTTAAATGTTAATCACTTAAATACTAATACCTGAAAATATGTTTAGAACTTGGGAATTGTTGAGTGTGCATCCAACCTCCAACAAGAAATCTTCCAACATCCTGCAAAAAATCTCCGCTTCCCAAACACAGGCAGATGCCTGGGATTAAAGACTCAAGGTTTCCAGCCCCACCTTCACAATGGCCTCTGTGCCTCTTCTTGAGCAAATCCCATGTCCACTCACTTGTTTCTTTTGCTTGATATAGGCAAAATCTATCCCAAGATTCATAGAGTTAAGGGGAATAATTTATTTATCTCTGTACAAGTGTTTTGTGTGCTGTCATAAGAGTCAAGAAAGAGATTTTAAAAAGGCTGCTGTGATTTAGGAATAGTATTCCCCATTTTAGTGTTCCCACTGAAGCACTCCAAACCACACACCCCTGGCTCACTCACTCCCCCTTTTCAGTCCCCCTGCAGCAGGATGGAGAAGAGAATTGGAGGCACAAAGGGTAAAGATCACAGATTGAGATAAAGAACAATTTACTGGAAAGAGCAACGGAATAAGACAAACAAACAGTAATAATATCAATAACAGTGGGAACTGGCACTACCCCACCGGCTCTTCATGCCATGCTTACTCCACCAGAAGGGACCCCATCCCCAGAAAATGTCATGAGGTGGTACAGAATAACCTCCAGGTCCTGCCCATGTCCGCTCCTGGCTACTGCAAAAACTAACCTTATCCTGGCTGGAACCAGGACAGACCTTTATATGAACCTGTAACATATGCACCCAGGAGAGAAAGGATGGCAAAATGAGCTCAGCCTCTCTCAAAGTGAAACCAGCCCTCCTTACCTCAACACATCTGCTCCCAGTCAGCACAATTATGTAACATAGCTGTCCTTTAGTCAATGCAGTTTTAGATTGCCCTCTCTAGTTGGCAACATTATTACATTTATCTTTCCACTTATCAACCGAATATCTAAACTTCAAACAGCATATCCTTTCTAGTTGAGTAACAGAATAAACAGCATAATTATATGAAGGCAATTAAGCAAACATTGCACAATATCACCACCTGAGGCTTTCAGTCTACCAGATACATCGTACTGTCCCAGCTAACCTAACTGAAACTTGAAATAATTAGGAAAGAGAATGAAAGTGACTCCTGAGCTGTAGAAAGGAACAAGAAAGAAGCAGCACTAGATGGGCAGAAAAGATGGATGGTGTGTGTGGATGTTGTAGGTCCATGTCAATGGTAGGTAGGAGAGGCTGGGAGAGGATGTCACACAGGCAGAGAACACATCATTGCTGCCAAATCTTACTGTGATTTTGGCAAGAGCTACCTTAGGGTTAGGTTTTCTGGTTTAAAAAATTGCCCAGCGAGCAATATCCATTTGTCTTTTGACCTTTCTATGTTCCACCCTTACGCAGGCAAAAAATTTTGAGCCTTGAGCAAAAAAGGAATCAAATTATATGTTATTGTATCTTTTGAAGCAAAATGTTTAGGAAGATTGTTGAGGAAACTAACTCTCAGTTTTATGTCAGCCAGAGCTAGGCTGTCATAAAGCACTGAGAAAAAACTGAAGTACAACAGAGATTACAGAAAAGGCAGAATGAAAGACAAAGAACACTTTCACATATGAAAAGACAGTAGAAAAGGGTGCTTTATTTATTAGGTGAAGAGTTAGGCAGATGTTCTCTTAACAGGAACAGGGGTCATATAGGATAAGATGGAAATACTCAGCCCAAACAAGTGCTGTACCTGAGAGTCAAGTATTAAATAAGTCTGAATTTCAACCTATGAAGCCAAACAAAAATAGTCTGACTGTACTAACCAGCATATATAAAGGGAAAGAGATCTAGAATTTACGTAAATTAATGCGCAGAAACCTAATTGATTCCTTGATCAAATACATATCTCAAGCACCTCTAAAATTGTTTGGTTTATTTCTCATTCTTTGCCTACCCCTACATTCTATTTTTCAGTTTTTCTGAGTCTTACTTTGAAAGCCATAGAGTGGAGGGCTTGCCATTTATTTCTATTAAATGTCTTGTGATTATAACAGACTTTTTCTACATCAGCCAGCTTAAATATTTCTCTCTGTTACATTTGTCCTTGCTAACAGAACAGGTCAAAATAGAATGATTTTTCATCCCTTCCTTTCCCCATATTGAAATTCTGAAAATATTCAGACAGTTCCAATTCCTAATTACCTCCTTTTATCTCCTTAGATTACTCTTCTGGTACTCTGTGCAATCCATTTCCTTCAAATGCCACACGTAATTAGTTGTCTCTATGGAGTTATTTACCTGTGGGTTTTTTGTGATTTTTTTACCAAACCATATCCATTACAACTGCATTGCCCTCTCCAGGTTTTCTGCAAATATTCTTGCTAAAGAAATGCCTAGAAGCAGCATTCCGGGAACAATTGAGTGTGAGCTGGCATAGCAGCACCTCACTTTTCTAGGCTCCACTCAGCTCCCCAAGCTCCTATCGAAAAGGCACACGCAGTGGATCTCCCAGGGGTGCCTCTCTGCACTCTCCTCCATTGGATCTTCACAGCCAGTCCCCTTCAACTCTGATGCAAGGGAAACTTAGACCATAAATTGGTCTAAATTGGGATAAATTGGGATAATTTAACGCAATTGTAGACAAAGCCTTTTGCAGCAGGCTTGGTGTCAAAGCAGCAATAGTGTTACATTTGTTGTCATGCTGCACAACTCACAGCATGTGGTTTCTTCTCCAGAAATTTGGACCTGCCTGGGTGCCAAGCTCCAGTCTCTTGGATGTTGTTCTTCCTCCCCAACTGGGGTCAGCTCCTTGTAGCAGGGCTTATCCCCCCTCTTCCAGGTGTACATGGAGTGTGACAACACAGCTGTTTCCCCGATATGTCCAAGGAATGAGCTTATCATCTTCAGTCATCTTTGTGGGCCACCACCAATGGCTCCCCAGCCACAGCTCATTCCACACTGCCTTTTCTGAAAGGCACTCACTGCCTTCTGCCAGTCTGGGGATGTCTTTTGATTCACATTTTTTGATCAATTTAGTTAAACATTTTTGGTGTAAGGTTGCTACTGCTCACAAACCCTAAGACTTTTTATCAAATTTTATCATTCCTGCAATATGGCTGGCTCATTCCACATTAGCATCAAAAACACAAGCTGCAAACACATCCAACAGCTTGTAACATCAAAAGGAAGTTTTGCAGAGATTTTTATAAGAGCTGAATTGAGGTCTTGTGACCCTACTACAGTGTTTACACACATGCCAGACCTTAAGTATGTGAAGAAGCCCCATGAATTCAATATGCTTCTCAGATGCTTAAACACTTCAGTCAAGGTCCCAATGTTTATTTTAGGCTGGTGTAACAGTGCCCCTGTTATATAAAATAAAATCCATGTGAGAATTCTTTTGTTCCTATGAAAGGGGGAAATAAGCCTTTACATTAGTACAGATACATACATATAATGTGTCTGTTTATATACATATGCACACATATTTACATACATATATTAGCATATTTTCTGGTCTTCATATTCCTAGAATTAAAGGGTTTATCCCATTCATAAAATTAACTTCAAAATGCAGCATTTGAGTCCACACATTTTACAGTGGAAAAAAAGAATTCCTTTTAAATGCCCTTGTCCCAGTGCTGATTGATGCTCTCCAACCCAGGAAACTGTCACACAATAAACAAATCAAAAGCCTTAACCTGAGAAGTAGAAATATTTGCCTTGGAAATATATTTACAAAAAACTCACAACAAGAGAAGAAAGAAAGTTGAGCAACATAGTGAAAGATTTACCTCAGAGACCATCAAAAGAAAGAATCATTTCCTTTCCTGCTTTAGGGCAGTGTTTATTTAGATTAAAATATGAAAGGTGAAGTGGAAATAAACATCCTCATTATTGTCTATAGAACCTTCAAACAGACCTTCATCTTATAATGGCATTCGGGGACATTTTAGGTCTTCTCTCTCCATTCCTTTTCCCTCCTTTATCTCCTTCCATATTTTTTCTTTTTTCATTTTGGTTTGATTTTTAATATATAATATGCAGGGTTCAGCCTAAAAATTCCCTACTGAAATTGAGTGAATTCATGCATATATATGATGAGCAGCTGCAATCACATGTGACTCAGACAGGGGCAATGCAGCATTTCAACTGCAAAGTCTCCAAAAATTAAATGAGAAAAATGAGACTTTACCTTGGGGTAAAGGCTGGCAGACTAACACCGGAAGAGACAGAAACAGTATGTCCCCAATTCTTCTGTCTCTGATGGAAAAGACTGAATTCTTGCATTGCTTTACAGAAGAACAGATTCCCTCAGATTCACTGTAAGTTAGAGCAGTATAGAAACAGATGTGTAGGCAAACACAATTTTCTCTTACTAGAAAGTTTTTTCTGCTCTATTATTTTTTGATTCTCCACAATCCATAAATAAAATTAAATGAATAACATCTGTGAACATCGCTGCCCTTCCGCTCCTCTGAAATACCCCATAACCTTCCATAACTTTCTTTATTGCTATTGAGGCTCATGTCAGGCTATCTTGAAACTCCTAGCCCAACAGGAAATAATGTCTGGATTACAAACACTTGGGGGTTTTTTATAGTGGCAGGCAGGCAGGGAGAGGACATAACACTCAAATTCAGGAGTATTAAAAGGATTATAACTGTTGGACTTTGAGGGGTTTCTTTGGAGTCTTTTTTCTCCTTCAAGTGCAAAACACCTGGGAAGGCAGACAGCCAGCAGAGACAGGCTCTAGAAACTTCAGATCATCAGAGAAGAGCACCAATATAAGAGCACCTGCCATATCCTCTGTTAAAAAACCCAGGGGTTTACTTCCCATGCAAGTGGTCTGTGGATAATATGAAGTCAAGAAGAGCAGCTGTGACTCAGAACCTGCGAGTTTCATCAGTGGCAAAGCCACTTTTGTACCCTCAGTGACTGGAGAGATAATCGCCACAGCAGTCCAAGAGCTATCCCAGTATTCCATCTGTGCTGTGCCATGTGTCATCTGGAACTAAAGAAGCACAAAATCATATCCAGAAGGTGGCTGGCAGATGCAAAAGCTGATAGGGAGAGACTGCTGTGGCTGCTGAGGTCTTGTAGTGTGGCTTTACAGACACGTTGTGTTACAGCATTGTACTCATGGCTCTGCTGGGACTGTGACTTATTAAGAGACAATTATAATTTTTTTTCTTTTTTTTCCATCTGAAGTCTCTGAAATGAGAGGGATGTGGTCAATGTTGTGCATGCCCCAGCTCCAGCAAGAGGACGTGTTTGATGGTGACAAGGTCTGGGGGTAAAAGTGGAACACTGAATAGGATAAGGGAAGCTAACTTCGTTGCAATTTCACTCATATCAGTGACTGGGATCAGTATCTGCGGTGGAACGTGACATCAACCATGTTTAGGTGTTGTCTAGGAGAGAAGTGGTTGGTGCTGTCAGAAAGCAAATTAACAGCTAACTGATGATCTGGGATCTAGTTCTTGAGCTTGTCACTCGGCTCTTCCTGGACAAAGTTATGTTCCCTCTCTCCACTGAAGGGAAAAGCTCTTTTCCTTGTTGCTATTAATTTTCATGCCTTTATATTCCAGGTATTTATTTACAGACCAAAATCCATTTATGGAGTAGATGTGGTAATGAACAAGATCTACAGTCTGCTCTCTGGATGATTTATAAAACTTTATAATATTACTGGTCACATTTCTTCTCAAAGTTTATTAATTGCTCCATGAGAGATCACAGGGAACCTTTTGCATCCGTTTACACACATAATCTCTTTTGCCTGGGTCACTACCTTCTGGCTTTTCTCAGGAGAAGCAGCAGCCATAAATCAAACCATCCTTCACAGTTCTGAATGTGAACATGGAACTAAACACACAAAAAAAGTCATATGCAAGTCAATTTGCATGCAATCCTGATAGATAGCTGATTCTGATTAAGCTTCCCAGACCTATGTTTGAACCTCCTCTAGCTGTGGTACACCAGATACAAACATGCATAGAACACAAAGATCAGAGAGCTTTCACTAAGGGATTGTGCTCTCCACTGTAATTTCAGAGCAAGACAAAACAGCTGAAGAATAAACACAGGCAGTGTAAACCAGGGCAAAGGCAAGCCCAGAACTGAGAGCAATTTAGAATAACTTCTGCTTCTTTGTCCTCAGTCCACTTGAAGCACAGATGTGTTAAGTTCTATTATGAGAGACTGATGAAGTACCACCCTAGGCTTCAGTCCTCATTTCCCTGCTGAAAAATCAGTATTTGTGAAGCCTGCACTAGTCAGGCTTTGTGAATGTTAACATACAAAACATGGGTGTATTCCAGACATTTTTCTTGTCTTGAATGACTTCAGGATCCAGTACTCTGTGTGTAACCCTGCAGCCATATCCATTTTCAGCAGCTTTTTCCAAACTCACAAGTTACTATTTGTCCCTTCAAAAGTGTTTGAGCTCTGCATATTAGCCCACTCCTATATTCTAAGGAAGGTTGAAAATTACTCTGATCTAATTTGGCTGAAGAGCCTCACATATGCTCTTATTTCTTTTTATCTGTACAATTTCTGTTTGTCTAATGATTTTGAGCATATGCTTCAAAGAAACTCAGGGGTTGTCCAGATCCATAAAACATGATCTAGAAAATCTAGTCTATTTTCAGCAAGCTTAAATCAGTTTTTGCAGAGATCCGCTAGAGATTTCTAGTGGTTAACAAATGAAAGAAGACAAAACAATTTATTATCCATGTCAAAATTATTCATTTCACTTGATAATTATCACGGACAGATGCTGTATTTAGTTATCTATATTCAGTGATGTGTTAATCCTTGTTTTTCTAGCCCCTTTGTTTTTTTTCACCAAAGTCAAGGAGTTTCTTTCTGAAACAAGAAAAGAGATCACACCTCTAAAATCTCAGTTTTGTTGGAAAGTTCAGAAAATAGATAAAAAACCTGAAGCCATGGGCTTATTTCTTATAAACAAAAGATTATCACAGTATGTCAAGATTATTTTTCATGCCCCTCTTCTTTCTTACTTGCATACTGCCTCCCACACCCACCTCCTGGCAAGTCAACAAGCTCTGAGCAGTCAGTCCCCACTTTCGTGACTCAGAACATTAAAGCCTTCAGTTGGCAGGTATCCAGGATGAAGAAATATTAACAAATCTCCCACAAAGAGCACTCTAATCATAGCAAGCACTGAAGCCTTGAACATAATATTTCCTCCACGTATAAGATTTCCAATTTGCTTAATGGTCTCTCAAACTTTGCAGTATGATATTGCAAATGTTCTTTTAAACACTCCAAGTCCTCCCCAAACTCATAATCAGCATGTACACTACATAAAGAAAAAATATCATTTACTCTTCACTTTTGGCTGCTGCTGAGAAATCTTCTTACAAGTCATCATTTATTGGAAAATAAAAAAGAAATACCATGTTCAAGTTATCTTTCAAAGATGCCTCATTTTGTAATTCCCATTGCAACAACAGAGGCACATACTTCCATGAAACATTGTTGTTTATCTCTTTTTGGATGACCTCATCGAAGGTTATTTGGAAGAAGATGGAAATGCAGACTGATTTATTGGTAGCTGGAGTGTAAATTTCACACAAAAGTTCAAATGGCAGATTTTATAACTACAGCTAAAGGGTCTGAATTTTGTGTGTTGTAATTTCTAGAAGTTGAAGTTCTGTTGTCTGCCCCAAATAACACACCCAGCTCTCCTGCTTTCTTTTAGGATATCAGCTGACACTTTTTCTGACACAGATAACTACATTCAGAGCAAGGATTTTTACAAATAAATGCAACTGCACCCATTTTTGTTCATACTTAAGGGGTGTGAACAACATCCAGCTAAATCCCATTTTACTTCATTATCTATATTTAGGCTATGGTAGAACTGTAGCAAATACTCTGAATATTGCTTATCTAAGACCTTTAAATTTATTTCTATGAATAATTACAGTTTAGTTACCAGGGAAACACATTTTATAGCAGTCATTCTCCTTTTTCATTAGCATAGTTATGTCTGCCACTTTACAGACAAAATGTATCTAAGCGTAGAACTGCATTAAACAGTAATTTCAGAGGACTTTTCAACAGATATATTTCCTAAATGAAAAATATTTTTCTAAAACTTTTTTCTTAAAAGTTCCCCTGTCTACACTGCTGAAACTCATAAATTGTTATCTGATTTGGGACATTATTTGTTCTTTAAGCATTTTTTATGCAGTAGAAATCTACTCTATGCTGTGAGGAAGCATTTTGTGACATGAGTGTGGTTGGTCTTCTAGAAAAGGCAGACTGTTGAAGGCAGAAGTGTCAGAAGAAATACAAAGGTACAAGAAGAAAACAAAGCATTACAATAATTTATGAGGTGTATAAATTCAAGTCACTACAAAAGAGTACAGCTCTCCCTCTCATAAAGATGCATGCTAGTCAAAAAGCAAGCATCAGCCCTACCTAGCTGGGTTTATTTTAAGAAAGCAAGGACTATGGTGAGCTCTGGAGGAGCATGAGAGAATTCAAACTCTTTCTGTAAGGAGGACTTCTGCACATTCAAAGCCTATGAAGTGGGGAACACCTGCTATGTCAGCTGTTATTAATGGAGAGAGGAACACCTATGCTTCAGTTAATTATGTGCTATAAAATGTCCCAGTTGTATTCTTTAAAGCTTCTTAATTACATTAACAGAAAGTCTTTTCCACATTCCCCAGTTCAGGCAAACACATCCACTTCACAGCAATTCCGTGCTATGCCTGACGTTCTGCAGTCCCAGGCTGCAATTCACCTTCGAGCTGGCTAAGATTTACTCTTTAGTTAAAGTCAACACAGCTCTGTATCTTACATTGTTCTTCACATTTCCACAAATTACTCATGCCAAATATATGTTTTTTCTTGTAACTTTTTTTTTTTTTTTATGTCAGTGAACAAAAGTGCCTTTTTTAATTTTTACCATTTTTAAGCATGGAAAAAGAGTGTCTAGAACACTTCATGCAGACATCTCCCTGAAATCTGACACAGGCATTAAGAAAGGGTACAATGCAAAATTCAGTAAGTGTGGGAATAAAAAGTTTTAGTGAGTCTTGAGTCATCAGTAATAAAATTAATGAATGAAATGTTCAAAACCCACAATTTCCAAGTTCAAAACTGATGAGCAAATACTTCCCTTAAATGGTTCTGACTGGTTGCCAGTGGCCAATTCCCCACATCCTAGACAACAGACATAACTTCAAAATGCAAATAACCCTCTTGGTAGAATTGGCATACATACTTCTAGTGGGGTAATAACATTTGACCATGACCACTGAGAAGTAGATTTGTTCCTTTCATGTAAAAATGAGGACTGCTTTAATTTGAAAACAAAATTGTTGGTTTGAAAATTCTGTATCTTACATGTAAACATATTTAGATAAACATATGTTCTTAGGAAGCAGAGCATGGAACTGGAGAAGATGAAAAGTTCAATTAAAGAGCTAAGGAAAATGAAACCCCTTGGTTATACCAATAAAAGAATGATGGTGATCATCTCCCCATCTAGTCTTAATAGCAGTCTTTCATAAATTTTCCATTAAAATCAAATTAAAGTTTAAGGATTGCCATTTCAAAGAAATTCTTTGCAGCTGTGTTTCTCTCAGCCCAGTGTTAATATTAAGCATTTAGTGAATTTCTTTTAGAAGTTAATTCAATAGTGCTTGCCATTATACAGCTATTATCTAATTTTCTTTTAATCACCAAGATGCTATGATCTTTCAGGATGAAACCGTTCCAAAAACTATAAAGATGGTTTTCTGAAGTTTAATAATACCCACTTGGCCATGAGCATTAATTTCAATGAATAGTCAATACTTTCTACATCATACTTTCTACATTCTACATCCTGACATTAAGTACCCAACTATTCATTTGCAAGACACCATAATCTTTTTATTAGGCACCTTTTGCCTCTTTATGTCCCCTTTTCAAAGTAATGTAATTTATGAGCATCTAAGTAAGATCTAGTCATAGCATTTAAAATAAAACATATTTCAAAATCAGTCAGATCATTCTTGAATAAGTTTTTCTGGAAATAATTTGACTAGTTCAATAAAAGGTTGAAATATTAAGGGAAAAACCATCACTCATTGATTTAAGCTATTTTTTATGTCAACTCTGTCCATAAATATTGCAAGATTGTTTTTTCTCTTAAGTAGTTCCTTCCAACAATGTGGAAATGAGGACCTAGGTTTCTTTTTGTATCCTATATACTATATACATGGATTTTGAAATAATTTTCTTTATCAAATAAGTTAAGAGAACACATGCAGAAACACTACATCTTACAATGTAACTTTTTCTCAGCTACCTTCATGGTCCTCCCAGTACCGTATTAGATTGCCACTTAGCCCTTCAGAAGCAACTATCATCTCAGTTATGTGAGGTGGTTCTTGCTCTCATTTCACAGCTTTTGGAAATCTCTTTCCTGGTGTGGAAAAGAGTCACAGACTACTTCAGGATGAGAGGGACTTGTGGAGGTCATCTGGTCACACCTCCAGATTATCAAGGTCCTGCTATAGGGTGGCTTTAACCTGCAGCCTCCAAAACACCTGTGTAGTCTGTGACCTTTCTGAGCTGGAGTCCCATTGCCCAGGTCACTGATGAGGAATGCTGAGCTGTGTACACCTCAGGTACAATCCCTCAGGAAAATCACCAGTACCCTGCAGCCAGCTGGATTCCAAACCACTAATCACAGCCTTTGGGTCAGCAGTCCAGCCGGGTTTCACCCCTGTAATTCACATGTAGTCCTTGTCCCACTGGCTGAACTGCAATGGTACTGTGGAGAGAGACCACATTGTTAAAGGCAATGGAGATGCCATCCACTGCTTTTCCCTCCTCTCATAAAAGATCACAATTAGGTCAAGACACATTTTTTTCCCTTGATGTATCTGTGCTGGCTGTTCCCTCTCACCACCTCGTTTTTCATGTGCCTGGACATGACTTCTGGGATCACTTGCTCCATAACCTCCCAGAGACTGAGGTGAGGCTGGTAGTTCCTCCAGTTGTCCTTTTTTCCCTTTTACTTGTTCTCTTCTGAAGAGTGACACTTGACTTTTCTAACCTCCCTCAATTGCTCTGACCTTTCAAAGAGGATAGTTTTCTCCCTCAGCAGTCTCCATGGATTTGTATACATCCAGTTCCGTTATTTCATCCTGAATGGGATCATTCTCTACTGCCGTCAGTACGTCTTTCCCATAAACTTTGCACAGAGAACTTGGAGGCCTGAAAACAGACCTTGCCAGGAAAGAAAAACAGAAACACTGAGCAAATACGAATTTTTTAAGCCTTTTTTCATTAGATTGTATTCCCATTCAATAGGGAAGTGTTTGTGTATAAATCTGCAGGAGGACAGGGACCCAAACAGAGTCAGAACATCAACATAAGGCCATGAGAGAGTGTGAGAAATGATATCTTAAATCCTTCCCTGAGACTTGAAAGCTTAACCTTATAGGCTTCTTTTGAAACATGACAGGACAGCCCTTTTAGTTTTGGTTGGGTTTTTTTTCCTTTAACCAACAAGTTCATGACTAACACGCAAACATAGAATATGAAAACCCTCGGTCCTAGGCTGTGTTCAGCAAAAGGAGTTTAAGCCCTCCTCCTTTACTGCCTGGAAGAGTGGTCTTATAGCAGATTTACAGACTATTGTGGGGTTGAAGAAAATGTGGTGGGTTTAGTTCTTTCTACTGGAACTGTTCCACCTTTCTAAAAGAATTCAGTATTTACTAGGCCAGGAATGTTACTTTCTAGCCAAACCATTGAGGGCACTCTCTGGGAAATAGGAAAACCTGAGTTCCAAGCTCTGCTGCTAGAGACCGCTTTTATACATCAAGCTGTCATTTGATAAAACATACAAAGACTCCAAAGTACAATGCTTGTGTCTCTCTGCTGGTACCTGTGCAGCAGTCAAAATGAAAACATCAGCCTTTGGGCAGAATGTCTCCAGAGACTCCCAAAAGCTTCCTTCGGCAGACTTTTCTATTTCTTAATCTAGTTGGAATAGTCAGCTCCCATCCAGAGAGTCAGATTCCCCTGCACAGCTAATCCATTCTCACAGAGTTGTTCTGTTTAGCCTGCTCTTTCCAGCAGTGACACTAACTAGGGAATTGATAGATTTTTCTGGCAGGACATATGGAATGTACCTGTTCCCTTCAAATCGCAATATGTCTAGACTCATATCCAAAAAAATGCTTTAATGTTAAAAATAGAAGCAAAGCACTTTTGGAAAAATACATTAAAAAAGGAGTAAAAAGCAAAAGATTAAATGTCTTTTTAGAGTTGTGAATTGCATAGGATGTGGTAAATTGTCTAGTCAGTGTTTGTCTACATGTGGTCTGAACATTTTTTATGGAGATCCTGGGTTTAGATACATATATTTTTTGAATAAAGATTAAAATCCCAAGAGCTGTGATGCCCATAGCAAATTACAGGGCGTTTTCTTCATCTACAAGATCACTAGCTTTTGCCATTGGTTTTGGGTACTGATTTACCCATAAATATGAGATGGAAGAGTTGCTCTACCAGAGACATATATTGTGTTTTCAGTACACTGAGGAAGTTCAAAGAAAAACACACATAGGCACACTTTCTCCATTCCCACTGCAGTAAATGTACTTAACTTTAAAACTACAGGGTACTTTGTCCAAGGGTGTTTCAGGAATTAAATATTTTTATGCACTAACAGAAGCTTCAGAACCATTCAGCGGTTTTTCATTCTGATTTCTAATTTTAATCCTGACAATATCCTTTTTCTGAAATTAGAGTGAATTTTTTTAATTTCACACTTTCCTAGGTAAAAGAAATAACCATTTACATGGGCAAGGCAAGATGCCATTGTTAATATATTGTTAGTCTCCTGAAATGCCTCCTATTAAATTTCATAAGTACTTCTGATGCCCCATTACCTTCAGTAGGGAAAGGGCATCTTTGGCTGCTTAAAGAAATGCAGTCTTTCCAGAGATATGCAGCAAACCCAGAGTTTAAAATATTCCTGGCAGGGTGAGGTTGTTCAGGCAGATTTAGGCAGATGCACATAATTCACAACATTCTTTGGGAATTCCTACCCAGTGAGCATTACTCACAGAAACTGTCCTAAGATTATTTTTAGTATTGTATCTGTCTTTTCCATCCTGTAAATGTTCAGATTTATATAGTTATGAATGCAGCACAGGATAGTGATACCAAACTCAAAATGAGCCCAGTCAGATTATGAGAAACAGCACAGACAATTCAGTAAGCAGGCTAATCTCCTCTTCTTTCAAAGTATTTGGCTTAAACCTGCTCAGCTTATACCCAGCTCTTCTTAAAAGTGTGTACTGTTACACCAGAACGGAGAAGGGTGAATAACATGCCTGCAATAGAAATTACCATAAAAATGCTATTCAAGACACTGCATATTTTTTTGCCCTAAATTTGGGTTGTATTAACATCATCATTAGGCTGTGCCAACAGTAGACCTTCTTTCACCTTGAAACCTGCTGCTTTAGAGCAGACTAACCTAACTGACTTTGTTAGTTAAACCACTTCTGCTCTCTCAGCACCACACAATGATTTGTGCATGTCGTGTGTTCATTTTAGAAGTGGGATTTCCTTCCTTATTTCTTGCATCAATTTAATTATTTTGGGTAGAGAAAATGCTACAGACTTACTGAAGAATACTAATAATCACCACAGGTCTACAAACTCCTACTAATCCTTGCTTTAACACAATCCCAAATTGCTCAGCAAGGTATTTCCATATGTGATTCAGACACTCTCCCATGCTATGAATACTTTTCAAAAATTAAAAAAAAACCACAAAATCAGACCAGAAACTTCTCTTTGCTTTTTCTCCAAACTTACCAGAAATTAAATTTTTCTACTAAGGCCTTCTCCATCCAATTTTTAACATGTTTTTTGAGATCCTTTTATGACTTGAATGACTTGATCCTTTTATGACTTGGGTTCCCAGGCCAGCATGAATCCAGAGACAGCATTTCCACAAAATGTAATAGCTAACACTACCATGACCCAGAAATTGCACAAAGGCAGTACTCTGTGCTTAGGGCAAGCATGGCCATAGGAAAACCAAATGCACTCAGATGCTAAAAGTATTCGTGACAAACTGAGGTAAAGATTTTAATCAGAGAAAATTTCTCAGAAATAATGTAAAAAACACTGACAGGACACATGCACTGGGAATGCTGGATCATATGTAGGAGTTTTGGGGAGCATACTCTAACTTTGGAGGGTCAGAGGAAACTAGAGGCAGTGATAACATCCATACAAGACCTGTGCCAGAACACCTTTGAGGCAAAGTAGAGGGTTTGCACTAAGAGGAGTGCTGTTTTGAACCACCACTGAGTTAAACTAGGAGCTCACAGAAATATGATGTTGGAAATTGAGATCTTTCAAAATCTCTCTGTGCCCTCCTACAGACCTTGCTTCCCCTTCTTGGGTAGGTTCATTCTCATGTCCTAAACATCTCCATACATTAGAGCATAAACAATGAAAGTGAATGGATGATAGACCCAGGTGGGTGACACATTCAGACCTATTCAGCTATAAAACTGAAGAGAAAAAATACTTTGAAATAACTACAAGATTACACAGTGCATTCCTTACTTTTAGGTGCGTGTATTTCTGAATACACTGAATAACACCAGGCTATGTGCCCAAGCATTTTACCCTCAAAACCAGCTGTGGGATATGGAGGGAGAAATATAAAACTAAGTATAACTAATGGAAAGTTCATCCTTGAGAAACATATTGACATATTTCAGCTTTAATTAATATAAAGTATGTACCACACTCAGCACTGTCAACTTAAAGAAGGGCACCATCACATTCTAGTGCTAAGTATTTATCTCTATTTATCCATAAAAAATTACTACTGCTGAGTACAGAGTCATGATAGAAGGAGTCAGGGACTTGTGCTTGAACAGTGCTCAGCCCTCGAATAGTGAGCATTGCACTCAGAGCCTGTTGGCAGTTCTTTCAACCTCTTCAAGTACATTTTTATGACTATTATTCACTTTCTACTTTCACAAAATATCATACTTTCACATAGCTATCCAAATGGAAATTAATAGATAGAGATACAGGGAATTTGTAAACTGCAAAGGCCCACTTATAAAAAGCAAGGACATTCCAACAATTACTAAATGTTCCCCACCTTATCAAAATGAAGGAAGACAAAAAGACAGGTGAGAGAAAGCTCAGTATATTAAACATACAAAGCAGAGGAAGCACAGTCCAGTGTTGCTGCAGCTGCTCCATTCCTGCCATGACTCACTGCAGTCTCCTTGTTCTGCAAGAACCACAGCTGAGAATGAGATATGATGCTCCATGTCCTTGTGCTAAACCCATGCACAGCAAGAATAAAACACAGAAAACAGTTTAGTTATCCTTGTATTTATTTCTGATAAGTGTGTGATTTTGTGCCAATTTTTTTCAGTTGCTTTGTCAGTTTAGCAGGAATTTAATAAATTCACAGTGAAAAGAAAAATATAATGTGCACATGAAAATAACCCATAGATTATGGCTATTTCTAGGGGTCAGTCTTACCCCTGAAAAAATTTTGTAATTTTCTAAACTTTGACTAAATATGAAATTAGTTTGTTCATTATAGACATTTAATACAAGAACTGTTCAAGGACTAGACTTCAACAGATTCTTCTGAATCATCAGTACTGCCTATACTTATTGTATTGGTTACACTTCTGCTTGTCTGATTGCTGAAGCAGTGTATTACCCTCTTGCTGCAATTATATCCAGTTATATCAATGTGTATTTTCATATAGCATTCCCTAAACTACATTTTAAATTTTTGCTGTTATCTTAGTTGTCCATCCATTTCCAAGAGCCCAGTGGGCAAAAGCCTTCCAGATTAGACTTTGTCATATCTAAGTGGAAGAAAGCAAAATTCTCATCAGATACTAAAGTAAAAATTGCCTTTTTTGGTTTTTTTGCAAGAGAATTGGTTACTCAGCTCCAAATTAATTTTGAACATTTTGCTGTTGCTATTCTACATTTTTGATTCACATTTCCTTATTTGCTTAACACAGTACACATCTCACATTTAAACTTCATCTTGCTGATTTCCCATTGCCACCCCAGCTGGTTACATCCTGCAGTGGGGCTGTGTTATACCATGGAGGTGTTTTGTGCCATCACTAAAGACACTACTGTGGCAATATTAGCAGTTTTTCTTTCCTTGGCTTTCTAGCAAAGCCAGCAACTTCAGTTTTAAAAACTACTTGCAACAACTTTCTAAATGGGAATTATATTTACATACCAAAGGAGTGCAGGAAAAGACTGCATATTAAGTAACAAGGCAAATTAACAAGGCCTGCCTGGACTTTGTTGTACCACACAATTTCCTACCCATTTTTGATTGTCACAGATGTATATAATTTCTGGTATAGCTGACAGCAAGGAAAAGCTCTTAACATATCCAGCACCTTACACAGGAAAGACAGAGACAAGTGCAGTCAATGATACGAAAAAGTTAGATCACTTCTTATTAGTAATGTTTGCCAACACTGAGAGCCTAAAAAATATTATTTTTAGCATCAAGAGTTGTTGAAAATGTGTGTATATATATATATATAATAACTGTCTCTTAAAAGAGAACTACAAAAATAGTTTTCCATGCCCAGAACTTTCATTTCCTTCTTACACTACTGTAAAGACAAATAGGGTGTGGGGAGTGAGAAACAAGCCTGAAAATATGATCAGATGCAGTAACACAAGTTTGCCAGGAACAGTAAAGCTGTCCCCATTTACTCTCTAGGTAAGGGATTGTTGAGAAAAGAGACAGTAGATAAAATAGTAGTAGTTCATCAAAAATTTGGTTGGGTTGTAATCTCTCAGTAACAAATGACAAGGAAATTACAGTTGAAAGGAAAAGGTATGAGCAGATGTATAAGTAGCAAATGATACAAACAGAAGGAAATTCTGAGAGAGTGGTGGAACAAAGCAGCTTTAGTCTGCCCTTTTGGATAGAGATACTTCAAGCTTACAAGCTTGAAGTGTAGTTCATTTTAGTGCCAGAAGAACTGCTACCTTTGATTTCTTCTCACTGCCAAAATCAGGAAAGCTTCAGGAGATGCTATTGAAAAACGTTATTTTTGCCCCTCAGAAACCTTGAAATCACTTTAATCTGATTCATTTTACAACACAGAAATGTATGTTCAAGGTTCAGAGAAGCAAAACAACAGTTTCAGAGGCAACAGAGAGACAGGGTAGGGGAGAATGGGACCAGCTTTTGCTTGACATCCGGAGCAAGATGGGGGAGGTAATTTGAAGTCCTGTTGACAGAGACTTGTGTCAGAGAAAAACAAGTAGATGCTTATATTTTCACATATTTTTAAGAAGTATTTTCATCTTTTCCCATTAAAAGAGCACAAGGCAAAAACTGAATGGAGAAATAGATAAAGGAAAATCTTCATTGGTTTCCATAGACAATGATAGAAATAAAAAAATAATTTCAAATTATTCTAGACCAATACACCAATTACTCCATTATCAGGAAACAAAGTTAGATTCATCTCTGCATTTCAAGGAAATCAAGCCCACAGAGGTCAAGGAGGTTGTTAAATGGGTGAGGGAGCAAGAGAACATTTTACAGAATCATCCTTTAATTTGGAGCCAAGGTCAATGATTTAAACTTTATTGCTCATCTGGAAACCAAATTCACAATGAGCATAGGTGGAACCATCCCAACTAGCAATTACCCAGAGCCAGGCAAACAAGAACTGCAGAAGTAACTATAGCTGCAAGACAATTCATGTTTTCAAAACATGACATCAGCCCTGCCAATTTGCTAGCCACTGCTCACTTCTGATGGTGATAACTTGTTAAGCCACAATACTCAGCCACATGCCGAACATCAGGCTCTGTCGGGAAACTTCCTCAAGTTGTTGTACCACTGAAAAGTTTCAGCTGCAGCCAGGGCTTTAACTCTCAGCTCCCTGATAGTTCAGAACCTGATCCTCTATGCCACAGTCAAAAACCAAATAAAAGATGGCCTGGTTACTGCTGTCTATATGGAGTTTAGTGCATCTTTACCAAGGAACACACCCAGCCTCACAAATATGTCAGTGAAGAACTTTGTTTGCAGAGACAAATGGTCTCGTAGGGAAGAGAAGGAATGCATAATGACTGCATTTCAGGAGCTCTGATGAAATCTTCTCACCATAGAGTGAATCCCATTTCTATGTAGTTGTATGGTTCACTGTTCCTTTTATTTAGCCCAAATTTAATGCAGCCCATGCAAACATCTTAACGCTTATTACTCTAAAATATTGACCTCAGCATGCTAAAGCATGAAACACAGTTTGTAGAAAAGGTTACAATGTGCTGTAGGTTCAGGTATCTCACACCCACTCAAGTTTCTGCTGTAGACATTGTTTCAGGATTGAAGAGAAACTGAGGGTTGTATTCCAGAGTACTGAATTTAGTACCAAATTTACTGAATTTCCCATTCAAATGGCTAAATTGATGCCAAATACAGTGAGCTTTTATCTATCTAGACAGAAAATAGGCACACCATTGAAAATACACTCGGAAAAGATATGTTTTGCAGGGAAATCACTAAATTATCAGCTTGCAACAAAAAATACAGGCTGAAGTGAGGCTGTGAATATTGGAATTAGCAGGTTTCTAAATGGGCTTGTTAGGAGTGTATTACAGAGTGGTTGATGTTGTGGAAAGGACCTTTGGAGATCATCTCTACTTTGACTAAACACACAGTAATCTTCTAGGGCTTTTTATTTTAGTAAACAAAATATTTAGGGAGGGAGAAAAAAATTGCAGCACTGTTACTATCAAAGCATGCTGAAGCTATGGCAACAGCAAGAAGAAAGAAGTCCCACTTCCTTCTTTCACCTTCCTATATTCTCCCCACATCAAGAAAAAGTTCAACGTTGCATTTGGCACTTCTAAGAGTCAAAAGAGGCAGTATGAGATATAAGGTCAGATTTTCCTTTTCTTTCTAATCCTTCTTATAAGAGTTTCACTTTTGGAAGTATTTAGTGTCTTTCATTAGCAGAAGCAATAATAAAAAATTACCTGTTGAATTTGTACGATTGTAAGAAGAATTTAGTACTATTAAATTCTATTTCTATTTTTTCCCTTCAGTTAACTGTTACTGATGATAAATTACCTGAAGTTAAAGTTGTGGAGTTTTTTGTGCCAAGCATTTTGAAAATTATATCAGTTTTTGACAGATACTTGCCCTTTAAAAGATGAATCAGTGTATTAGAAAACTGTGATTTCTTTGAAAGGTCAACAAGAAGTTTTGTACATAATAGGTGAGAATGCCAGCTTACAGACAGTCCTGTCTTTGAGGCTTTTGGCAGTTGCTGATGTGACTATCCCATTCTCAGGTAACACACACATAAATAGCTAATTCTTCTAAAATAATTCTCTGAAAGATACCAAGTTAACTTTTAAGCCCCGCATTATCCATAACCATGCAGTTCTCCATGTGCCAAAGGAAGTTCTAAGCTCATGGAGGGTTACATAAGATATCACCATAACAAGACTGTTGCTGATGACTGGTGGGGTTTTTCATGTGCTGAACATGAGGAATTCTCAAAGGACAGTAATAAACACAGTTTATGTGTTTATTAAGCATCGATCCTGAGAGACCCTGAAGCCATCTCTTGCCTCAGCCATACTCTCCAATTAAACATATTTAAATATTAACCATGTTACAGATCAGGCTAATTGATGTTTTCAGAAAAAAGACAGTCTGTCAGAGCAGTTAATAGAACTGAACATGCCAAAAAGGCATTGTCTTCTTCTTCAGTTATAGGGATGCCTTTAGCTCTTTGCCATATAAGCAAAAAACCCTGCACTGCCAGCTTCTAACTTCTCCCTTGGAAACCTAGGCAGCCTTTGTATGAAACTCACAATTCATTATAGAATTAGAGGGAAGTATTTAATAGACCTTAATGAAATGTTGTGGGAACTACGCTAATTCTGTCACTCTGGCAGAAGAATAATTTCACTAGAGAGCTAGGGAAAGTCAAAGCTGCCTGTAAAAAGGAGGAAACAGCAAAATTCACCAACAGCTGCGACAAAATAGAAATGCTATGAGAACTTCATCACAATATATTTTAAATAGTGTGTTTTAAAATAACGTTAAAATAAATGTTGTGTTTGAACCCAAAGTAACACTCTCAAGGTCCATGGGAAATTAGGCATGAAAGAAAGATGAGCTATAACTTCTGTATGTAAGAAAGAGCCATTTTTGTGGTACACTCACTTGTCCAACTCAATCCCCAAGGCAGTGACCTTGAGAGTATTAAACAGGGTCTGATTCAAGAACGAACATTCAGGAAGAAGCTAAAAGAAAAGAGCTGAGGCACAACTGAGGACAAGTGTGATCATAATCAAAAATGCATCTGATGATCACCCACTGAAATAAGTTATTTGAGAAAAGAAACCTGTGAATTATTAAGATTATTACCTTTCCAAACACCTCAGTGAGGGAATTTAAACACAGTGTTTTCTGAAATACAGAGAAAAACATTATTATCTTTTACACAAACTGAACCCCTGTGGCTACACTGGGCATCCTTTTCTGATACATGATGTTATTAAAAAGCAGTACAGATTTCTCCAATGTCTAAACAAGCACATGCTTCTTGGATTTGCTGTCAATTTACATTTAAAAACTGATCTTCTTATCTCCTGTGAAAGCTGCAATTTCCTAATAAACAGTATGTATTTTATCATTAAGGCCATTTAAAAAAGAAATTGAACAGATCTTTCTTCCTTGGCATAGAGAAGGAAAATATAGGGTATTTTTTCTTCTAGAAAAAATACTAAAACAAATTAAATTCAGTGCTATGTGCACTTGTTAAACCTCTGGCTTCCACCAGCCTCCTATTTCAAAATGATCCATATATATGTAAGAGCAGAAAGCTGTTCAGGATTTTACTGTGTATCCTATATTGACCAAGGCCACTGTTGATTTCAGAAGGGAATCAATAGGGGAGTGAAGGAGGCCGAAGTTGAAGGTTCCATGGTTATCAGCAAAGCAAATAAATGGCAGTCAGCCCACACAGAAGGGTGGGAAATACTTAAATTGCACTCCAGGTGTAACAAGGTATATTGCTTTCTTAACTATGAAACTCTTCTCTGGACTAGTGTACTGCCAGCAACAGAGAAAGTGCTGCCACTTCCCTCCAGAGGTCAGTGAAGGAAGAACAAAGCCAAATTAGCTGTGCCCCAGCTGTTCCCCTTGGTCCCTTGGTCCATCCCTGGGGCTCCTCTCCCTGCCCAGACCCCCAGGGATGGGGGTCCCTGCCCCACTGGCAGTACAGCGGGGCCAGTCCCTGGCTCCCCACCACAACAGGTCCACAGCCCACCTGGTCCCTTCCCACGGGGATGCCCAAAGCTGGGGTAGCCACCGTGCCCCTCCTGGTTGCCCTGCTTTTCTGCTGGGCTGGTCAGACAGGCCTTGCCTGACCAGCAGCAGGCAACCTTTGGAACCTGTCCCAGCTCTGGGTCAGTGACCCGAGCACGCAGGCTCTCTCTGACAGGGACAAGACACAGTTAAATGAGGAAAATAGGGCAAATAAATTGGCTGCATGAGGAAAGAACACAGCCATTTGTACAGAAATGACAGTCTTGCCCTAATAGGAGTCTTGGTATTGCCAGCCAGGAGGCAGTGATGTGACTAACCTGCTTAGACAGAAATCAGAGAAGCTTCTAGAGCAGAACAAATAAAAAACATGGCAGAATTCAATTATACCCATGTGAACTTGAAGGAATGTCATTGTGAGAAATGATACAGAGGTACAAGTTTTAAATATCTTAAAATGACCACTTGTTAAACTTACTACTCAGAAAACCCACAAGTGAAGAAGCAGTTTGGTTTAGTCTTAAGCAGACGAGATGTGGTTTGCAATGTTACTTTTGAAAAGTTGCTCTGTAATTATGAGTACTATATATTCAAATTTAGCATTTAGAAGGATGAAGTAGATTTAATTTAAAAAAAAAATAAGAACAAAAAAAAAAGAAAGCTTGTTAAAAACAAATTAAAAGGAAGACATAGAAGTCAGAACCACTGAACAACAATAAACAAAGGCATTTAAAGTTAGAAAGATTTGCTCCAAAAAAGCAGAAGCCTTATCTGAAGAAGGGAAACAAAAAAAGAGGACAAATTCAGATAAAAACAAATAAAACCATAAAATGCATATGAAAACAGATTTTGAAGATTAATTTGAATAAATAAGAACTTCTTTCCTCACTGGAAGAAAGTTTGCACAGTCCACAGACCTAATAGGACTAAAAAAACAAAAGTAAAGTCATAACGGAAAAGTCAGATGAATTCTCTTTATCCACATTTATTAAGAAAATCTTAGAGAGATTCACAGACACTTTCTTTATAAGGGTCAAGTTTGGTGAACCACCAAAAGATCAGTAGGGAACATTTATGAACATATTGATAAAATAAATGCTAAAGAATCACTTGGGTTCCATTGCATTTAACACCAAGTAGTACAATGTTCAAACCATGAGACTACTGAATTTCTGCTGTAGTGGTAACCTACTGACTAACATTTCCTCAGGAAGGGAGAGTATCAGCTGTAAAAAACCTCTTTCAAATGGGGGATTGAGAGAGGGTGTAAGTAATGTACACCAGAATGCCTGCCTTCTGTGCATATGGAGCTGCTAGAAATAATTGGATCTGCTCAACATTTGATATCCTGGTTGTACTGGAGCGGCTTTTGCAGTAGAAAGTCAAGTCACAGATATTATATATATAGAGGGTATTAGGATTCATTGGAAGGTCAGTAGGTGTATTGACAATGATGGTCTGATTTACAGAACTGCATGAATTTTCAGGAAACTCTTGACAAGGCACCTCTCCATCAGGTCGCAAAAAACAAACCACTCATTATATAAAAAAGAAAGAAAGGCTTACTGTATATTTCTAACCAATTAAAAACTGAGAGTGGGGATAAAATAAAGAAATTACCTCAAGAATTGTTTTGAAACAAAAACTGTTCCATCAATTCATACATGAACTATTGAATAAGTCATGAATTTACAGATGATATAATCAGGATAGTAAAAATTCAGACTGTCTTTACAAAAGAGTTACATGATATGTCACAGCTTTTTGTATTCTTTCAAAGTATCTGTTCTCAATCACTGAGACAGAAATCTGGAATAAAAATGCCTTTGGTCTTGTTGTCTTTAGAACTGCACTGCTGTCCCAAAAAGACTGACACAAAGAGAAAAAAATTACACACAGATGAGCTAAAGTGCATAGCAACATTTCAAGAAGGGAATGATGAAAAGAGCTGAACATTCTTTCTTCAGTATAACCTCTGCTCAACCAGCTCTTATCCATAACTTACCATCATTTATTTTTGAAACTTCTATATTGAGCATTCAAGGCCGTTACAGAACATGTTTCCCCTTTAACAGATTGCCCCTGAATGACAAAGAATCAGTATAGAAATACCTTTAAATTACATAAATTTAATACACTTATTTTTCAGCCTTCAAATTACTAGCAACTGCCAAGCTCTGTCACAAGGCATGGATTTTTGGATACTCAGCCTTCACAGCCCCTTCACCCCAGAGCAGTTCCAAAAACACCTTCTGAAATAATAATTGGTTAAAATAAAATCAGGTTGTATTGTCCCAAAAAAAAAAAAAACCTGATCCATCAATCTTACTGAAGATACTGAAAAATATCACACTATAGTCAGACAGTCAAAATAAGAAGCAAGAAATTATTGCGTGTCTAAAGACACTTGTTTCTTTCCTTTCAGATTTGCAGTTTCTTCCTTGGCAGCAGGTGACAGATGCTCACCATTTCTCACTAAAAACATCAAAGAGATTCAAAACTGAAATCAGAGTTCTATAAATACTCAAGACAATGAAATTTCCGTTTGCACAATAAGGAAAACAAAAGGTCAAGGCTTAATGTTTACTTTCATGTCTCAGGAGTGCCTGTTCTTACCAGTGGTCTTTCCCAGAGGCTGTATTTCTGTCTATAATGTGTATTGCTGCATAATAGCAATGTGATGGAAAATAGGTCTAGTTTTTGGTTTGCAGGACAAATGTGTTTCACATCAGCCTCACTGGACACTGGAATTCACATCATGCAATGCAATCTTATGAAAAATACAAAGGAAATATAGCAAAACGTGTAACTCCACAGCTATAGTTGAAAACATTTGCATAAGTACTATACAGAATAACCAAACAGAAGTGTTCTGTCACTGGTAAATGTCTGTAGTCCATTATATTTTGCAGGATCACAAGGAGTCAGTCCTCTTGCCAATGCTTTCTCCTGCTGCCCTTGCAGAGGTGTTGAGAAAATAAAAGAGTTGTGCAGAGGGAAAACTCAAGTGGTTGAAAATATATGTGACTGTAGTGTTCTTTAATCTTTGCATACTTTGTACAGTTTGCAAAACCACCACTGAGAGCAATGACACCCAGGTGATAAGCAGAGAGGTGAGAAACATTCAGTGGTATGGGTGGTTGTGACATTCCTTCACTCTGTGAAGAAACAGCCACGATTGGACCTTTTGAATAGACAAAGTGCCCTGAATGTCCTTGCAGGCCCATCTTTCACCTCCAGTGAAATACAGCTGGGCTGCATTCACACCAAATAAGGGTTGCTGACTTAAATTCACCTCCACTCACAATTCAGAAGATATCTTCATCCCATGGTCTGCATGCAAATACCCAATATTAAATCTCCAGTTGTCACTTTTAACTAATAACCTGCAATTAGTGTTTGATAGCCCATCAATGCATTATGCAGTTCCTTCCTCTGGAAGAGTTCTCTCTTTCTTTAAATTGCCAGAATTGAAAGAATTATGTTCTAATCCCCTGACTTCATCCAGTTCATTTTGAAACCCAGTGTTTTTCATTTAAATCCCCTATTGGGAACTCATTCACTTCCATGGCATCAGCACAGCTAGGTTGCCTTGATTAATTACTAGCACTTACCCTTCTACTTCAGTAAATCTCAGTACGATGTCTAATAACTGGAAAGACTTAAACAAATGCTTTATGTCATTTCAAATCTGAAGCACCAAAGAATTCTATGAAATTGAAGAAAGGCAGGGGGCTACAGAGAGCCTGTGTTTAAGAGTTGAGAGTGTGTGAGCTTCAGAGCTCCTTTGATGCCCAAGTTACTAAATCAAATTCATACTAGAAAGCCAGCTCACACAGGTTATACAATTCATCAAACAGATAACACAGGTTTAGGAACCAAATTACACTTTCCATCCTGGAGATGCAACAGAGATGCCAGATTTACAATTTCTAACATACAGGAGATGTGTTTTAAATATCCATGGGTTAACATAGGAGAGGAAGTTCATGAACATGGCAGAGATTAAACTTTCATTCACGTGAAGTCTACTGTGGTGGCTAACATGGAGAACAATTATTCTAAGCCAGTTTTGGAAATGGACTGTCACACATGAGTAAAAACCTACAAAGAAAAACTAACAAACAAAAGAAAACAAAGAAACAAAATCAACCAAAAATGTAACCAACCAACCAACAAAAAGCTATTCCCAACTGAAATTCAGCCTGATTATCCTTTGCCTACAGAACAACCTGAGTAAAAAGTCTAAGATTAATGAAAGTAAACAAGCTAAACAATGGGAGTCTTATAATAAAATGTAAAATGTCTTATAAAAATGTAGATATTCTTTTCCCAAAGTATACCCTTATTTTTGTTTGCTAATTAGCTGTGATGAGCAGATAAAGGCTCCTTGCCAAGACTTAGCTGAAAGTCTCTTTCCATTCAGTGGCTGGCATAGAAACAGAAAGAGAGTCTTCTTCATAGTCCTCAGACTAAAGCTGCACTTTTGCTCATGACAGAGCAGCAAAGGTTTATTAAGGTATGAAGGTAGTTCACACTGTACAGTCAAATGGTCAACCATGTTTTGATAAATTTAACCTTCAGCAATTTCTTCTGCAGATGAATTAGTTCACTGAAGGAAGGTTTTCTCCATCAATCTCCCCGTCCACTCATTTTTGTCTCAAGCATACATTTTTTTCCATGATGTATCACTGCCACCATCTCAGATTCCCTAACCAGGGGATCACATACCCAACTTTGTGGCCAGACAGTCCAAAGGCAAGTTTGCCCAAACCTGCTCTGAAAGTATAAAATGTACATGTAATTACAATCACACATTGATAAAGACATTTTCTGCATGCCCATTATGACTCTAGTGAGCTTCCCATAAGTCCAGGCTCAGATACTTCCTGAGTTGGAGCCTTCTTGGAAACCAGAGATAAAATTTCCAGTCTAATTTTGTAAATGTATGTTTAAAATTTATATAGTTACAGTGATATACATGGACTAATAAAATAAAATTCTCTATTAAAAAAATTAAGATTACCCATTTT
This sequence comes from Pseudopodoces humilis, assembly GCF_049639895.1. Lineage (NCBI taxonomy): Eukaryota > Metazoa > Chordata > Aves > Passeriformes > Paridae > Pseudopodoces > Pseudopodoces humilis. Next base: position 80,877,720 of record NC_142202.1, on the reverse strand, counting down.
GTTTTTCCTAAGTGTCCTTGTTAGTTGAATGTTGTGTTATATTTTCCTAAAAGTAGCCTTTTTAAAAATCTGTCATTATCTTGATATACATTTCTTGATTTATGATAAAGAATGGAATATATTAAAGATGGGATGACGACTTAATTTATATCCCAGGTCTGATTACCCTTTAAAACTGTCTTTGGCTTTGCTTTCCGAATTTGCTTTCTTTTTGCTTAGCAAAATAGAATGTTTTCCTCTTTCTAAGGACATGATTTAATGATTTATTGAGAGTCCTTAACTGCCACTGAAGTCAAAACTATCACACAAGGCCAGATCCCAGCAATGCCTTAAAGGAAGCTGGAAAAATTCTGCCAAGAAACAGGGTTAGAGAAAAAATGGCTTCTAAAAGTGACTTTCGCTTCCCAAGCAAAACTACACCATTCTTGGATTGTATTTCTCTTTGGTCAGTTTTTCAGCCAAATGCTGCCATTTTATCTTTTTGGAATTCAGGTGTATGTCTATAAAAGTCAAAGTTGGCACAGCATTTCTTTCAAGAAATATGAGAGAGAGAGTGACAGTTTGGAATGGATTTGTCCTGGTGTGCTCCCCTGAAAGGATTTCAGCTTTCCTGGATGCTAAAACATTGCTGATGGTGTCACATAGCAAAATCATACACCGATATGCTGCCAGAGAAGTCAAGTACATCACTGGCCCTGCGTTGCATTTTCATCAGGAGCACAGGCAGCTTGTTTCTGCCTTGTGGTAGCAGAGGTGACACTGCTGACTAACCAACAACTCCTTTTATTGCAACACCCACAAATAGCCCTGCTTTTTCAAAAACTGTAATTATCTGTGACCTCTCTGATGGGCTGATAAAAGGACTGCTTTTGGACAATATGAGAACAAGGTGGTAGTGCTGGACTGCCAAATGGAGCTCCCACAGGGAGCATGAAGGTACTGAGCCAGGATTCTTCATATGGGAACAGTGAAAACAAAACCCCTTGGCATTTGTTCTAGTGACTGTTTATTCTGTACCTCTTCTTTCTGCCATAGCAAATCCATGGGTTTCTGCTGGACTTTCCTCATCCCAGTGGCAGCTCCCACATACTGCTAGGCAACTATTCACAAGATCTTTGTTTTCCTGCTCCAAGGGCAAGTTTCTCACCGATGGCTTCATGCACAGTTGAACTACAGAAGATGGTTTCCAACCAACTAGCTCAGCTTCATTAACAAAAATTTATTTTCATTAGGTCCTTTTTAATTCTAACCACTAGACTAGCAGCCAAATAAGTGACAATTACTTAGAGACTGTGGGACTGGTTATAGACACTGTGTCACCCATGCAGACACACACATAAAGACAGCACAAATTAAGCCTTAATATCTGCCAGCAAATAAGGGTCTCATTTTGAGAGGGCATAATACTGTTAATAGGCTCAGCCCCAGAAAGATAGAGTGTGAAATTAATAGATCTGAGCTCAGCAGCAGTGCCCTGCTTTATACCCACTGCTAGGGTGGAAAACTCTTCCTGAAGCATTGTTCCTGCTCTCCTTCCACTCCTATGTTCTGTGCCCTACCAGCACACATTCTACTCAGGGAGACATCCTATTCCAATAAAATTTGACTGTTCTGCCTCATACCTTAACATTTGGGAAGGTAAAAAACCTAAAACAACCATATCACACACACAAAAAACACAAATGAATAAATACATCAACCAAAAAACACCCCTTAATTCACTTTTTTAAAACCTCAGGATATACATAACTTGGCATAAATAACATAGGAAATTTACAAACAAACTAATCTGTCTAATTATGAAAAATTTTGAGAGAAGTAATTCTTATCTCAGTGAAGCCAGCTGCATATCTCTCCAGGCAAACAACACCACCTTCACTATTCAGGTATACAGATACCTCCTTTGGACTAAGCACTTTTAAATGATGTTGAGCTATAAGTGTTGGTTACATCTATATTGGTAAATTAAACTTGCTAACCATGACTGTGTTAACAAACTGTTGAGAAAAAGTTCTTGAAACTAGACTGATGTATGCTAGGAGGGTTTCTAGTAATTTAGCTGAAGAATAGGTCAGGGTCCAAAATGAAGCCTGAGTATTTGCAGAAATTCATCTGCAGCAAATCAGCCCAGATTGCAGAACGGGCTGCAATGGCTCTGACAGAACAAGGGACTCATCTTGCCTCACAACAATATATGATGAAAACACATAACTCTTGAAGCTTGGAGGTTAGCCACAGGTTGTGCAGAGCTGTAGCAAGTGGCATTACAGGGAACGGTCGCACTTGGGCTTGCTTCACAGGAGTGCAAGCCTGCAGGGAGAGGCTGTGTGTGCACAGCTCTTTCCCCAGATGTAACTTAAACTAGATCATGTGGATCTAACCCACCACCTCTCACCTTTCTGCACTGTACCAGAGGTGCTGGCAAGCAGTCAGGGGTGACAGATCTTGCTGCCTTCTTTTAAGTCTGTTTGTAAACAGGTGTGCAGCTTCAGATAAAGGAATCCATCTCCATGCTCAAAGGGGAGGTAATGCCAAACTGGCAGTACTCCTTCTTTCTACCCACCTGACCCACATGTCTAGCTCCTTGTTGAGAACTATCTATTTATTTATTAGATAGATTTAATTTAGGTAGCTACCAGTGCAATGTAATGACTGGAGCGAGCAGTAGCTTTAGAGAGAACAAGCTTTATCAACTTTGTGCAAGCATCCTTTGAGTGCCAATCAAACATTGAAAACAGAGGCATGAAGAAGAGACAGATCTGGCACAAAGGGTGCACAGTGCACCAAAGCAGCCTGGGGAACTGCTCAGCCAAATTCACAACCACCTGCCACTGACAGTTTATGAAAATATACCTGTCTGAAATAGCATTTTTGTCCCTTTCATTTTCCTATTTCTACATTTGTCATTTTCATAATCTCCTTAAGGATCATTCCCACCTTGTACCAAGATTGCAAAAACCTAATCATTATCTCCCTTTTGATCACCTCATGGCCCCCAACATCCACGCACCCTGGAAAACACTTCTGTTACCCTCATCCTTCCAACAGATTTTCCCCCAGAACTTCTGGCCAAGTCAAGCCCCTTCCCTGGTTCTCTTGTGGAAGAGTAATTCTGATCATTATCTCATTTAGAGAAAAGAGGAAGCAGAGTACAACAGGGTCTATTTAGTGACTGAAATGTGCCTTATGCTTACAATTATTAACACTTGATTACATACTATCAAACACCTCCCAATGCTGTCAATATGGGACTGCTCACTACTACCATAGCCATAGCCAGCATTTTTAGTGGACCTGTCATTATCAGGAGTTTCCTAACAGAACCTTATTTTAATATTTTTTTTTTTTTAATACCTCCCCTTATTTTTCTTTTCAGTGAAGTAAGCTGTGAGTCCTGCCACGGCATACAGGTTTCACACTGGTTATCAGGACAGGCAGTACCCAAAGCACAGGAAGTGGGGTGCTGTCACTGTGGATGTCACTGCATGCCTGTGGAACATCACAGCTAAAAGCAACAGTGTGCTTGAGCCTTAGCTAAAGTTATGAAGCATGGTTTTTTTACCCGTCTCTATTTGTGTACTCTTCCTCTTAGATAGATTAATTTCAAGCATAACAAGTTTTTGGGAAGCTGCAATCAGAAACGCCTTCCTTTGCACTTTGTAAACATATCTGGAGAATCATTAAGGAAAGAAGAGCTTCTGTTTACATTTTTTTTCTCATTCTTTGTAACTCTAAGGATTGGAAGTTGCATTACATTGTGAATGAATCATTCTATCATCTGTCGCTATATATATAATCTTACTGTCCAAATTTATTCTCCTTATTCAGAAAAAAAATAAAAAAGGGGAGGGGAGGGGACGGGAGGGAAGGGAAGGTGCGGGAAGGGAAGGTGCGGGAAGGTGCGGGAAGGTGCGGGAAGGGAAGGGAAGGTGCGGGAAGGGAAGGTGCGGGAAGGGAAGGTGCGGGAAGGGAAGGGAAGGTGCGGGAAGGGAAGGTGCGGGAAGGGAAGGTGCGGGAAGGGAAGGTGCGGGAAGGGAAGGGAAGGGAAGGGAAGGGAAGGTGCGGGAAGGGAAGGTGCGGGAAGGGAAGGGAAGGTGCGGGAAGGGAAGGTGCGGGAAGGGAAGGGAAGGGAAGGGAAGGGAAGGGAAGGGAAGGGAAGGGGGGGGAGGGGAAGGGGGGGGAAGGGAAGGGGGGGGAAGGGAAGGGAAGGGAAGGGAAGGGAAGGGAAGGGAAGGGAAGGGAAGGGAAGGGAAGGGAAGGGAAGGGAAGGGAAGGGAAGGGAAGGGAAGGGAAGGGAAGGGAAGGGAAGGGAAGGGAAGGGAAGGGAAGGGAAGGGAAGGGAAGGGAAGGGAAGGGAAGGGAAGGGAAGGGAAGGGAAGGGAAGGGAAGGGAAGGGAAGGGAAGGGAAGGGAAGGTTTCTTTGACTTTTTTAAAGGAGGATAATTTTAGAGAAAAAAAGTTCTAAATTCTGTAAGCATAATGAAGTCTCAGAATTTGAAACCAAACCCAGAAACAGAAATGTTTATTGTTTAAAATGTGTATGTTATTCTTAGTTCTAAACATTACAAATAAAGATGTGTGAAGTGACAGTTAGGCTAATCTTTCACAAGAGAACTGCAGTGTGCACCAACATAAAACTATCCACAAAGCTTGACCACCTGATTTCATAAGTAACTGCCTTCTGTTTTAAAGACTTCAATTTGTTGGACAAGAAGGAAGTGGTAAGCCAAAGAGTGATTGAAATCTATGATCCATCACCACAGACGGAGCTGATGCATGGTCAGTGTAAATACAGCGAGTAGTAAAAGAGAAAACAGATAAACCAGATAGTGTGAGTACAAGATGGTTGCTTATTTGTCTGTGAATCATGAGAAAGCAGTGACTTCACTGCACATGAAACACTGTAAAATGATAGTACTTAGGTCTGCAGCTTTCACATACCCAAAGGACTGTGCAGGCTGTGAAATTGAAGTTGTTCTTGGGAAATAACATGATTGCATCTTAACTGCCCAGTGGGGCAGTTATTTCTGGTGACCACGAATTGCAGGCATTTAGAGGGTAAAACATGCATCTGAAATGATACCTGTACCATTCTTAGTGGAATGTCTGGTGCCTTCTTTTTATACAGCAGTGCTTACTACAAATCCTCAACCAAGAGTTTGTCTCAGAGCACACCAGCAAATACTTCTGTATGCCTACAGTTTGACTCCTCATAGTATTTTTCCATGGAAACAGAAATAAATACTGTTTAAGGAGATCACAAAGGCTATTTTCCTGACAGCTTTTTATAGCAAAAAGGTATGTAAGAAGGAGTCTTGACAAGTTAGATATATTTAGGTCATGAAGCCATTTCTTTTGTCCAGCATCTCTGGAAATGTCTGCATTTTGGCATCTACAGGTGACTCTGATTATGAAAAACAGCCAAAGTTAATACATGCTGTGCTATTCCTGAGCAGTGTCAGAAATTTGTAAAAAGCATTTCCAGGGCACTGCTAGCACTCCTGCAGCAGAAGTGGTGGAAATTTGGCAATTGCTGTATATGACATGGAAGAGGTACGCACATCTCCCTCTGTCATGTAGCTGTCTTGAAACCATGAAAACCTTCTTCAGCAGAATAAATACAGTTGAAGACAGCAATAATTCATTCTGGTGTCTCCAGGACTGTGCAACTGTTTCTGAACTGAAAATCTGGTTTCTTCTCAAGGTAGCCAGACCTATCCTGCTTCAGTGAAAAAGATTTTCTTTTCTTTGAACATCAGACTTCACTCTTCACAATCCTTCTCTGTGAAACAAGAATAAATTGGATACTGATGAGCCACAGCAAAAAGTTGGAGAGAAAAAACAAAAGACCACTCCTATTATCATGAAAGATATCAGTATTATTTTCTTGCTGACAGGTAACAAATACACACCTCCCGTCAACTTTCCCCCCTAAACAAGTACTGAAAATTTATCTCATATTAATAATCCATCTCCTTCTGACATGATGATTAACTATGTTTTCCTCTTTGTCCAAGTCTAACTGCAGGCATTAGTTTGCCTTATCATCTCTCACTTTGCAGCATTGGATTTGCAGCTGAAGAAGATACTGTCTCCAGGCATCTGCCTTTCCCTCTCTAAGTCAACATGTCTACCTCATAAATCAGCTCTCAGAAAACATATTGAGATGAACAGAAAAAAAAAAAAGACAAAAAATTGTAGCAGCAAAGGATTTTCCCATTTCCAGTGACATCTTCAATGTCTGAAATTGAAACAAGCTGCTCAATGCACAATAATGCAATGCACTTCAGCATCTTCTAATCACAAAAAGTCTCTTTCAAATACATGCTCTGTGCTCAGACACTCTTTGCATGCCTATCCCTGAGTATTCTATATTCTCCAAAATTACTGATTAAAAAAAGGCTAATAAAAGTAATAATTGCTAATTATAACATTAACATATTTTTTTTCACATCCAGAATAGGTTTTATCCTCTTAATTTTCTTTCATTAGAAGGCTTTCCTGAAGTGTTCTTTATTTAATGTGAACATTATTTATATCTTTATTTAATATATATATCTTTATTTAATGTGTGTTCTTCCACAAAGATTTGAAAGCAAAAAAAAAAAAAAAAAAAAAAAAAAAAAAAAAAAAGGGAGAAGTAACTTTAATCTCAAAGCTTCAAAATGGTAGGAGAGTTTGAACATAAAAGCTTATATATAGGATCTACTGCTACTGTATAACTTCAAGACTATGGGGATAAAGCAAATCTCAGCAGAGTTTATTGGTACTCTCCAGTGGAACTGGAACAGTTATGACTCAGCAGATGCACTTACAGGCCTGGACATCCATGTGTCTTTCAGCAGATTTAAGCTCTTCTGCACATAATATTTTTTATTACTTGAGCCCCTGGTAATCATACAAAACAACAAAGGACAAAAAAAGCCAAAACAGTGCAGAGATCTTCTCTCATTCTGCTATCAGAGTTTGCTCTGCGTGAAAGAAAGTAACTTAGCTCAGAGACTTCACAGACAACCTAAAACCTGCAAGGAGTTTTCAAGAGATTAAGGTCTTGTGTCCAGGAACCCAGCACCAAGAGGTATGGTTGTACTTCTCAGTAACAGAGGGCCAGTGTGGGAACCACACACCAGACCCCTGATCAGTCTCCCCATGAAGTCATTTCTCACCTCTGGCTTGGACTACTTCAACAAGCATTCTGCTGGGCAGTGCCTGAACACCATGGGAGCTGCTCTCAGTTCATAATGGTCAAGGGTGCATTTGTTTTGGCCCTCTCCCAACAGCACAGCCTTGTAACAGCATCCTACTAGATGCTGCATCTTTGAACACACCACATCCTAAAACATAAAACATACACCTTCTAATTTGTATGCTAAAAACACTCATCTGGTGGGTTGTAACACAGACCCTGTATTATTTCAGACAGTCTGAACAGCAAAGAGACATAAACATATCTTAAGGCCAGAGGGTGCCCAGGAGACATTAAAGCCAATTTATACTTAGTGTCCATTTGAGATGGTACATTGGACATATGTTTGCAGGGTTTGATCTGTGCCTGTGATGTTTTCAGCAATACAGGCATTGCATAATGCCCACTCTGTCTTCCTGGATGCCACAAAGTCTCAGTCTGAGGCTGCCCCTTGTAAAATCCAGTCTTTCAGGTTACAGCTTCTTAACATGGAATTGTGCACGTACACACAATTCAAGCTATCATTTTACAGCACAAGAGATCCTCTGCATGAGCAAATGGCATTTGCAATCAGGCTGTGTTTATTCCCTCTGGTGCTTAGGCCATCTGGCACTAGTGAAGTCTATTATCATCCAAAAAAGGGTGCCCACATCCAAACTACATGTTGGGCATGGTGCCTGGCCCGTGCTAATTCTCAAAACATGCCCAGGAACTGTTTGGAGGAGGCCTGGGCTGACTGCCCAGGGATAAACGATTCCAGGGGCTGCTCAAACAATTTAACACTGTAGACAATGGAGTTAGTGCCTGGGCCTGTCTTCTGGCACTGTGTAATTTGCAGAGCCTGCAAGTGCAATGAAAAAGGCTGATTCCTTCATGGAGCACTCTTCTCTCTGAGTGGCATTAAAGGACTTTACATCTACTGCACGTTAAGGGTGTTTTTACAAAAATCAAAAGATTTCTGGAAGGCAAACTGTGTGTATTTTACTGTATCCTGGAAACACTGCAGAATGAGAACTTTTAGGTATGATAGTGAACTGATAAAGGAAAGATCCATTTGTAATATTTGTCTCTGTATGTTCAATACGAGTGGGCAGAGCTCTAGAGGAGTGCAGGCAAGCCAAGGTACAAAGGGTGTGCAGAGGAACAGGCTTGAAAGAGCCAAGACACACAAGGAATTCAGCTGAGGAATCCAAAGCCATACAGCTTTCAGGATGTTGGAATATCACATCCATAGTGATGAGCATGGTTTTTCACTCCTTTGGTTTTCACAGATTTGTGAGCAGACCACTTAAAAATAAAGGGAAAGAAAAAAAACCAGAGAGGCTTTAAAGGTTCTTCATTCCAATTATGTACCCTGTAGCAATTTTAAACTAAGTAACATGGTGGGGGGGGAAAGAATATTTTCCCAATTATCCTAGCTTGAATGCTAAGAAACTGAAATAAAAGTTTCTAAAATCATGAATTGTTTTTTCAGATTCCAGCCTCCATGGAGATACTGGAACACAAGATGCTTTCAGAACCCCATTTCTTCTTTTTTGCAGTTAGTCCTAGGAAATGGGATAATATATGGGTTCTGTAACAAGCAAAGGCATTTTCTGAAATAATCAGAAGCATAGTTGTCATCCTCACTTTTCAGCACACATGTGTGCACCCACAGGACAGCGACATTTCACACGGCAATAACCAGAGTACAGAAACTTGAGTGGAAAGGATTCCCCTGGGCTCAGCTGTCTGGGACTGCAGCTGACCATGACATATGGTTCCAGATATTTATCAAGCTCGGTCTTCATAACTACGTTATTTGCCTCCAAGATAGAGCTGTTCCTGAATTTTAACTCTCTGACAGGCAGAAGCCTGAAGTTACTCACAGCAGGCATACACCATCACTCCTCATGACATCACTGTCACTGCTGAAATCTTTCTGCTCCCCCCTCTGCTGTTCACAGAAACAAGGCCTTGCCACTCTCAGACTTGGGACCAAAAAAAACCCTTTACCATATGTTGACACTATTGATGATAAAGTTCTTTGCACAGTTAATGGCAAACCTTCAATAACTAACACATATTTTCGACAGGAAGTTATCTCATTCAGCTATCAGATCAGCTTTGCACAGTCTTCCTTTGAAAGATAGGTTGCATTTTTTATCTTTCACAGCAATAGTTTTTACTCTTTTTTCTAATAATCTCAAACTACTCAAGTCAGACTAACTAACATGAAATTTAGTCATTTCCTTTCAGTGACACAGATAGTACAGCAAGGTTGAATATAAGGATAATCTCATGAGCTCACAAAAACTGTGCTAATGAAATTCATAGTTGTTCTTTATCCTTTATATTTCTTTGTTTCTTATTTTCAGGTTTATTTCTGGGGATATTTTGGGTGGTTTTTGGTTGGGATTTTTAATTATAATTTGTACAAAGAGTCAGAAAAAGAAGCTAGTGCAATAGTGCAGAAAAACATTGAAAAATTTAATTTTTTAACCTTAAGATCTGCTCTACCTTAAATTATAGAATAAAAATCTCTCAGTCAAAAGATCAGATTTTCTCACTGACACTTTTGTGAAGAAAAACATACAAAATCCAGGGGTTTCTTTGAGAATTGGCAAATCCTACTGAATGAAAATCCACAGGAGTCTCATTGTATTACTGCAGTGCAGGTATTAGTCAACTCATTCAATTCACTTGCAAGGCTCAGTATGTGTCCTTCTGCCTCTAAAGCTGAAGTGGTCTTAGCAGATCGTAAAAGAAAAGGCACTTTTTTTTCCCCATTACTGAAAAATCCTTAAGTAGATTCATGGATTTTATTTAAAGGATATGGCAAAATGAACATTCAGTGGAGGAAGTTTCAGCTGAAAATGATTTATTTGTGAATTCTGTAAGTAATTAAAAAATAAATAAATAAGTTTTGGACGGGAAGTTAGACTCTAACCATAACTAGCAGACATTCCTGCACCCAGATTTGTTGAGAACTTTTCAAGAGCTGCAGGTACCCTTGATCTGCATGTGCTGACCACTACATCACACATCCCGTGTATGAGAATCACATCAGACGTACCATGGGTCAGACATCCGAGCTTCTGACTGTGGGCGCTGCTTTCCAGCAAACCGCAGGCAGAATTGCCGTCACAATTATGCCAGCGTTTAACCTCATTTCAGTTCGTTTATATTTAAGTTTTGCTGTCTTTCCAGAGCTGTGCATCTCTTACGACAGCTACTGTGTTTGGGTTAAGTTTCTGTATTCCTTCCAAGTTTGTATAAATCACAAGCTGTGGCTGTCTGGTATCCAAATGGACTTTTTTTGCCATAAGCAGCTTCTACCACTTCCACCAAACATAGGCCTTCCCTTACTTTTGACACCTATATAATTGCAATGATTTTTTTTCTCTCAGTTCTTGTATTCTTTTGATTTTCCCTAAAATTTTCTTAATATAATTCTGTGTGCCTTTTACCTTTCTGCCACAATCTATTTTCTGAGATTACCAGACAATTCTCACACTTTCCTTTCTTCTGGTGTCCTTTCTTAATATCACTGTCTCGTATAATTTATAAAAGTAGGCAAACATAAACACCAACCTGCACATACACATAAGTATTTGCACTGATTTCCAGTGTAACTATATTATCTACCTTTATCTACATTTTCTTTCATGCTTTTCTGGTCATGGTTAGTTCCATTTGGTTCTTTGTGGCCTGCCTCTTCAGTGAGCGCTCAGATTTATGCAGAAATTCATTCAATGGTTCTATGAAACTGGAAATGGTTCTGTGAAAACTCTCCAGGGTATGAACTATTTGCTTCTCTCACATTTGTCTTTATTTGTTTTTGTAGAGTGCTATGCATGCCCAAGTTTGAAATACTAAGCATAAAGGGCCAATGTCATTAAGTCCTCAAACCCCAAAGTCTCACACAAGGTTGATTTTCAGGCGGAATATTCTGCATCAGCTCAATTTCCCTCAGTCTGGGGGACAGGATAGCTCCAGGGACTGGATCCATGCCTCTCTCTTCATTTAAACTTGGTGAGGTATCAAATGTCTGGATTAACATGGCATATTGTACACGTAAATTGTTAACCCACTTGAGGGATGTCAAACAAAAGCAATATTTTGAACCTTTTTCATCTTCAAGTGACAAAACTTGTTGTGAACATGGTGTCCAAGTTCACATTACACACACACACAAAACTTCCACTTACTCCTGGTGCTGCTGCCTAGACTCCACAAGAGTCTGCAGAGAAAAACTGCTTTTGGAAAACTCTCTTGTGAGCTGATTTTTTCATCAGCAGAATCACACAGTTTATGGTGAATATCTTTAGTAGTTCAGTACACAGAAGCAATTTATGTCAGTGATACCATACCCGTACCTAATAACCTTTCTCAGAGCAGCTATACATATCTAGAAAAAAAGGAAAAAAAAATTATGAAGCATTACTGCAAGATTAATCTGCCAAAAAGACAGAGACCAGAGATTACTTATGAGCTGTGCAAAAGGAACATTCTTCTTCCCGTTTTGGAGGTGTACTCTGTAACAATGTTGAGTCCCCATCTTGACGTACTCACGATTGCAGGCCTCCCTTCCCTCAGAGCTCTTTACGTGCCTGTGGTTTGGAAGCTACAGCTCTCACCCTATAACCTAAAGTGGGAGTCAGTGCTCACTTAAGAGCTCTCAGAAGGAGCGTGCATCTGGCATGATGGGACTTCCCTGACAAACCCAGCATCCCTCAATCCCATCAGTTACAGACTAAGAGACCCTTCCTTGTATTGCATCACTCAACCCTTCCACCACTGCAGTTTTCTTCTGTTCTTGACCTACTTTGCACAAATATTCATTCACTCATCACTGGCAAAACTACAAATAACAATTTCCTTTCTCTCCTTGCCTCTCTCTTCTGAATCCCTTCTCCACTTGTACATCATCTTTTCTGTATTTTATTGTTATGTTTTGTCACTTATAAATAGACGTCTCTTTGTATCTGACCTTTGGCTTGCAAAGCCTTCTCCGCCCTATGGCTCAGGAGAGGCCATTTTGGTCTTTCTGGTTTTGCAGTTCTCCCAAGAATGTAATTTCCTTGGGAAAAGGAAAAGGCAAAATTTAAAAAAAAGAAAGCAAATCTTCCCCTTCATATCAAAATCCATTCATCCACTTCTAATTTTAGTTTCCCTTAGTGAATGCGACCCTGTAATTAAAACATTGGCAGATGAGAATATTATAGAGCCTTGCAGTTCAAGTGAACATTATTGTTAAACGTCATAATTTTGTGTCTGACAGTCTAGTAAACTGACTGAAAACATGTAGGACCATCCAAATTAAGGCTTGCAAGGACCAGTTTGCACTCATCATTCAGACTCTATTTCCACAGGTAGTATTTGCAACAGGTCTAAAACCAACATCCAGCTGATAGAGACCAACATGCCAGGGCCAGTGCCTCTACCAGCAGAGGTTTTAACTTCCTTTTCACAGGGGTGCCACATAACTGTCTTGGAAACCTTTCATTCACAGATATGTTGAATGTCAAGTTACAGGACCATTGCAGAACCAAGCTGCCAAAATCGTTTTCTTCCCACCACCTAAAATATCCATATTCCACAGATCTGACATTTTCCTAACCTAGCTAGAAGGATTCAAATTAATAAGTGCCATGCTCAACAAAACAAGTGCCATTGTCCGCAAGCAATGTGGACAATGGCACAAACAAAAATAATAAATAACAAAAATACTAATTTTATTAGTAGTTCCACTTACAGGAGGCTCCCTACAGCCACTCATCGTCATTACCTTCCATTTCAATAGCTGTTCCTTCCATCTCCAACCCTATTTCTGTCCCAACTCTAAATACAGCTGCACCAACAAAACTGAGGCAGTTGTGAGAAGCATTACAGAGGTAGGAACAAATGCCTGGGGAAGGAGATTTTAATGTGCAGCCTCTCTTAAACATGCTTTATGAAGATCAGATTGTTCCAAAGAGGAGCTATCCCATGACACAGAAACAATCTGAATATTTTACAGGTGACATGTACCTGTAACAGGACTAAACAGGGATTCTGCATTTATTACATCAGCAAGATGCAAGGGTGCAAATGCTAGTCAGTCTTCTATCCACCCGTTCTAGAGATTTTAGCCTAACAACTGAAATAATACAGCAGACACTTTTGTCAAGTAGAATAAAATGAGCAAGCTCAGGAATATGGGTAAACTTCAAAAAGCAGAGCACAGGAGGCCTGTAACGCTTTTATCAATCCCTAGAAAACAAGCCAGGATGTGAACACCCAGAGCACAGCATATTGGCTCTGCACTCTTTCCCCTCATCTGCTTTACAATGCAGAAGATATAGCTGCATGGATCAGCTTTCATCTTTAAGTTTTCTCTCAGACTGAATATGAGTCAGAATTTCTCACAAAGCAATTTAGGGGAAGAGGAAGGAGAAATGGGTCTTGTGTCTTCATGAGGAAGAGTATCCTTTTCTTATGAGGAGAGACTGCAGGACCTGGGCCTGTTTCATCTAAAGAGAAGACTGAGAGGCAATCTCATCAAACATCTCAAAGGTGGGTGCCAAGAGGATGGTGCCAGACTCTTTTAAATGATGCCCAGTGACAAGACGAGGTGCAATGGCCATGAAATAAAACAAAACACAAGCAGCTCCACCTCAACATGAGGAAGAATTTCTTTACACTGAGGGTGTCAGAGCCCTGGAACTGGCTGCCCAGAGAGGTCATGGATCTCCCTCTCTGGAGAACTCCAAACCCACCTGCACAGATTCCTATGTAAGTGTTCTGGGTGACCCTGCCTTGGCAAGGGAGTGGGACTGGATAATCTCCAGAGGTTGCTTCCAACCCTAACAATTCTGTGACTCATGTCACACTGCCTGGAGATAGGAATGCAGGGCTGTGCTTTCTTCTAAAATAAGGAGGGAAATTGAAGACACTGGCTGCTTTTTGTTAGGATTTATGCAGTTGAGTAATGCTTTGCTTTGCTGTAAATGCAGGGAAAACATTTTTATATAAAGAAATAAAACAGGCTTATTTAAATAGAAAACAGAGTTGGTTTTTTAAACTTTCCAAGCCGCTTTCAAAAAAACTTTATCTCTGCACTCCTAAATCCCTAGCTTGAATTCATATTTTACTGATGCAACACTAGAGCAAGACATGAATAGAAGTATTCATGTGTAATTGTAATTAGTAATTACAGCAATTTTGCTGTTTCAGTTTTAATCCAATCTCTCTGTTAGCACCTTAACAGCTCTCTTTTGGGGGGGAATTCTGTTGTCACAAAGCTCCTGTAGGGGTTTCCTGGTAAATTTGCTGGGCCTCCCAGTCCCTGCACAGATGATGTGTTGTTCTGCCTATTTTGGTATTAGCTATCCAAAGGGGATGGTGTGCTAATTGATGATGGGCTTAGCTTTGAACCTTCAATTATAGTTGTCACTTAAGGTGTAGCAGGACCAACCTGTTTAAAGTCTCATGAATATTAAAATTTGGGGTGTTTTACCTGTAGTGAGTGATTCTGGGCTACAACTGAGAGACGTCCTGTATTTCTTGTATCTGTAATGATCTACAGAGCAGAAGTTCAGTGGGAGTACCTAGTAGGAAAGCAGGCTCTTTGCCATAAGTTTGTCTTTCCCCTGCTCTCATCTGAACGCATTGCATCATGCCAGGAGGCAGACAGCTCTCTCACCCTTTCCTCCAGCCTGCCCTGGGAGCCTTCAGTGCCTTTTATAAACTTATTTCTCATGCCTGGAAATAAAAGATTAGTCCTCTAGGTTCCAGCTGAAATAATGAATTGAGCAGGTTATGAAATCCAGCATCTCTCTTGCATGACCCCTCCTCCTGAGAAGGAGTTCACTATTTTAATCCCAAGAGATTTTAATGTGCAAACTATATGCCAGAGGAGACAACTACACACCCATCCAATGTGCACAGAAAGCAGGATGAATCCACTAACTAATATGTTGCTACATGATATAAACTTGCTGCTTCTTCCCAGGAATATTGCCAGTGAAGGTATTCAAGGTCATCTTGCACAGAAAAGAGACATATCACACTCACATGCATGATTGTTCCTTGAACTACAGCTAACTTCACAGAAAGCTGAGTTACTCTTGGCCAAGCTAAAGTAAAATATTCCAGAGACTCAAAGTATTGTGCAGGGAAGCTACAGAAGCTGTCCAAATGGAAAATTAACAGTACAAGGAATAGCGGACAAAATGTTAGTGGTGGAGTAGAGCTTAGGCATTCAGTTAGCGACAAGAATTTGCATTCCTCTGTGTTCCATCATTTCAAAAGGAAGCATCTATAGCAGCAGCCTGATACAAGTGGGTCTCCTTCTTTTGCCCTGAAGGATATTCCCCTATTCATCTAGATACTCCTTGGCTTACTTTAAGGTTAAGTCTACATTAAGTTCAAATGTGTATGTGGACATTTTTGTCAGTCATATTGCTATAATTTGTTAAAGAAAAATGAAAGTGAAGCTGAATAAAAGTGTACAAATCATATCAGACTAAGTGGGAGCTTCTGTTCAGTTTGATCCAAACACAGTAGTTTATATAGCAATAATGCATAGTAAAATAGATAGAACAATAAAATCTCAGTTTTCAGGTTATGTACATGAGTTCATATCTTATCATCTGGGATTAATATCTTTTCAGAACAAAATCCTTTCCTCAACACCCAAAATTCCAACCATTAATGTCATTCAGACACCCTGAATTGCTGGTCTATAGAAGTCAAACAATACTAAATTTACTTCTGGGCACATTAACATTTTCAGACAGAGCTCTTTGTATTAAATGTCATTCATGTTTGACAACTAAGTGGAAGACAGCAATCTCCATCCAGGGGTATCCATCCCATCAGCCATTGTTGAATCCCATAAATTTTGTGTGCACTAAATTAATTTTCTTAGTTTGTAATACGTGAAGCCTGTTCAATACTCGCCATACTGTAGCTAGAGCTACAGTTTTTCTAGATGAGTCCCTGCTCTGGGCAGAGCAGCAGTCACAACACTGGTCATTAAAAATGGATCAGCTGGGGACTTAAGATCTGGATCCACTTTGCAGAAGTGATTCCTTCTGACATCCTTGCCTTCTCTTCAAAGTCTCACAACCTCTTTGCAGCTCTCCTCCCTTACAAGAGGTAGGTCCTTTTTCTGAGGAAATAGCTCATGGTATATGTTTCAAGTAATGAATTCCAGAAGGAACACAAACTTCAGGCCCATAAGCTCTTGGGTATCTGACCTGAACAGATGGGACTGCAAGCACCTCAAACTGTGTAATCATACCCCATGGGCACAAACCAATTCAACAGAAAAATTAATTCCAATATGATTCACAACTCAATGTTTCATTGGTTGTGAGCAAAGAGTTCTCAGAATTTCATTTCCCATAGGGAGAGGGAGAAGAGGTATTTTAACTATCAACCACAGTTCAGGGCAAAATAAGCACTAAAACACTTCCCCAGAAGTGTTAGGTTTGGGTTTTTTGTTTTTTCTGGTTTTCTCTCAGCTTGATTTTTTCATCTGTAGGTGAGAAAGAAGGTGAGAAGTTGGCAGAAGACAGATATGGTGAAGGAAGCTGGAAAAGAAGTACGAAGCATGGTGTTAGCATTTGCATCCAGTCTGAACTACAGAAAATACCATGAGCTCCTAGGGACTGAAATGCTGTGGATATGTACAATGCATGCACTTACATGAGCAGAAGAAACCCCTTGCTTGGCTTTTCTCTTTTTTTTTCCCTATCACCACCAGAAACATGAGTTTTGCCCCTTGCTAGAGGCCTGAACTGTTCTTGTGCACATTTTGGAGTATGATTCAGACAAAGTTCTTTTTTTGTCACTGGCCCCATTACCTAATGTTTTGCAGTCCTGCCCAATAAAGATTTATTCATCTCATATGTTCCTGGTTGTGACCTTATGTTCGGCCGCAGTTGGACTGCTTTGCACTCCAAGGCTCTTTCCTCAGCATTCCAGACCTGGGAGCTGCTGCGCCTGGGAAGACCAGCCCGCAGAGCCTCGCTGGACAGTAAATCAGCCCTTGAAGGCCCAAAACTTTTTATATCAAGCATCCAGCCTCATCTGTTTTCTTATTGCACTAATACTGCCCTGAGGAAAATCACAAATAAGAGTCCAATATATTTCAAATAACTGAAAGCATGCTTTCCTAGATTTGGGTTGAATACTGCAGTTCTTAACTTTTCTTTGAACACCCCTACGTGCTGTTTATGATGAAAGTATCCAACCCAACTTTTCACTGAAAATAGGAGCCCACCATGGGGGTTTTCATGACTGAAGTGGGCACTGTACATAAGTACAATGTACGTAAGTACTTGCCAGTCCCCTGATCCAGACTTGCTTCACTCTGGAGTTTTCTGCAGCAAAGTCTCAGCCTTCCACAAACTGTGTGCAGCTGTGGAGTTCAGAAAATATGACTCTAAAGTTTTCTTTTAAAGCATTTCTCTCCTTCACTCTCCCTTGCTGGCCTGGGGATGTGAGGATCATCCCCACATTTGTTTTAATCCCTTCATTATTTAGTTCCTCAATCCAACTATTTTTCCCTCCTGGCGAAACCCCATGCCAAATTTTGTACTAAGAACTAGCAGCAACACCTCTTTCTCTTCTCAGGGAAAATCAATGATTACCACAGGAGAGACTCAGTGCTGACATATCTTACGAAAGGTGGTGTTTCAGTATCGTGAGACATTCACCTTCTAATAATTATTTGACAATGATCAAAAGATCAGTGATATTAATTGCAGCTAATTTCTCCTATTTACCATGCTGAAAATGAAGTTCAAACTGTGCAGGATTAATGGCCCTTTGCTACTTATGAAGTTCTTTATGGTTAATTTTTCTCCATCCATCAAGCTTTGTTCATGCACTTATTCAACAAAATGAGCAAGGCTTTAACTATCAGGGAAGGTGAGTTAATAAAAAATAATGAAGGATATTTCTTAGACACTCTGAGGGGCTCAGTACTTGAATCTTTCAACTTGCATTTATCTACCTGGGTGACCATTTAACGCGATCTTCCATTTTTCTTTATTCATTTTGCTCAATATATTGTTTTCCCATATATTTCACTATCTGTAAAAAAAACTAAGACACCAAGAACATTAAAAAAATAAGCTGTCATTATTGCATCAGTGGTTTTGACAGGAGGAGGTGGGCCTAGTAAAAAAGTTGTTTTATCTGCACTGACTTTACAAGGGACCTTTCTTTTGTGCTTGGCTTAAGTAACAGGAAGTTATGCTGCCACTATCTGAAAAGTACTTTTCATTGATCTGAGAAAGAACATACATGAGACTACAAATATTGTGTGTTTCCTCAAGAAATCATGATATCAAGCCTTTCCTTCAGATTTTCACTGTGAGAGAGAATTAAACAGTGTTTGACCTAGAAACCTCAGACTTAAATAATAGCTGCAGAAAAACAGCTTTTAAACAGGATTGCGTTTCACAGCTTCAGAAATACATGAATTCACTTCACTTTGTGTGGGTTCTTTAAACAGGGAAATCCAATTCCCTTTGGATTCTTCCCCTCTGAGCTAGGGTGAGACTGAGTCATCCTCCATTTGTTTGTCTTAGATGACAAATATTACTCTCAACTTACAAACAATGTCAGCAAGAAAACAGCATCTGGAGCTTGTTTAGTTATACTTCTACCTTTCCAAAATGCTATATGATTAATATGCATATGGCTAATTTTAAACATTTGAATACCTCCACTGGCTTTAGCTGGGATGCTTCTAACATTAAAATTTGCTGGATGAAGACCATTATCCTTATTGAAGCTGTGCCCCATTTGTGGTAGCAATGTGGCATTCCTGGCAGCAAGACAGACTTTAAAATTTTTTAATTTAGACATACTCTTCTGGGAGCACCATGACATTCAGGATTTAACATAACCACTTATGCTGAAGGTGCTGCCTGGGTGGGTAGGTTTTTGGACAAACCACGCTGTTCCCCTGCAGAGAGCACTGCTAAAACTGCCAGTCTTGCCTTTGAAAGCTGCTAATTCCCTTTGTGCAGCTGTGAGTCCCAAATGCAAGGTGTATGATGGAAACCATTTGAAAACAGCCCACTCTGCAGCAAGCAACAGATCTAGTCTGGATTTTCATGTCTTCTTTTCCTCATTGATTCAATTACAGTTCTATCTGAAACAGTGACAAAAACTGAATGCTGGAACTTCAGCTATCCAATTTAAAGGCAAATAATTCCATATCAGACTACAAAATGCTGTGCACAGAAACTATGAATATTAATGTATTGCAGTTTCAGCATTCAGAGCCTTTTTGCTGTATTTTGCCCTGCTGAGCAATGAAATAGGTGTTCTGTAGCGCCAGGCTCTCCACAACAGAGAGGATGAAATTGTTTTCTTGGTTAGACAGCTCACCCTTGAGGTATGCTCAAAGCATATCCTTTTTTGCACATCTATACTGCAACTTCCAATTAGGGAGGCAATATAAGCAGCAAGAGTCAGCAGGGGACAGAATAAGATGTTCTTTGCCTCCATCAGAAAATTCTTTGCCGAAAAGAAGTTAGAATTTGGCATGTCAAAGTTCCTTTGCTTTTACTCACATGAGAGAATTCACATACATGTGCATGACTTACTTCTTTCCTAGAGCTTGCTGGAACTATAACTCTCAGAACTTGGACTATTCAGATAGCTGGGAATGTTTGTGTGATCCTCTGCAGTAACACTGTTATGGAGGAAAGCTTTTTTCTCCCAAGAGTATTTTTATCTGCAAATGCACCACCTCTTCTCTATCTGACAGAGGTTTTCCACTAAACTCAGTCTGGACAAAATAACTAAGTAAATCCTGCTGTTATTCCTACTTGTTGCTGTGTGTTGATCTTTTGTAGTCATTCCTAATGCAATACAAGATGAGAAAAAAGAATATACTTTTAAAATAAGGGAAAAAAATACACTGCACAGGATTATTTCCAAGTTGCTGCTCATCATCAAAGGTTGAGATGGCTGGAGAGTGCTAAGGCAACACCAAGCAATTATCCACTCATACTAAACATCCACCAAACTCCACCTCAGCTGGAATTCTAAACCATGCCCTTGAGCAAATCTTTGGGGAAATCACCAGTAACACTCTTATCCTCATAGTTCATTACTTTTTTCTAAGAACACAAAATGATTTTGCTATTTTCAGGCTTCAAAATATCCTAGTCCATGCTTGTGTTTGCAACAGATTGCAATGCCTTAATAGTATGCCTGTTGACTTGGAAGCAGAAAGGTTAGCAGCACCAAGCTCAATCCAGTACAAAATCTGAATCAGATTTGGGGTTAAGTTTGAGCCCTTCATGTCACCTTTGCAGTTTCTGAGTTTTTATTTAACTTTTGGCATTGGAGCCTCAAAGTAACTTCAGTCAAAATATCTGAGCATTGTCAGGTTTCAGGTCAAAAGTATGGCAAAAGTAGAGTTTTACATGAATCCAACCCAACAGTAAATCCCTCCCTGCATTTGATATTCAACATAAGCTCCTTTGAAAAGTTTTAAGGTTTGTGGTGAATATTTCTCACAGCTCTAGGTTGAATAAAGCTGGAATGTTATATTCCTCTCAGCAGGTTTCATCCAAATCCCAGCTAATTTTACAGACAACCTCATGACTTTGAGGAGAATGGGTCAAGGCAAAGACTTTGCTGGTTTACAGTCAGATTTTCGAGCATTATGCACAGGACAGTTCCAACCAGAGCAATAAAACAAGACAGCAATGGTACTTTTTTTTTTTTTTTTGGCTTACTAGTTTCAAGTAGCAAATATTGAGGGCAAAGTTCTAGGGGAATGCCTCATGAAACACTTATCTCCTTTTAGATTCATTACTACAATAAACAACATTTTAGAGTCACAGCAACAAATATTTTCTACAGTCTGTTAGAAATGCTCAAATTTTCACCCTCAGAGGGAGTCTCAACTCTCCATTTCAGCTGCCACCTACCTTCCAGAATGCCCCAAGCCCCTTCTTTCCTCTGTTTATCCCAAGAAAGTCCCATGGATGGTTACATTTCTGTAAATAGGTACCACACAGCTGCCTTTATCCCAACTACACAGAGCACCAGCATAGGAAAATTCTGCACCAGAGGGCCCTGAGAGGATAGATTTCAGAATCACTGAATGGGTCAGGTTGGAAGGGACCACAGTGGGTCATCTCCAGAGAGGGAGGCTCCATGGAGGTGGAACTTCCTGTGTTTCCCTGTCTGCCTGTTGCCTCTTGCCCTACTGCTGGGAACCACTGAGAAGGACCTGGAAACATGCACTGACACCCTCCTTTCAGACACTCAGAGACATTAATGTGGTGCTATCAGTCATTTTTTCTCAAGGCTGAACATGCGCAGATACCTCAGCACTTTGTTGTAAGAAAGATGTTATAGTTTCTTAATTGTCTTAATTAATCTTAATTAATAAATTTCTCAATTAGTTGTCACCCATTGTCACCTGCTCCAGAAGCAACTGGATGCACAGTCTTGCAGGTTCAAACATGCATAGCCTAGCCAACAAAAGACCTGACCAGACAAGATTTTTATCAGAGGTGTGGTATGACCTTGTGTGCAAGGGGACTATGGTCTGTCTATCACATGAGTGAAACTGTAAAGACAGTAGGTTTGGGTGGCAGATAGGCCCCAAAACTCAGGAAAGAGATCACAGAATCACTAGGTTGGAAGACACCCCCAAGATCATCAAGTCCAACCCAGCCCTAACACCTCAACTAAACCATGGCACCGCGTGCCATATACAGTCTTTTTTTGAACACATCCAGGGATGGCGACTCCACCTACTCCTCAGGCAGACCATTCCAATACTTTATCACTCTTCCCATAAAAAACATTTTTCCTAATATCCAACCTATATTTCCCTTGGCACAGCTAGAGACTGTGTCCTCTCGTTCTGTCAGATGCCACGTGGTGAAAGAGACTGACCCCCACCTGACCACAAACACCTTTCAGGGAGTTGTAGAGAGTGATAAGGTCACCTCTGAGTCCCCTTTTCTCCAGGCTAAACAACCCCAGCTCCCTCAGCCATTCCTCACAGGGCTTGTGTTCCAAACCCCTCACCAGCCTCGTTGCCCTCTCTGGACGTGCTCAAATGTCTCAATGTCCTTCCCAAACTGAGGGGCCAGAACTGGACACAGAACTCCAGGTGTGGCCTCACCAGTGCTGAGTGCAGGGGCAGAATGACCTCCCTGCTCCTGCTGGCCACACCATTCCTGATCCAGGCCGGAGGGCATTGGCTTCTTGGCCCCCAGGACACACTGCTGGCTCATGTTCAGCTGCTGTCACCAATACCCCCCTGTCCCTTTCTGCCTGGGCCCTGTCCAGCCCCACCGTCCCCAGCCTATAACACTGCAGGGGTTATCATGGCCAAAATGCAGGACCTGGCACTTGGACTTATTAAACTTCATCTTATTGGATTCCACCCATCCATCCAATCGTTCCAGGTCTCTCTGCAGAGCCCTCCTGCCTTCCAGCAGATTGACACACACTCCCAGCTTAGTGTTGTTCATAAATTTACTGATGAAAGACTCAGTACCTTCATCCATGTCATCAATAAAAATATTGAACAGGACAGGCCCCAGCCCTGAGGGACACCACTGGTGCCTGGCCCCCAGCTGGATGCAGCACCATTCACCACCACTCTCTGGGCCATCCAGACAGTCAGTTCCTAACCCAGCACAGAGTGCTCCTGTCCAAGCCCTAGGCTGACAGCTTCTCCAGGGGTGTGCTGTGCGTGACAGTGTCAAAGGCCTTGCTGAAGTCCAAATAGATACACAGCCTTTCCAGCATCCACCAGGCAGGTCACCTGGTCATAAAAGGAGACCTACCCATCCTAAACCCATGCTGGCTGGGTCTGATACCCTTGCCATCCTCTAAGTGATGACACTCAGTATAAACTGTTCCATTACCTTACCATGTACTAAGGTCAGGCTAACTGGCCTAAAATTATCAGGATCCTCCTTCCCACCCTTTTTGTGAATGAGCATCACATTGGCCAGCTTCCAGTCATCTGGAACCTCACCAGTGAGCCAGGACTGATGGTAAATGATGGAGAGCGGCTTCACAAGCTCATCTGCCAACTCCTCCTCACCCTGGGATGGATCCCATTTGGGCTCATAGATTTATGAACATCCAAGCGGCTCAGCAGTTCTTTGACTGCCTCCTCCTGGATAACAGGGGGATCATTCTGCTCCCTGACACCATCTGCCAACCTAGGATGACAGTTGTCCTGAGGAAAAACCGTCTTCCCACTAAAGACTGACACAAAGAAGGTGTTAAGCACTTCCCCCTTCTCCTCATCTGCAGTTACTAAGTTCCCTCCCACATCCAGTAGAGAACAAAAGTTGGTCTTGCCCTTACTTTTGCCCTTAATATATTTGTAAGAACCTTTTTTATTATCCTTTACAAAAGTTGCTAAATTAAGGTTGAACTGAGCTTTGGCCTCCCTAATATCCTGTGCCCTCAAGATCTCTGTTTTGAAGCATGTCCACCTTTCCAGGACTACTTTGTTTTTAAGGGCTTTTTCCAAAGGAACTCTCTGAATAAATCTCCTAAATAGGCCAAAGTCTGCCCTCTGGAAGTCTAATGTAAAAGCCTTATTAATGTTCCTCCTGATTTCACCAAATATTGAGAATTTTATAATTTCATGATCACTATGCCCCAAGTGGCCTCCAACCACTTCTATTTGCAGCCAACAGATCTAACATAGCCCCTCCCCTGGTGGGTTCACTCACCAGCTGTGACAAAAAGTTGTCATTTACACTCTAAGAACTTCCTGGACTGCCTCTTTTCTGCTGTATTAAGTTCCCAGCAGATATCTGGAAGGTTAAAATCACCTACAAGAGCAAGGGCTGGTGATCCTGAAACATTCTACAGCTGCTTATAGAATGAGTTGTCCAGCTCATTCTATAAGCATTCCTGGTTGAGTGAACAATAACAGATTCCCAGCCGAATGTCAGCCTTGTTGGCTTTCTTTCCCCTTAATTCTTACCCATAGACATTCAACCTCATTGTCATTAGTTTTAACACCCATGGCGTCAAAAGCCTCCCTAATGTGAAGGGCCACCCCTCCACTTCTTCTTCCTATCCTGTCTCTTCTGAAGAACTTGTTGCCATCCAGTGCAGTGCTCCAGCCATGTGAGTTGTCCCATCACAGTTCCATGATGGTGACTACATCCTAGCTTTGCTCTTGCACCTTGGCTTCCAGCTCTTCTTGTTTGTTACCCATGCTGCGTGCATTAGTGTACAGCTGGGCTGCTGATTTCACCTCTAACTCAGGCTTATCAACCTTGGCCTGCTTCCAGAGAACCCAGCTGCATCCCATTCCCCCTTCAAACATAGTTTAAAGCCCTCTCAGTGAGTTCCACCAGTTCATGGGCTAAAATCCTTCTGCCTTTAACAGAGAGGTGCAACCCATCCAGTTCCAACAGTCTAGGTGCTGTAAAAGTTGTCCCATGATCAAAGAGCCCAAAATTCTGCTGATGACACCAACCCTGGAGCCACCTCTTGATAATGTGGGATCTCCTATGCCTTTGATCATTTTTCTCTGCCATGAAAGGGACTGAGCAGAACACTACCTGTTCTCCTACCCTATCAACCACTTGACCCAGTGTCCTAAAACCCCTTTTAATTTCCCTGCTGCTCCTCTTTTCAATCTCATCACTGCCAGCCTGGAGTAAGAGCAGTGGATAATAATCAGAGGGCTGCCTCATCCCAGGGAGTCTCTTGGTAATATCCTGTACCCAGGCCCTAGGGAGGCAGCAGACCTCCCTGTGGGCTGGATCTGGATCGACATATGGGGCTCTCTGTTCTCCTCAGGAGGGAGTCACCCACTACCATTACCCATCCCATGCCTGACTGTTATTCAGAAGGCAGACTGTCTGCTTCAGACTTGGGCAGCAGTTTTCAGCCTTGGTATCAACCTTGGAGGGTCCCTGGACACAAACTTCCCAACACATAGGAATATGCCTCCTCAGTTTTGTCTCTCATTGCTATGAAGCAGATCAAAAAAAATTTTTCAATAATTTTCCTTGTCTTTTTCTTCATAGCCATCACCTAAAGGCCATGAAAACAAAGGTAGCTCAGTATTAGAAATCATATTCCTTCATTTGAAAATTTAAATTATTAACACTTTCCTGTAATGAAAAACATTGTGCAACACTGTTTTTAATTTGTCATGCAGAGTAGATTAAAATATCTAAAAGATATTGTATTAAAAACACTGAAAACCATAAAAAAAAAACCTTTGCAACAGTCCTTGTTTAATTATTTCAAACATAACACTTCATATTGCAAGTTGCCTGACATTGTACCTGTATGTTTGATCACTGGAGGCAAAGACTCTCCTTCATAAAAGACAACATTCAAAGCTTTCCATCACTCAAAGTGTCCTATAGGCTTAAGAATAATAGTGCTGCTGGTAAACTGATGGCAAATTCTAGTCAGGCATGCATTCAGAGGACAGCTTCCTGATCCCTATAGGCTTAAGAATAAATAGAGCCTGTTTCACCAGTCAAAAAATGAGGCCCTGTGGGTCAGTTCTGCAAAACCACAAACATAGCACCAAATAGAAAGGATTACTAACCTCTATTCAAACTGGGCTCTCTTGGTAGGTTCTGTTACGCAACTTTTCCAAAAGCATGTTAGATATTGGCAGACACCAAGAAATATCATCCAAGTCCTGTTTTCACTCTCTCTCTCCCTCTTTTTCTTCTTTCTTTAGTATACTCGGTCAATTTGGTGTCCTGGAGAGAGAAAAATATTCCATGAAGAAATCACTTTGAGGCTTAATTTCTCACTGCCAAAGTACTTGGGACACTTGTTTTTTCCAGTATTTCTCTAACTCTTGTTATCACTACTGCTGACTCATCTCCTGATGCTGAGGGAAAAACAGTTTTATGGGAACACAAAGAGGTCATGACTGAATTATTTTGGCTGTTATAAATGGCTCTGCAACTCATTCTCTGCACTGCTATTAAACAGATTTTCATAAATCCTGGATCAAAGCTAGTGTTCCAGAGTAGAAAGACTCCCAGAGAAGTGGAGAGGCATTCAGCATTATCTCTCCAGCAGAAGCAGCATCTCTCAACCAGCTGTAGTGAACATCACTCTCCTGAATACTGATGAAGCAGTACTTCACAGCAATTCCATTCAGTACTTCCCAGTTGGAAAAGAATGTCTCCAACCTTCCCTCTAAGTTCTTGTAAGGTGCAGTAAATCAGGACTGATATGTCAAGGCGCCTCTGGAAAATATAAACGTTCTGCTCTTTTTTTCTCCTTTTTCCCTGCCTCCCTTGCATACAGATTTTGTTTGTATAGAAACAAAAAAAATCCTGAATTATTTTTCCCTCTTTCATAAAAACCCACATTCTCTCTGCACATGCATATAAATGTATTCAAAAGCAAATCACGTAATTGCATTGAACCACTATTTCAATGAATTTTACCTGCATTTTCTGTCTATTAGCAGAAGTTATTTGTAAATTCCTTTAACAAAAATTTGTTTGTATATTATGCTGTTTTTGACTGGTTCAGTGTACACATACATAGTAACATTATGTGCAACTACATCCCATTAATCAATCAGACGGGTTGTGTCTATTTCTTTATCAGAGGCAGAAAATATCATCATTATGTGATGAGAATATAGACAGACTATGCAGCTAAACACAGCATTGATCAGGAATGAATCTGCAAGTCTTTCTACTTTTCTCAAGATTTTAATCAAAGTAATAATCAAGTGTGTGTGTGTGTGTGTGTGTGTGTGTTCATGTGAAGATGGATAGGTGATGAAGAGACAAAGAAACAGAAAAATCCCTTCTATTAAGAGCCACTCCTGGATACTTTCCTTACCATGAGCTACAATATACCATGAGCTAGTAGGTTGTTCAGACAATCCTCATCTGGTGAAATTCAAGAGTATTTTACAGTTCACATGCTAAAATGAATGTCAAATTATTCATAGGCAAATGCACACAGTAACAGAGGGGAAGATTTCTCCTGACCTGAAATAGGTTTGCAATTCTCACCCTCACCAGACAAAATATCTCACAAGCAGACAGAGAAGTGCATGGGCTGTACTGCTGCATTAAAGGGACACAGTGGCCGCCTGAGGACAAAGCTCACTGCTGCTGCACGTTGTGCATGAGACCATCCTGGGGCAGACGTGTCCTCTTCCCACCATGTACTGCAGTCACACCTACAAACAAGACAGACAGAAGAAAGCAGCTCAAGTTTGGCATCCCCTTAGGTTTTAGACATGGAATGCTTGCTCCATAATTACTATTAGCACAAAGAAAGTTGTTCTGGACTGGGAAGAAGTCAAACTTTGCTTAGAAAATCAAAGACTAGATTGTCAACACAGAGTAAGCATGTGCAGCTTGACTGCAAGCTGACAGAAAGTCTTGAGGATCACAGTATCAGAGATAATCACCTGCATCTCTCCTAAATCCTATCTCAGGTATCATCTTCCTTAATAAAGTTCTTGGTGAACTTTGTTTCATCTGTCAGTTACTTGGAACTGTCACTGAACTCTGGAATATTTTTCATTAAGACCTGCTGTGGGAAGTCTGGAATAAGCACAAGGAAAAAAAGCAAGAATAAATCCTCTCACTACATGTTCAACTGAGGGCTGATGGCTCAGATTACTGTTGGCATCAGCTTTTCCTGAGCATTTCTAGTCCTGGCATTCATGAGAGTAGTGATAAAATATGGCTAACATCTATCAATCCCTGTTTCAGCAGGGAACTTCACAGTTGAATATACATACTTCTAAGCACTACAGTTAGATTTTCTTTTTAAGCATGTAGTTTCCTTATTCCTTCACACAGAAATTACTTTCATAGGAAATTTAAAATAAATAGAAGAGAAAGTTCAGTATAGACATGTGGTGTTCATCAAGGAGAACTTCCAAATCAGCAGGAGTTTTCCTTCACAGAGCTGGAACCATCACCATGCCATCATCATCTGCTCATTTGGATCCCAGAAGCTACCATGGCTGAAGGCCATTAGCCCCCTTGCCAGTTTGACCAACTTTCAGCAGTTTAGTCTCCAGAGGCTAATAAAATGGGGAAAAAATAACCTATCATGACAGGTATTTGCCTATTTTCATTCCAAGTAATGGGTCCTGAGCCAATGGGTCCTTGAGCCATGGGTCCTAAATGAGGTTACTCCTTTAGTTGCTATTAAAATGCTAGAGCACCACTGCAATCATAGTAGAAGTTTGCTTACTATGACACTTAGGATTACTCTTGGCCATGCATCCTACAGAAGCACGGGGCACACTTCTCTCCTCCCAGCAGATGAGTGCACATGTGGCCACTTACAACTTCCAGTGATGAGCAGTCTTTTCCTTTAAGCTTGGATGGCTTGTTTTCAATCAGTGCAGGATAAATATTAGGAAACATTTCCACAATTCACCATGTCTCTCCATACAGAATTTTCAATGCCTTATAAAGAATTGAAAGCATCACTAGCTTGTAGTTGTACTCCAGAACACATTTCTAATGAGAAGCAGTAAGTCTCCATTTGATATATTTATTCATACATGTAAGTTTCTTCTGAAATATTTTTTCTTTTTACCCTGATGTTTCCATTTAATTCACTTATTCTTTCTTTTTCTTGTATTATATTAGCTCCTGACAGTTTTCAATTAACTTCTTTCAGTGTTCATATCCCTTAGCATTTGTAACTATTTTGTTCCTCTCATTATACTCCTTTCCTGGTTTGCACGTTGCATATATTTACACTAATTCAGTAGAAACTTTGTAAGCTGTAGTTCCTCCACCTGATGTAAGTGGAGGTATAGGATATCTTGTATGGCACTAAACAAAGGGGAGATATACCATGAAGGCAATTTATTTTGCCAGCATGAGATATGCTTTCCACAGCCCCCATCTGTGGAATGAAACAGGTTTGGTTGTGCCAAGTAAAATCCTGGCTCTGTCAGAAGAATGTTTGTCACAGCTATGATTTCTCCATTTTTCTCTCTTTCAACACAACTCTTGTTATAGAATGAACTTGTCTAATCCAGAAGATGCTGAGGAAGTTTTCTAGTCTGATTCCTTCCCAGTTGTTTTACCAGCTTCTATTTCTCTCCCTCTGGCATGCTTTTTCCAATAGGAATCATCATTGTGATAATATTTTAAAATTAATTTTTCAGGCTAATGTGATCAAGTGTTGATGTAAGGAAAAGGTGTGTTTCCCAAAAACTGTTTTCTACTTTTGGCAAACATATAATGTTCCTCTACTGCTTTTATAACATATAATCAACAATATCTTATTCTTTTGGAAACTAGACTTGAAAGAATCTTTGGTATCAATATATCATCTTTACAAATCCTTTGAGTGTTTCAAAGCCTGTGGATATTATGTTTATGACTTACAGTATGTCTTGAAGATCTCAAGCCAGTACGTCAGCACCAGAGAAGCTCTCTAGGATAAATAGCACTGCACATAATGCTGAACAAAAGCCATTTTCCTTTTCTATTTCAAGTTTTGATAGCTAGAGGATACAAGCAAAGTGACTGTGGCACAGCCCCTGGCATATGGGATCCCCTTGCCTCGCTACCTTGCTAATGAAGAGGATCCAAAATGGCAAAACCCCATCAGACTGAACTTTTGCTCAAGCAATGTTAGGTCCAGCAGACACAGCAGTTATTCCCCATGTCAGCAGTCACTAGCATCATCCTCTGCAACAAAATTCAAACCATTTGTTCAGCATCTGCACTGAATTAGTTCTGTGCTTGAGCTGTGGCAGGGTGCAATGAATAATCTCTCTACAGTTGCTCATTTGTACTTGCAATAAACTGCACTACTTGTGCACGTTTTCACTTGTCAGTAGGGCACTGAAACATGGATCACAGAAAAGTTATTGCCATTTCTAGTCCAGCAGAGAAACAGATAGACCCTAAATAAAATAATTTCTGTTCATACAGATTCCAGTTCATTCTTTCTTCATACTGCAAGGCAAAAGGCTCAAACTTGAAAATTTTTTGAGATGTCAAACTTGACAGCTTAGGATCAAAACTCATTTTGAATATCCACCAAGTTTGCGAATCATTTCTATCTCTCCTCTCCAAGAGATGATTAGTGGGGTCTCAGCACAGTCAGTTAACCCAGATAAGGTCTTTTAGATTAGGATTTCAGATTTTGCCACTCTGTGATTTGGAGCATATCACTCAGGTTTCCAATATTTTTGCTCTCTTGCTTAAAGCTAAACATTCAGACTGATCACTTCATAGCAATTCTGTGAAGAGTGATTATTATTTCTGCCATGTTCAGCCACTGCTGGCAAAAAGCATTTTTTAAAAAGGAATATTTTTTGTCTTAGGGCTGCAAGTTATATAAAATCAATCTATTTACATCTTTATTAAAGAGCTGACAACATCATCTACTTATACAAAGAAACAATACCTTCATCAAGGAGAAGTTCTACTGTGTTAGAACTTTCCCCATAATCAGTTTGTTCATATCCATTAGGGATATTAATGGTGTGTTCCACAAGTAACAACATTCAACAGTTCAGGTTTGCACATACATACCTCTATGAAGACCTTGAAAGCAATATACACAGTGGGCCCAGAAAAGTGCATTTTGAAGGAAAAGATACTGGATTATTTCTTTCAAATTGTGAATAACAATGTTGTATTTCACTGGATATCTTCATTTGGATAGTCTCCTCTTTCCTTTTTCAGGGCTAGGCATGTTATCTCCTCAGGTACTGAGAGGCTTTGTTTCAATTTTCAGGAGCCATAATCTTTAAATATAAGCTTTCTCCCCTGGGAATATATGCTACACTGAAAGCTTACCTGTCATCAATTATATAATAGGGAGACTAAAATCTTCCTGCGTGTTTTGTGCTCAGATGCCAAACTGAAGCCACGAGTAAGCAGTAGGGAGAATTTCGGATGAAGAATATTCACCATTAATGTGCCTATATGAGTCTGGATTATGTCCTAGTAGTGTGTGTCCAGCATACCTCCAGAACAAGATTTCATCAACTTACTCAAGAAACAGCTTTTGAAAGATTTAGAGCAGAAATGAACCAAGCCATCTGGAAAACTTTGGTCAGTATGGATGCAATTTCCCAGGGCCCTTCTCATTACAACAGCTTCTTAACAGGAATCAAAGTTCAGTTTAAGTTCGGGTCCAGTCATGCAAAGCACTTCAAGATATTGGCTTAAATTACCAGGGAAAGGAATTACCTACATATCCCAAACCATCTTTGCCACGATGTTGCATTCTCAGCTCAGCACAAAACTGTGCCGGGGCCACAGACTCAACTTGGGCAGCCTCTTAACCGATGTCTCACACCTAAATGTAACACCTGTTGGACTTTAATTTACTGCACACTCACACTAAAATAGAAGAATATTAAAAAAGACCTGAAAACACACTAAGGTATTTATATCATAGAATGTGGGAAATCAATTAAAATAAAGCAACTATCTGGAAGATGTTCAAATGCTGCAGATTATGGAAAACCATGCAGACTTTGTGTTAGAATGACCTTCAAGTTCCTCTGTAAGAGATCCATCCTTCAGCTCCCTTTTTTCTTATTTAATGAAAAGGCTCAATGACAAAGCAAAAACAAATCTTTTAAGCAGATGTTTTAGTGTTCTGATTAACATTCATTTTTGCTGTAAGGCAGATCAAACTTAACTGAGAAAGGAACTTACACTGCAGTAACTTGAGGATGTTTTTACGGATCTTTTTATTTGAGAAGTAAATTTTTTAAAATAACATCTGCTATTGCATTAATTAATTTGAATTTCAGGTTGTCATATGATCCTTTAGTTGCCTTGAATTCCTATTGTATTCTTAGCAACACCTTGAGCCCATCACAGCAATTCTCCAGAAAAGCCAGCAGTTCAAGTACATCTTTTCCTTCACATCTTTATAAACATTCTAGTGTTCTCTTATCTTGTGGTTCAGTCCTAGGTAAAATTTGAGTTTTAAAGAATCAAAGACTACTGCAATTTTTTAGATTGTTTTCAGCTACAAATCCTGTAGTTTTCTGGATTCCAAAGTCTTTTGTGTGAAGGCATGGAATCAAGGAGGGTCCTTTGGTTGGTACCCTTCTTTGGTTCTAACTTGTGTATTGGAAAGCCTTACTGAATTTAATGCAGCTAAACCTATTCTCCAGCCTTTTTCAAATATAGGCACAAAAGTTACACCCCCTGCTACAGAACAAAACTGCTGAAAAGAGTGGTTTCATTCAATAAACACTGCTCTCTTTGGGGATTATGAAATGTAGAATACTTCCAAAAATCTGCTGTAAGTCCATGGGCACGCAGTGGCTGCGTTTGAAAGCGTTGGTCTCAATTTTTGTTTGCATCCATAGCCCTTTCAGATCTGTTCTTTCACATGCAGGAAGCACAGCATGTAAACTAAATCCTGGCACATACTTACCATGCTGAAGGACAGCAGATCTGCTCTGTCTCAGCCCTGGTCCTCACTGCATGTTCCAGAACTGCCTGGCAAACTGCAGACAAATCGTTTAGATGGGGATGGAGAAGGCCTGGGAGCAGATGTCCTTCCAGTGAGAAAGACAAAGTGACAGATGAACTCCAGCCCTGCTCACCCCCACTTATTGCTACTTTTGACAAAATTTATACTCCAGGAGCATCAAGAAAGATCATAACTGCTTTTGACCTCTCAGTGGGAGGGTACGTCTCAAAGTCCTAGATAGAATCCAAATGGGAATGATATGAGCTATTACTAAATTAATGTCTCCTGCTGGAGTGGCGAGTTTATTTAGAGAATTTTCCTGGACAGACAAATAATTCTGCAAAACAGACCTTGAAAGACAATATTCATGATCTAAAAACCAGGAAGGAAGGGCAAAGGGAAGGCAGGAGGGCATTAGGTATAAACAGGGAGGAGCTGCCCGTGGGGGCTGCAGAGGGTTCCAGCCAACTCCAGCCCATGCAGGGCACAGCTGAGCCCAGCAGCTGGCACCTTTTAATTTTATCCAGGATTGCTCAAATATTGTTGGAGGCAGAAGAATCCTGACTCATCATTGCTATTCAGCATGATGTGGTGCATCAAAGATGTAAGGAGTTGTCACAAGAGCTGAAAGCTGCTCTCAATATCACCAAGAGAAATCCAATATAAAGCTTCAGTCTAGTGATACGGCAAACTTCTGTCTGCTGGGCACCTGATCCTCCATGTGCTCACTGTCTCACAGCATCAGAACAAACTAGAACAGAATTGGAAACATTGGCTATGGGTCCAAATGCTGAATATTTTTCTGCATTGTGCAGTCAGTAATTTACTCTGTACACTTAATTTAATCAAGGCCTTTACCAGACAGCCAAGAATATTATCTCTGTCCAACTGAGCAAGTATCACTTGCAATTCATTCTTGATTAAAAATCTGAACTGAGGATGCCAGACCTGTTTTCATACAAATTCCCTTGAAAAGCATAATCCCCAATGAGGATTAAATTGTACAGCCCTGATTTGCACCTGTCAGTTTAGATTTCTTTTAATTTAGGGATAATGTTGCCTGCAAGTTTGTTCCCACATCCTAAGTAGAGGAGAGACAGGCATAAGTTATAATTCTTCTCTGGTTCTCAACACTTTGTTTTAAAGCAAACAGCATTTCACTTGCTGTAGCATTTAATAGCGAATAAATTCTTTTAAGGAGAAGCAATATGTTTAGTTGGACTCACTGTAGCCGCTGGATAATAGGTAAGTTTTCAAACACAAAAAGACTTCTCTGAAAGTACCCTAAATGTTCATCTGTTTTCCACAAGTCTTTCCCTAGTAACAAACAGAGGTAAGACGACAGTTTTCACTAAAAATTCGCCCTCACATTTACTCTGAGATTTCATTTAATGTTCAATATCTTAGTGGACAGTGGCAACCCCACAGCTGCTGCTGAGACAAACACTAGTCTTTTCACCTAAGCCCTACTCATTTCACCTGCTGAGAATGCATTCCCATGCCCCCTCCCTAAATTTTCATAGTGTAGCAAAGTGCAAACAGAGTGCAAATATTTCTGTACACTTCGTGGGACTTTCTGTTCCACTGAACAAACAAGTCAGTAAAGCCTGTGGCCATACAAACATGAGGAACAGGCCCTGCAATTGAAGAGCTGCCCCACATGGTTGCAGGGTGGTGAGTTCCCTAGCACAGGAGGGAACAGGGCAGCTCCCATCCATTCATCCATACATTTGAAAGCTATTTAAGTACATTTGGAGGTGTTCTCCAAATGTAATTTGTAATTAAAATAGGAAAACAGTTAATAAGACAGTTTATGGAAATGGGCTGTTTAGTCACAAACTACCTCATGCTGAAAAGGCACATACACATAGGAGTAATTTCCATTCAGATAAAACAGGAGAGTGTTTCTATCCCAAACACACAATATTCATTTACTGCAGTCGCACGTACGCCACAAACAAGGAAAATAATACAATATTGGAAAACTTGAAAAGTATTTCAAAATAATAAGAATTTAGCATCTAAAAGGAATTCACTTATTTACACCAGATGTTACAAGTTAAATGCAGCCTTAGAAAAGAAGATGAATGCTGTCCAAGTATTCAGTGCTTTTTGAGGTGTGACAAGAGTACAGAGGTCACAAAAAACCCCCAACCATTTACTGCACTTTCCTGCATTTCACAACAAGAACTTGAAAAATGTGGGATCATGGAATTGTTTGGTTGGAAGAGACCTTTAGAGATCATCTAGTGCAACCTCTCTGCTATAGCAGAGACATCATTCACCAAGTCAGGTTTCTCAGTCATATCCAACATGACCTTGAATACTTCCAGTGAGGGGCACCCACAACTTCTCTGGGCAAACCTTTGCCAGTGCCTCACCACCTTGTCATAAAATAATATCTTCCTCGTGTCCAATCTAAGCCTACTCTCTTTCAGCTTAACACCATTGCCCCATGTGCTATCACTACAGGACATTATAAAAAGTCTCTGTCTTGCTCGTAAGCTCCCCTCAGGAAGTGGAAGGATGATATAAGTTCTCCCTGGAACCTTCTAGTGCTCCAGCTCTCTGATCATCTTTCTGGTTCTCCTATGGATTTTCTTTCTTATAGCACCTCATAAGAGTGGAGTAGGGGTGGGAAAATCTTCTCAGCCAGCTGGTCACACTTCTCTTTATGCAGCCCGGGAATAGATTGTCTTTCTGGGCTGCAAGTGCTTATTAAGGTTCAATTTTCCCTCCACCAGTATCCCTAAGTGTTTCTCATCAGGACTGCCCTCAGTTTGATCACCCCCTGTGATCTGTGTTGATACTGGGGATTACCCAACCCAGGTGTAGGATCTTGCACTTTTCCCTGTTTACCTTGATGAGTCCACATGGACCCACCTCCCAAGGCCATCAGGTCCCTCTGGCTGCCATCCCTTCCCCGCAGCATACTGCACCAGCCAACTTGGTGTCAGCCACAAAATTAGCAGAGTGTTTCACATTTGGTTGTGTCTTATAAGTGAAAACAGCAAATTGAACCTCCAAACTTATTCAATTCAACTCATTTTTACCATGATAATAAATATTTCTATTAACACTAAATTATATACATGGGCAGGGCATGCTACACACACACACACACACACACACACACACACACACACATATATATATATGATCCATTTCAGATCCCTGAACTGAGACAAACTCTACTTACTCTTTGTAGGCTGGATTCTGCAGGTTCCTTTACTTTGCCACAAATTCCATTAGTCCAGAGCATTTTAAAATAGAAGATAACCCAGAAGACAGTAAAAGCTCTGCTCAATAAGAGTGTCTCTCAGCTGACAGCAGTGGTACATAGACCCTTCATCAGAAAGAGCTGTTGTCTTAAAATTAGAGCTACAAAGGATAAAAGGTAGTGGGATAATAATGAAAAATGTTTCTCTTCCTGATCTTATTTTATCTCTTTTACATGTCTGGAGAGAAGTGCAATTGTCTGAAAAAATAAAATCTCTTTTATCATGATTATTGCAGACAATGACTAGATCCATGTGTAGCTGGTGTGCTGTGCTCTCCCCTGACAGTTCAAACCAGAAACAATTCAGGCATAAGCTCCATTTAGTAGCAGCAGAGCATATGATTTCCTGTTCCAGCTTTGCAAGCAAATGGAAATTATAATTTTATCCACTGCTCTTCAAGCCATGTGAGTTTTGTCAAAGGTGTAAGGCCTGATGTAATTCTGCTGGACCCAACAGAAGTGGTTTTTTTCTACTAACTTGCTTTGACACGAATTGGACAACAGGAATTCATTGGACCTCAGGCACAACCATCACTTTTTGAATTTATTAGTTAAGACTGTTACACACATCTGCAGAGGTCCAAAATTACATTGGGTAGTAAGAAAAGTATCCTAAAAAGGTATTTATTGTTCAATTTAGACTAGCTATATGTTATGTTGACTAAGCTGTTGCCCTTGGAAGAACCTAAACATAAAATTCTGAAAAGACATTTAAGGAACTTATCTGTATAGAGAGAGGGCAAGGTCACACAAGTAAATGAGAAAAAGATAATGAGGTCTTTGCAAAGCTCTCTATTGTTGACTTAAGTTGCACTCTCGTGAATGTCAGAAGGGAATATGAATTTTCACTGAAAAAAAACAACCTCAAAACAAAAAAAAAAAACCAAAAACAAAAACTAGATCTTTAAATTAAAGCAAGCCATTGAAACAAACACAAGATGGTGAAAGTGAACTGAGTCTTATGACTGTAATTTGTTACACAGTCACTAAGCTAATATCTGAGCCTCAGCATCTGCTGACTGCTCATAAAAACCTTCTATTTAGCAACAGTTTTGCTGATACTGTATAACAGATTTGCTGTATTTTCTCCTCCTTTTCCCTTTATTGCAAGGGATATTTATACAGAAATAGACTGCTTGCTTCTGAGGAGTTCATCTGTGCCTTCTGGCGTTTCCGCCCCTGTTATCACAAACAGATGATCAAGACCTGACATGGAGCACCAGCTGAGAGAGCTGACAAACCCTGCTGAAGCTAAAGGCCTGGCTGGTGATTCAGAACAGAATATTCTCTCAGGAGGACTCACAGACCAAGGCTTCTGGACACTGACCTACATTTACCACAGAATTGCTAACTGATCTGTCACCTTAATTTGTGCGTATGTGTTGGTGTACATGCACAAATTCTCTAGTTCATATGTGTCCAATTGTTTTGTTATTATTACTTCTTCTTATCACTAATAAAAAAAAGAGCAAGGAACTCTGAGTTATTGATCAGTCCTGCTATTATATGGAGGAAAAAGCTACTCAGATCTTGGTCAAATTTGCTTTTCCCATGTCCATTGCATCAAGCACCTATCCAACCACTCATCTTCCACTGGCACATCTTCAACAGACACATCTGTATTCTTTTGATTTTACCTGTTATTGGTAAACACAACTCTGGCAATAAAATGGATTCCATCTCATTCCAAATAAAAGCCAGTACCAATCTCCTAGGCTTTCCCACCACCTTAAATTATTATTGCACTGCCATAATTTGTGATTGTGCAGAAATGCTTACCGAGTTTGAAAAGCTGGTGGAGGTACTATCAAAGTTGCTGAACACTCCCTAAACAAATTCAGATACATATTTTAAAATAAAGACACATGCCTGACTTTGATTTTCATCAGGAAACTGAACCAAGGCAAGCCAGTGATGATACCCTCAAACCAATGTAAAAACATGTTCAGTAGAAATTCTGCTGTTGCACTAAATTCATTTGCAATTGCAAAATTGTCCCATGACACAGGCCCTTGGGAGAGATTTTGCTATAAAAAAGTCCTCAGTCCTGATTCTCAGACCACAGAGACTGGTACACAGAACATCTCAGAGCAGTTAGATTAAGGGTAGCAGCTGGGCTACTGATGAAAAAAGTGTCTAATTTTAAAAACTTGCCAAAATCAAAAGCTCCCACTGATGTCTCATTTTCTAAAGACTGTAGTGATTCATCATAGATCTCTGCCTTTTCAAGTTCAAATCCCCTGCAGTCACGTCCTTAGCAGGAGAACCTGGTTGCTTAAACCTTAAAGGAGGGAGCTTTAAAATTAATAAAAATATAAAGGCAACCACTGGAAACCCAAATACATTGAATGCCCAAAGGGTAAGTGCCAATTCCATCAAAATTGATAAAAAGACACTTTTTTTTTTCTTTTTTTCTTTTCTTTTTTCTTTTTTTTTTTCCTTTTTCCCTAAGAGAAGAAAATAAAGCTGTTTAGGTAGCAACCTTTCTGTGCAATGGGATTGCAAATCCCATTTGTAATTCTACGCTATCCAAGGAGCTCTGCGAGCTGAGGAAGAGCACAGCCCAGTGAAAAGAGCTGTGCAAATAAATCTATTCCTGTGCAACTGCAGTTCAACAATAACTCAGAAGGTCTTTTTCCCACAGTGGAGAACAGTGACTCTTTTCCAAAGGGAGCTGCAGAGGCTCCAGAAGTTCCCATCCCTGCTTACACATCAAAATCCTCTGGAACCCACAACTCCAAGTGGGCTCATTTGGGCATGGAGTGCAACAACTGAGTCCTCCAGCAGGACCCCACAGCCCTTAGAGGAAGCCAGCACATTCTAGCTGAATAAAAAAGGGTAAGGCACAGGTTGATCAGGGTTTTCAAATTGCTCTATAGCATTTCTGCCTTTTTCCTTCAGTAAAAATCTGTTATGTCTTTTTCCTAACAGAGCACTAGTAAAGAGGAAAATTCTGCTTCTGGGAAGCCTAGACTGTCTGATTTTATAGCAAAGGCCTAGGGATGAAGTAAGTGAACCAAGATAGTTTATGTTTTTTAATTAAACTGGCTGGAAAAACAGAGCTCTGCTGCTGACCCTGGTGCTCAGTGACTCAGAGGGGGTTACAGCTCATCTTATCTTTGCATTTTAACAGCTTTCACCAACCACCTCTGCTACATCTAAGTAAAGCTGATGGAAATTCACACAACTAAGACACAAAACATTTCAACAATATAATTCTCAGTATCACATTCTTTCCTCCTGCTGTACTTGTGGGAAAATAATGGAAATCTAGCATAAGATCTAAAGTTACATAAATGTGGAGTTTAGTCAGAAGCCTGACTGCTGGGATTCAAACAGGGACGTGACCCTGTTATAGACCATCATAAGCTCGTTCTGAGAAGTGAGGGACATTGTGGTATAGCTCTGACACATCTGATGACAATTCAGAGCCACCAGAGATTCTGACTCAGTTCTCACCACAACTGTCACGCTTGGATGGCATCCAGCAAAACAGATTAGCACTTGAAAACCAGTTGCTAGTGATGTAGGTGGGTAGCAGATCACAGTTGCCACCTCAGAAGAAACTTCATCTTTTGAAAAGAATTAGCAATTTTATCTCCAAATTGCAACTGCATGTGTCCCAAGTGCAAACAATACTGCATACTGGACCTGCCATATGAAAACTGTGCAGCCTCATTGCTAACACTCTGTCATGAATGCATCAACACAGTCTAGAATTAAGCAACAAGAGCAGCAGACCAGGGGTGTAGCAAACAACCAGACACTGTCAGTCCATCAGCCAACATGATTGCTCTCAAAAGGTCTGACAGTTCAGATTTCCAAGGAAAACATAAGAAAAGGCGTGGGTGACTTAATAACTGTGACTTTTTCTTCTGAGTAATGGTCCAGTTCAGTGGTTCTTTCAAAAAGAAGAATCTTTCCATTGATGTCAACAGAAGTTGACCATCACACCCTAAGAGAGAGATGGTGAAACTTCTCGGTCTCTGTGATCACGTGGGTTTCAAGAAACAGCCCAGTTTCCTTTTTGGTAAGTCTTGGCTAATAAACTGTTGCTGGTGCTAACAGTTTGCCCTGGCTGCTGAGAAGGGGACCAGCCCACACTGCAGGTCCCTATAAATTTTGTAAACCAGCTGATGTTTAGTGATGCAGCCACAGTCAAGGACATGGAGGCAAACACTGCACAGCAATTCAAGGAAAGGAGGTCATGGAAAGAAACTAGAGCATTAAAAAAGATGAAATGAAAGTAAAGGAAAGTGGTTTGAAATAATAGAGCTGATTGATGAAGTCACTTTAAGTGAAGATGCAACTGAGTCAGACCTGTCCCTCACTAAAGCCAACAAGATGTTTTTACATAAACCTGGTAGTCAAAGGCTGCAACAAAGTTGCATTTTCTGACTCAGATTTTACATCCCTCTCCCATAGCCCATCTGCCTCTCTTTTCTCCCACAAAAGAGTATCCCTGCCCAAACTGTTTATCAGGAATAATCCTGGGCCATAACATGCCTGTTGTAGAGCACTACTGTTGGTTACTAGTGACCAAAATCATGCCTGAGAGCATGCTGACAGTCGAATGATCAAAGGACAATCCCCTAACCTCTACCCCCGGACTCCCCTTACCTGCTCTTATAGACATAAGTAGGAAAAAGGGGTGAGAAAAGCCTTGTGAAACCAAGTGCTCCTCACTCGTCACCATTCGGTGTTAAACTGTACTGCTGTCTGCTCTTCAGGAGGCTTCCAGTTTCATCTCAGCTCTGCCTTGAGGCACCACTTCATTCATTCTGAAGCTGTTTTAACATAGAATGAGATTATTAAAACCAAGCAGCGTTTTTGCACCTTTAAACTTTCACTAAATAAAATAATTATCTTCCCTCACATACCCAGTGAAAAAAAATCATGTCAAAAACTTGCACTTGGCCAAAAGACCCCTTGGGGACATGGATTAAGGCTGGGCTCCTGCCCCTAAGAAACTGTGCAGCCAGGAACAGTGTGGTTACATCCACAACTCTAAGCTTGCTAGCCAGAGTCTTTAACCAGCTGTTTGAGATATTTGAGGAAAAACACAGATAGCAGACTGCTAGAAATTATATACATTATCTTATAACAATAAGTTCTGTTTTTGATTTTTGGCTTTGAGTACTTCTGGGGGAATGACAAAGAAAGACAAGCATTGTAAAGACAAAGAAGCAGTTTTTGTCTGTAAACTGGAGTTTCTGTTTCCATAGCACTTCATAAAAGATGTGATTCCATATGGTCACTTTTTGCAAACAGTTTTAAAGGAAAGGAAAGTTTTCAAAGCAACAGTAGTGGCCATGTTCCAAACAGAGGGAGCAAGGAGGCTTCAAGGTACATTTGAAATTTACAACTCTACACTAAACTTTGGTACAATTTAGAACTGCTTTTTCACTGGAATCATCAGCTTGGAGGTTCCTTGGTTGTTGGTTTGATTTTTCTTTCATGTGATTCTCAAGTTCCCTCCTGACACAGTAGTTTTACCTTTCTGTCCCTTGGAACCAGCTCTGAAGAGCATATGTTCGTAACAGAAAATGGCAATTTTGGGAAAAGAATTAAAGACTAGTGTCAAGATTGAGTGAACTTTCAGGACAGAAAGGAGATCCCTGCTACTTAACATGATTTACCATGAACTGCAGCTTCCACATTGCTTGGATGTTTGCATTTGTTCAGCTGAGTTTGATCTCTTATCACAGCTGGCTATCAGCCCGCTGCAGCTGCCTCTTCTTGACCTTTTGCTTGAAGTATATTTTCTCTCCAAAATCTGTTAGGATGCACAGGGCTGGGCAGCACTTCCCTGGGGATGACAAATGTCCTTGGCAGGGCCTTGAACCCCTGCAAGGAAGCTGCTTCCCTCTATGATGTACATTAGGAGGAACAGAGTTCCACACAGCAGAGCCACAGGAGTGAGGAGGAAAATATCTATGGTTTCAGGTTGCAGCTCTCTCATCTAAAAAACTGAGGGGCAAGCAACGACTGTCTGGAGAAACCTAGAAAGCAGCTACTAGAAAACAGCAAGGGACAAGGATGACACTGACACAGGGCCTATGGGAATGCAGTATTTACCAACAAATATTTAATTAACAACAGCCTGGTATAATGGAAGGAAGAGAAATTCAGACTGCAATACTACTGGGACAGTCTCTCTTTCTTTTATCCTTCTCTTTCTTTCCTCCTCTGTTTCTGTCTGTCTCTTCCCTTTCTGCGTTTTAAGAGGGAGCTTCTGTCCCTGGTGAATGCAGGGTAGCTCACAGCTGATGCCTTCAGAAAAAAGGGGATTTTTACTATTGACCATCAGATCATCTCTGGTCCTAATTATGCGTGGAATCTAAATTGCATATTACAACAAATGGAAATGTCATGATATCTCTCTGGGGGAGAGGGAATAGTAATCTACTCTGTAAAATCCAGCCTTACCAATAACTAAAGCCAAAAATCAAATCAGTCTTCTGAGGGTGCCACAATATTTCCTGTTTTGATCTCTGTGGGGGAACTAAAGCAAAACAATATAGGCCTGTCAGTTCCTGGGCTCCTTGTTTTGGAGGGTTCCTAAGGTGACTCAGTGATGTAGCCACAAGTCAGTAACCCACACCCCTTACCACCAAGGATTTGGGTATGAGCACCAGAGAACACACTCACATGCACACACTGGCATTGTTTTGTAACAGAATCTCAGTTAAACAGTGAACAAATGTTAAACAATCCCTCAATCCCAAAAGAAAAAATTGCTATGAGCAGTTGTAACCTCTTAGAGCAGAAGTAACCACGTGTTGAAGAGCTCTTTATCCAGGTGGCACAAGGTGGATCACTCAAGAAAGGAGCCGTAGGTCCCAGTCACATCTCCACCAGGAAGGCCAAGAGCAGACCCACTACAAAGTGTGGGGCAGGATGGGGCTGCAGTGGGCTCAGCCAAGGCACTGCTGCCAGAGGCTGTTCTGTAGCTATGGGGCTACAGGCTACATCCTGACCAGATATCCTGGCTAGCCCAGGAGTTCCAGGAAGTCCAGATGGGGACATGGGTGACACAGACATACCTGTGGTGCAGCTCAGGTGAGGATGATGCTGATAGTCCTAGCAGAAATGCAGCTTCAGTGGAAGAAGGGGAATCTGCTGACACATCCTCATTTCTCATCGCCCCCCAACCCCTTAATGGTGCCCTCTCAAATCTTCACAGCTTTTGGGAAAGAATCTTGAATGCTCTCTCTTTGCATTTTTTATTGTTAAACATGCTAGATATTCGTCATATGTTTTGAAAAGCTAACACACTGCGTAGCCCAGCTCATCAAGCAGCAAAATTAGATGATGTTAAGCTTTGAATCACTATTTTATTATTTATTTTTATTTAGCACTATTTGTATCACTAATTTTAGTGATACACCCCTTCATTTACACTCGTATCTGGGAAGACAGATGCTGTCACACATGTGTGCTCAAGATGCTTCTGCAGAAAACTTAAATGCAGGCATCACAGTTTGTACCTTTTTTGTCTCCCTTTTTCCAAGCACAGTCAGATACCATATTAGGAGAAGAAAATTATTTAATTCTCTAAATTTTTTATTGGGTTGCAGGGAAGCAAGACAACCCAGGCAGTAGTGTTTAACAGAAGTTTAACTTCTATTCATCCAATTATCAGTATTCTGTTTTTGCTGTTGAAGCACTCCTCTAAATATTAGGTATCTAATGAACTTGTGCCTTTTTAGTGACATTGACACATTGAAGACTTGTAGACTTGAATTCACTGTCATTTTTCCTTTTTTCATATACTTTTTGCAATTTGCTTAATATTACTCAAAATATTCAGTGGGAGAAGGGGGTCAGTTTTGAGGGGGAAGAAGGTGTAATTACATATATTCAAGGGTTTATTTCTGAGCATTCTGTCTATAATTCAGCAAGACAGCTAAGAGCATTGCAACACACCAATATGAGGGCACATATATGCTTAGAATTAGATGCAGACATAAAAAGCTTCCAAAACTGGAACACATAGCAAGTGTTCCACTATAATTCCACTCAACAATGAATTCAGGAAGTGAAAATGCATTTTGTAGTTCAGGGTTCATTTTTCTGTCAGCATTCCAGGAGCAAAAGCAAAGAATAACTGTGGGAAAGATTGAGTGCTTAAAAGTCTCTTCAGAAAGGATGTTTAGTCCTTAAATAAAAATGTACATAAAAAAAATCCCCATCATGCCAACATTTCACAATACACATTTCTTGATCATTTGCATTAAATATAATGTTCTGAAAAGCTCAAAGAATCACATGACTGTGAGACTGGGAGAAAAAGGCATTTACATGGTTACACAAAAACAATGTGCAGGTTTTCGTATAACTTGGGACCACATCTTTGGCTTTATTCAATTCCAAGCTTTTTAAAGTACAGTGTATGGAAAAACTACAGCTATGGTTTATCAAAACTAATATTTTTTCACAAGCTGGACACAGATCTCAGAGATAATTCAGAGTACAGAAAAGAGCTGAAAAATGCTGTTTTAAAATTTTGCACTTTTTATACCATTCATAGTTATAGTAGAGCCCTAGTTTAATAGAAATACTACTTAAAAAAAAAAAGAACAAACCCAAACCAATAAACTTCACCTTAGAAACAGCAAAATATTTTCTTTAATCACTTATTTGAAGATATGCAGCCTGCTACATAAAGTTACATTTTCAGAGCCATAAATCAGGTAGAGGGTGTTACTTTAAACAATTTCTACAGGAAATTCAAAGCAAAAGCTGTGTGCCTCCAAGAATACTATGAGTTTCCTGGTGTTTGCTTGGCTGGTGCCAAGAAGCAAGCTTAGGAATGCCACCATTCCAAGAGAACTGAATAGAAAGCATCACATTTTTCCAAGGCAATAAATCCTCTCCAGCACAGCAGATAAGAGACAGGTCTTTCTCTTGACGTGCAGACCTGTATGTTCTCATCCAAGTGGTGAGCTGGAAATCTCAAGACATCCATTTATTCTAGGCCAAGAGTCCATAAAATTCCAAGAAATCTCTCTGGAGCTTACCTCAGAAACAGAATACCAAAGCAGAACAAAGAA
Organism: Pseudopodoces humilis; assembly: GCF_049639895.1. NCBI lineage: Eukaryota > Metazoa > Chordata > Aves > Passeriformes > Paridae > Pseudopodoces > Pseudopodoces humilis. Next base: position 80,832,764 of record NC_142202.1, on the reverse strand, counting down.
AATAATTAGGAATTTTCTTTGCCAACAAATACAACATCTCTTTATTCTCCTTTCCTATTGGCAGCACCCACAGAGCAAGACAGTATGAACAATACGAAGGATTAAAGATAAATTTGGGTTTTTGTCCTTTGATTAAACAATGCTTGACTCCTTTTCTGAAGCCAAGCAAATAAGAGCTAGTGGCAATGGCCACGGGGAAATTCTGTTGAACTCCCAGCCCCCCTTTTTTTTAGAAGTACTGAATGCACATGATAATGAAATCACAAAAAGTCTCATAAGGAAGTTAGAGAAAAAGTGAAACTTTCCTCTTAAGAAGATGAACACCATCTTGGCTCCTTTAATTCGACCACACTCAATCATTTCCCTCCTTATTTCTTCCTCTACTTCACACTTCCTAGCTTAATTTGGATTCTATGTAGTCCATTAACAATAACAAGAAATATGCCCAAAAGGTTTGCAAACAAAAACTCCCCTGGACTTTGTTCTGAGTCTTGACTTTTCTCAACTCCATCATCATGGTCAAACAATTCATCCATCATGGCCTGAATCGTGCATGGACAGACAAATGGGGTTGCAAGAGCTCACAAGAGTAAGGGGAGGAAAGCAAAACAGCTGACAGACAAACACTGGACAGTTTTTCCCTGAAAGACTTAGCAGGAAAGAAAAGGCAAAGGTAAACACTGTCCCTCAGGTCTTCTCAATAACACAGAGCTCTTCTTGTCACGCAGTGGTTTCAACCCATCTGAGCTAAATGCACAAAATGCACAAATTTAACTGTCTTCAAAGTAGTACGGCAACTGGTTTTTGCTGTATCTCTGCTACTTATTACTGCTAAACTATATTCCATTACAAGATCCCTGAGAGGAGAAAGTGCTATTATCCCCATTCTGAAAAAAATAGGCATAAGCACCAGCAATGCTGAGGGTAAATGGAATTTGTTTCTAGTTCCAGAGGACCCACAGCACTTCAATCCCTATCTTGGCTGAAAATGAAAGTCAGGTTTGAAGCATACCTCAAATTCCTGTAGGAAAACAGAGAGTAGAGCAAGGAATTAAATTCAGTATCAACTGAATAATTTTCATTCAGGTCTCAGGACAGCTCCATCTGACCAGCCTGTCTTGTTTCCTTAAGTTCAAAAACTGGTTTGATTATACTACAAAATCTGCCAGAGAAGCCCTTCATTCTATTTGCAGTATCCACATAAAGGATAGGATACATTTGACTAAACAAACTTTTTCATGAAGATAAGACAGTCTTCAGAATCCATCTGAATAAAATTCAGCCCCAAAGAGTGGATTCTGGGATCATTCTTTTTATTGTCAGTAATATCTGGCTTTGGCTTTAGATGAAATTATCTCATCTGAACACTCATCTAAACAACTGCATTGACATTCCAGAAGCCTGTGAACAAGATTATTTTATGCAGTTCATTAGCAAACAGTGCAGCACAGTGGGTGCCGTGGGAGAGGCAATCCCAGCTCAGCCCACACCTTAGGCTACACACATGGATAGACCTGTTGAAATTAGTGGCTTTATCTGAGTGTTTATATATTTAACTTTCAAGAGGGTGCGGGCCAGAGCAAGAACAAACAGTGAAATCTTGATGTGCTGTAATCACCAAAGGTCCCACTGAAGTCAGTGCTGTAAAGATGCTGTCTGTGGCAGCAAGAATTACACCCAGCAATTCCTGCAGACTTGGGATGCTCTCCTTAGTGCTGCTATTCTGGTCTGTGCCAAACTTTTGTTTCATTACTTACCTTCTTTTCCTGTGCTCTTCCCCCAGTAAAAGAACAGATCTAAGACATATAATTTGCATTATTGCACACTCAGGGATTTTTTGGTGTTTGGAAGAGAGTCATGTGATCTATATATTGCACACCTAGGGATTTTCTGGACTCTTGAAGAAAGTCATGAAATATATATTAAAAAACTTTGCCATGAGATTCTGGTACACATTTGAATAGTTACAGTGGCTCAGATGCTCACTGTTACCTTGCTAGACCAATATCCTGGAAGAGGGGAGATCTCCCAGAATGTGTGCAATGATGCTGTCTGTCTCCCTGCCCTCTCTGCCTGCTGGTAACTGACACCTTAAGTACTAAATACATTTTAACAGACAGAGGAGTGAAGAACTTTTTAGGGAAGTTTCACCTAGCATGGCAGGAACTGCTAGAGGGCACACCAGGTTCATCAAGTCCAAGAGAGACCCCTCAGCATATAAGGTTCTTTTCTTATTTATTCCCTTATAAGAATTTTTTTTGTGTCACAGATTCAATTTCAGAATCTAGTGAGGCTCCAACATCTTCTGGGCAAGGCACTCTTGCATCTTAAGACTCAACAGTCTCGAAAACCTTGTAGTGGTGCACTTGTTAATAAACACAATTCTGCAAGCCCACTAGACAACAACAGTGTGCCAAAAGCATTCAGATGGCTTGTCCACAGCCCTGAGAACAGACACAGCAACAAGAGTGTCTGGGTAGCCCATATTTTTCATTCAGGGACATCCCTACAGATATTTGGCTTAAACTGCATTCCAGGCACTGACTGCATAGCCAAGGAAAACACGGCTTCAGAGAGCTATTGTTCCTTGTTCACTTGATTTATTTCAAAGTATGCATACATGCATACAAAACTCAGCAGATAGCTCCAACCATATATCTGTTCATCTGTGGTCAAGCAAAAAAAGACAAGATCCCTACTGTGCAGAAGGCATAGAAAAGTATCACATGACATTTTTCCACTGGAGCAACCGTCACCATCCACCACAAGCAAAAAATGATGATGCCAAAAGCATCACACAGATGCAACTTTCCAAGCAGCGAAACACCACATAATCTTCTAAACTTAAACATTTTCTAATAAGGAAGAAATATTTATTCCATTGTCAGTCTCAATCATTGACTTCAAAAGAATATAATAGTCCAGGAACAAAAAATCATCAGCAGCTAATAATGATTCACAGCAGCTAACCTGACCAAAAATTAAAGCCCTGGGTTTGAGTGCTTGTAATTTTCTGCCAGTTTCTGCTTTTGAATAAAGAAAATATTTTCCATGGTGTGCAGGAAATGTGTAGTGTCAAGGCCCAGATACAAGCATAGATAGAAGGGATTGGGTTGGAAAGGACCTTAAAGATCAACTACTTCCAAACCCTCTGCCATGGGCAGGGACACCTTCTCCCAGACCAAGTAGCTCAAAGCCCCGTCCAACCTGGCCCTGTACACTTCCAGGAATGGAGCATCTCACACTCATTCCTGCCACGTGGCTTTGTTAAACATTTCAGCAACCATTTTATCTCTAACTTGTTTCCTTCCACAGAGGAATAGGAATCCTTAGAGCAGCACAAACCACCGTACATAGCACTAGGAGATGTGTGCAATAGTAAACGCAAGGTGAGAAGTACAAACAGTGATAATAATAGTGCTGAACATGTTAAAGCAGAGTGCATCTGTAACTCATGGAGGAGCACCATCCCAGTACAGGCTGAGCTGTCCTTCCTCTGCTCTTCTGTGGGAGCCAGAGGTCTCAGGGAGAACACAACAGAGCCCCTGACATTGTCCAACACATTTCTCCTCTCTCGATTTAGGCCCTCTTTAATGTACTGAGAGCTGTTTTGACAGAGTATAATTTCACTTCAAACCCCTTCTCAGTGCTTCGGTGGCCAAAGCATGGTGGTGCACCAATATAAATCAATGGAGATAAGCTGAGTGTTGTTAAGAGCTGCAGCTGACATCTGTACCCTCAACAGCTCAGCAATTCACACATAAACAATAGCCACATTTCCTAGTTTTATGTTTTCATAAGTTAATGAAAAGAGATAGGTTTCCCATGAGAGGTGCTGAAGCCCCACACAGCATTATTTACCCTTCTTTCAAAAGCATAATTGTCGCCAACGGAAATTACTCAGAATGCAGTAAAACATGTTTTTCTAACAAAATGAAGTCCAAATCCTGCTTCCTGGACCAACATGAACTTTCCAATAGAGGACAATAAAGCTACCTCTCAGACCAGGAAAAACATTATTTGGGCCGTTTTCTGAACCATCCAAGAGCGGTAAATAAATATGTAGAGACAAACATTTCACCTCATTATGCTTTGGTTTATGGGGAACTGGGGTGGTGCATGCACAGGAAGATTCTTTAATGATCTCAGACTGATACTGAACAGACCACGCTGAAAAGCTTTTTCTGATTCACTAATCCCAATCAGGTAGTGATGTTACAAATATCTTTCAACAAAAACACCCACATCTTTGTCAGTGCTTTCAGAGAATTAGCTATAGATCAAGCTACCTTAGATATACCTTAAAAAAAAAAAATAAGAAGACATTTTCCTTTCCTGCATGCTTTTAAAGATGTACAAAGAAGGTTTTTTGTAAATTATACCAGCAAAAGAGAATTTTTATTTCTAATCTGTCTGCCTCTGTACTGTGGAGATATTTTCCTTTAACTTTATCATTTCATATCTGCACTAGAAATTTTTACCAGTTTTTGTACTAAAAGATCTGAGTGGGATGATCTATTTCTTTAAGTGACAAAATGGTTTTTCTAGTCCTCCACGAGAAAGAAAGTACTTCAGTAAAGTATTCTTTTGTGTGTACTTGCAATTGCCATGAATTTCTGCCAGCAAAATTTTTCTCTTGTCATCATGTTTACCTTAGATGAGTTTAGCATTCTGGTTAGAGACAATTCTTTTTTATTGACATTATGAGGCCACTAAAATTTTTCTTATGAATGAATGGTGGCACTGTTTTTAAACAGAAATTGATTTCTGTTCAAGTGGGCTCTTTATAGAGCATTTCCCCATATTATGATTGCAGATATTTGATCCCAGCAACCAATAAAAAAACTAAGTATGTTTAGTTCTTCTCATGTATCCTCAAAAAGATAACAAGTTTTATGTTATTCATTTTTTAAAGTTTAAAATCTTAAACAACCAAAATTATAGGCAGTCCCTAACAGTAATCAGGAAAACATGAAGGACCAGGGACAATTGGTTTTTTTCACTGCATAAATACTACTTTTCTTGTTTAAAAGTCAAAAAACAATAGCCAGATATGGTTGCTGGCTATTTAATAGACAACTATTACCACTCTTCAGAAAAGAACTCCCTACATAATAAAAAAACATATCTCAATAAGAAATGTTTCACACCAAGGTCATTGCCTGATGTCCCAGACTCTCGGGCACCAAAGCCCACTGCCACCAGCAGACCTGGGAAGGCAGAGCAAAAAAATTTTATTTTCCACCACAATAAAAGCTGATGACTAAACAAAAATGGTGTGTGATTTTTCACAGGCCAAATGAAGCGTTTTATGCAGATGACAACTCTGACCTGGATTTCTACCCTCTAAATTGTTTGACTTTTGTTTTTAAAGTATGCACCTAGATGCAGATGGCTGCAACAGGTGAGTCTACTTAAATAAATACCCACAAGAATTTCTGAAATCATTAACTTTTGAAAATTCCAAAGAAAATCTAATTCTCCAAACATTATGGCCTCAAGTCACAGTTTCACTAAGTCTGTTCAGCCAGCAATCATGGTGGCAAACAAATTCTTGCTCTCTGCAGGCCACTTGCAGTGTGTCCCAATGGGGTTTTTTGTTACCACAAAGTATTTTTGGCACAATGGGTTAAGTTCTTCAAGCATCAACACGGAGGACTATGTGTTCAAGCTTCCAGAGGGTTTTGTGCTGAGTGTGGGCTGAAATGGTGATGCAGAGTCCTCCAGCCATGCACATGTACTGTACAGCAGCACCCTGGCCCTGACAGCATCCCAGCTGCACTTGACAGGCTCAAAATTTGTCATGGCCCTGGCTGCTTTGATAAGCAGCTCAGCTGCTCTTCCTTTGCCATGGAACCTTTTGCTGTTTAGAAACTAAAACAAAATAATAAATAAATAAAAAGGAAACCAGTAATTGTTTACCTTGGAGTAACTCTGGAACTCTAAGGTGAGCTGTTAACTTAGACTCTGCCTTTGAGGGCTTACTCAGTTCAGGTAAGAAAGATTAGGCTGCTTTTTCACTGCCCAAAGGAATGTCCTGCCCTATAAGAACACCTGACCTACTCCTATTCCTTCCAGAGCCAAGGAGCCCAGTAGCATGAGGATCTAAAACCAGGAAAAAGAGTTACTAATCCACCCAAACAAAGCTGCTGAAAAAGCCTGCTTGCTATAGGCTGAGTATTGCATTCCTTCTGCAGTTACGCACATGGAGCCCACCTACCAGTTATTGTAACACCTAATTCAAAGCACTGCAGGGTTCTTTAAACATGATCTTCTGAAATGGGCACACAGACCACAGGGAACACCAGGCCACACCTGAAGCGTTCAAAATATGGACCAAGACCCACATAGCTGCTTTAGAAATTTCAGAAATTCAGTTGTTTTTTAAACCAATCAACTGATGCTCTACAAAAGATACATTTTTAATGTGTCTGTTTTGCCTGATGAGTTCAATTTTTTATTATGTTCTGAAAAATCTAGAAAACATCCCTTTCATCCAACCTCCAAAATAGAGCTCCTCCTCATCTCTAATTTGACGTCTTCTAGTGCCATGGCCTGTCACTGCTGGTATGCCCTCAAATGGAAAGGTTTTAGGTCCTGGGTGCTGACAGGAAGACCAGGCGGTTGAAGAAAGCCTATCTCCTTATTTGAAAAACATTTTAAAGAACTTCCATTTTATTAAAGGGTTTATTTAAAATATAGACCTAGGTCTAAATTTAAAATATATGATATGTAGAATATTGAAATAAGCTTGACAACGTCATGATCAGAAGAAAGTTCACATAAATGAGAAGAAATTTACTAATTAGCGAACACAACTGATCTGTAAACACTAAGAGATGCTTCATACCACAGTTATATTGAATGGATCTAATTTAAGAAAAAACCCAGCATGAGTCTTCCAGGTTTGAGGTCTCAGGTGAGAGTTTGAATATCTTCTATGACAAATAGCTTGTAACAACTCCAGCAATTGTGTTTAAATAATTTTCAAACAATGAGCTTGGGGTTTTTAAATGTTCGCTATTTTACTGCAAAGATTTGCTAAACATGTTAGAAGAATATAGAGGCAGATAAAAATTGGGACAAATTTAAAAAAGTAAGAGTGAATAAAGAGGATCTACTTACTAAAAGAAAAGATATCCAAATTACAGAAAGAGTCCAATAAATCAAACGATTTACTCCTTGAAAGAGAATTTTACTGTCTCAATGGTGCTAACCTTTCAATGCCCAGTTAGGCATTACTTCATCAAAATTTCAAGTAGGATAATTACTTGTGTGCTCAGGCTGTCTTCAGATTTCCTGGTATTTTCTCATTAATGTTAATACGCCATTAGAACATTCTGCACTTGAATTAGTGACTCATGATATTAGACACAGCCCTAAGGCAATCAAAAAAGTCACAAATATCTCATAGCACACTTCAGTAGCAATGCCCTGTAAAATACCCTTTGCTTCTGAAATCCATCACTTCCTCAGCAGTCTCATAAAAATGGTAGCTTTAGAGATGCCTGCAGCAATGCAGGCAGAACACAAGCCCTCCTTGCACATGTTACTTGCCAGTGCTGTTATTAGCATTCATGAGTGCTGGGGCTGGCTGGGAGGGAGCAAAGCTCTGGCTGTCATCTTGTCATGTTGCATCAGTCACCGCTGATATAAACTGGTGAAACGTAGGATAAAGTGAGAACTTCTGCAGAGAATGGCGAAACATCAAAATGACAGAAAGGTCATTACTGAGTGGTACTCATTTCATAGTGTGTTTCGCTTAATAACACTGACAGTGAGTAGTATTTTAAATGCAATAAAAGTAACTGTCTCTTGGTGGCAACTGAATATGAGACATCAGAGGAATCCAGGCTTATGAGAAAGGAGCAAATCAACCAAGTTTAAGACACCTTTGATGAAAGATTCAAAATGAAAAATACCTTTGATGGAGGAAGAAGAATGTAAAGATATCTCCAGTTCCACCTGACACTAACAAGTACTCAGCACTATAATCAGCATAGAAAGGAGATTAGAAAATGTTATCAATACATCTGCCAGTTGCACACCTTTCCCCAGGCTCTATTGGTTTTTATTTATATGGAAATATTATTTTTCCTTCAGTGCTCGTTCCATTAGTGTTTTTGACAGCAGTGTTGATCTGTAATCATTGCACGCATTCACCCAATTGCCAAGAGCCAACTCCAAATACACACAGAGGCTTCCCCACGCAGCACCAAATCTGATGAGGAAATAAAAGAGATCTTTAAATTGCCAGAGCCTTAGGAAGAAAGTTCAAAGTAATCTAGGAGCTATGAGTTGTGCAGGAAAAACAGATGAACAGATGAATAACTCTAATTACAAAATGGAGATTATCCTTAAAAGTTTCAATTTGAAAGGGTAATTAACTGAGATAATGGTTGCAAAGGCATAGTCTGAAGTGTTCTTACCTTTCATGTTTAAGTAAGGCTAATATCTATAAGGCAGAGATGTCCTCAAAGAATGCTTACCATATTAGCCCAGTCTTCCCCACACAATGTGAAGTTCTTCTGGCTTAACTCTTCAAGCAGTAGATTTCCTACACTGATTTTGCTTGATGCTTTTCTGCTGCATGAGCTTCAGCAAGATTAATCTGACTCCAAAGCAGGCAGTGCTCTCTCAGTACTCATTTGCATGGTTTTGTAGTGAAGAAATAAAGTTATGCTGCATAGCTTACTTGAACATTATTCTTCCTTCAGCCATTTGGAAAAACACTGAAAATGAATTTTGGTTAAGAAATTAAAAATAAATTAAAAAAAAAACAAAACCAAACCCAACAGTTTGTGAACACAGCTTCCTTATGTGGGCACAACCAAGCATTTGGATTTTTTCCCAAATGCACATTTTAATAAAGACCTAAAAACTGATAGGGTATTGCCTTTTTAATGTTAGTAGGATAACTAGACTGGAAACTGCACATCTCCTCTCAGTAGCCCAGGGGAAGCAAGCATGCCTTCAAACCTGCCCCTTATCCATGGGATATTTCCTTATTCTGTACTTTTCAGAATTACAGATTTGTTTAAATCAATATGGCATCAAACATTTCAGAAATTTGACTGTATCTTCAGACCTGAGCTTGGTTACTCCTGCTGCCTCAGTGATGAGGGCACTAGGTACATCACACCTGAGATGTACCAAAGGCAAATCCATTCTTTCCTGGAAACTTTCGCACCCACCCCACACTTCTGAGAAACAGTCACCAGCAAGGCACAGAGAGGTTGCTGCCCACCTTGTGTTCACAGCTGGGGACTAATTGGCACAAACATAATCAGAAGATATCATCACTCCATTTGGCAGTAAAAGCTAAGAAAGAGCATTCCTCCCCCAGACACTCAAACTGCTCCACAAGCTCTTTATGGTAAGCTGAGTGGCTGCAAACCCCAGCTATGCACCCCAGCCAGAGAGAAACTGAGCAGGGAAAGAGTCATAATACGCTTTGGCTTCCAGCTGCTCCCCTGCAGACTGACATTTCTTAAGTAGGTGTACATTTTGGGAAATAATACCCTTAGGCACTCAGCAGAGAAGGAGGTTGTTTTTCAGAGCAACCACCATCAGCCCGTGCACACACCACAAAATTGCAGTAATCCTCACTGTTTTACATGACTGCCTCAGACTTGGTAAAAACACTTTGGTTATATTAAGCATGAAGATCTTAAACATACCTGCTGGGAGACTGGAGGTGTGAGACATGAGGCACAGCAAGCAGGAAAGCAGAAAGGAGGGACCTTTAAAAATTACATTGTATTTTGTCTTTAAACCACATTTCTGAAAACAAAACAAGGAAGAAATATTTCATGTAATGGTGAGATGACAAGAAATTGTAAGAGAAAAGGCATCACATAGGAAAGTGACAGGAGAAAAATACAGCAGGAAGGAAAATGAGGAAATACACCAAGAATTCAGACTGGAAACAACAGTCAGAAATTTTGATTCTAGAGGAAACGTTCATGGTCAGGCTAGAGCAGAAATAGGTTCAAAATGTATTGAGGACATCACCCACAAGATCAAACCATGCTAGCTTTCTTTCCAACAGTTTCCAATGCCAGTAGACAGAGCTGTACCCCCGTACAAGGCTTCTACAGCTACCCACATCTTAACCACTAGACGGTCTGAGACCTTTCCTTTGATGATTTAGAGAGCATGGCCATGAACCAGTGGTCAGGCGTTAACTGAGGAGGTGACTTTTGAGGTGCTTTTGTGTGGGTGTGGGTGTATGAAATGGGGAGGGATAATGAGGGAAAGTACAGCCACAGGATCCTGCCCTGGGCTGCCTTGTTTGAGCTGGTTTCTATTACAGTTTCCAGACCAAGAACTCACTGTTTGTTCGTGGTCTGTGGAAACCTAACTTGTGAAAGGCTTTTTGGCTCTCCTCCTCATTTCCACCCGCTAAATTGCCATAAAAAGCAGTCATGTTATGCAGGGATTTTCACCTTTGGCATTTCTGAGATGTCTAGTCTTCTTGTTTTTCACATTCCTGCCCTGTGTCAGCAAGTGGTGTGGCTTCAGGAAACAATCTGTGTAGTCATGATTAGCAGAGAAAAAGTCTTACGGAGATGTGAACTCCGAGGCCAAGCAAGTGTGATCCACTTGCTGGTTTGAAAAAGTCCATGAGAAAGGGGAATGAAAAGAAAATCCTGATTTCTCAACTCTATTGGTATGTGTCAGTGGTGCTGGCACAGAGAGATTCAAACCTTTCACAGAGCCCTGCTCTGGCCCCAGCCTCAGAATCTTTGTTACCTCCAAATTCACAACTAAGCCTCACTGGTAGAGGCTCCCGATTCAGAGCTCCACTAAATCTGTCAAGAGCAAGAGGCACAAAAGCTATGATTGGACACCAGGGAAAACCCCATCTTGTAACCATTCTTTGCAAATATCTTTATCACTTAACTTAGAATCTAAATAAACCTTTCCAGAGTTGTCAGTGGGTATAACTCTCACAATAAGGGGGAAACAACAAAGTGCAGACACAGGAGATGTTCTTAGAGGGAAGGTGCAAGTTCAGCCCTAGTGGAGGCAAATGGGGTGACAGGACAAGTCCAAAGGCAGAAAGGAAGTTTCCTCAAGATAAAAATGTTGTTTTTACAGTAGATTTTGCTTTTTATTTTAAACTGGTTTGTATTGTGCATGCCTTATCCATAGACCAACACAACACTCTACTGCCCTGAGCATCCCCTCATCCACCCTGGGATGAAGCACAAATGGCTTGCAAAATTCTGGGCTGATAATAATGGCACATATTGTATATATTGTATTGAAAAATAAAAATAAAAACAAACAAAACAAAACAAAACAAAACAAAATAAAATAAAATAAAATAAAATAAAATAAAATAAAATAAAATAAAATAAAATAAAATAAAATAAAATAAAATAAAATAAAATAAAATAAAATGTCAGGTCACAGTTACTCTGAGTTAACTATAACTAGCAGCGAGTACAAAAATCTTTTGGAAATCATCACCACAAGAAATGCACTTAAACTAAAAATATTGTAGTGCAGTTCAGTTGGGTCTTGATCACTGTGTTTCACAAAAATTGCTCTTTTACTGTTTGTTTTTTTTTCAAGAAAAGGTCACTAGAAAGTCAGCTATTATATATAAACTCTAAGTGATCTTGTGATTTCTTACCAAAACAGTCTCATGCCCTCTGTTTTACTCAAGTGAGAAGAATTTAAACTGAAACCCAAAGCTACTATACCTAATTATGATGTTCAGCACTGCATAACACTTCTCATAGAATGGCTTCATTTCTGCTTCTGCAGATGACTTGACACAAAAGAAAGTACTAAGAAGCTGTCCAAAAATTAATTTTGAGCAACTAAGGAGGCTGGGGACACTATATGAAGAGGATCAGGGCTAAGGAGACTATGTAGTTACTATAAATTGTGAAAATGGTGCAGATTCAATCAGGCACTTACGTGGACCTGATTTACTTTTCCATGCACACTTGCACATCCATCCTGTTATTGTACTTCTCCACTAAAAATGAGGCACTAATATGCTATATTTCTCCAATTGCCAACAAAAAAGCACCTGGCTCTTGCTTCAGTTACTGAACAAATCAGAGTCATCCTTTTTTAAGAACATAATGAGGTTCTAAAAGAGGGTGTTTTATGCAATTTACACTGGCATAGTAGAGTTAGTACTTTGTTGAGATGACGCCAAGCTCTAACTACTTTGATTGGCCCTTTAAGTACATAGATACATATAAAAAGCCACTTCCAGAAATAAACTGAAATAATTTAAATAATTTCTGGCTATGCTTAAAGAAAACTCTTTTCTAAACAGTAAAAATTGATAGTCAAATCTTGTTATTCAGCCATGGCACATGAGATTTATGTTTTGATGTCTATTAGTTCTGTAATTGTTTTCCCTCCAAGCATTCATTTGTGGAGATTTGGTAGCTCTCTGAGGTTGTTATTAATTACTCTAAAATAATTTGTCCTGAAACAATTGCTAGTGTTCTTAATAAGTGGCAAGTCTGAATGCTTACCTGCATGATTCATGAACATCAAACACTAATCACAGCTCCTCTCTAAAAATACTATAAATTCATTGCAGTAATTACAGCCTTTAATGCAGAACTTTTCATATAACTGTCTCTATATAAAGGTCTCAGTTTCATACAGATGTCAGCAGTGGCAGAAAGTGTTCCCTTTTTAGAAGGGTGCTGATCATGATTTCAGGTGAACTGCTCTGCAGGAGGCCATCTGAATGAGAAATGAGAGAAATGGCTTGGATGGGAATCCAGTTCACCTTATCCTGAGCTGGGATTAGTTACACCTGCCTTCATACAGCCTATTCTTAAAGACATCAGTGTTTAAGACTCCCTAGGGAAGTCATGGCAAGGCTTCATCATACTTGTAATCACAAGGATGTTTCAAGTGTTTAAGATGAGTCCTCAATGGTCCAGCTGTGTATTTATATTTCTTTGTAAGATCCATTACTATTTTTTTCTTGAGGCTAAACAACTTTATTTTTTCCAGACCTTCTTCAGTGGTGGTATTTTCTACATGTGAAATGACTTTTCAGAGGAAGTGTGTCCACCTTTACCAGAAACCTGCGCAGGAAAGCAAATCCAGCCCACTTTTACAGGCATCTCTTGACTGCAGAGACGGAGCAGGAGGTGCTTCAAAAGCCCATTGTGACCTCTGACTGCAACTGGCAGCCTCTGTGTGTGCAGCTAATACAGAACTCTGCACATTGATGTAAAATCATACCTAGAGTCAAAAATGAAAGCCACATGTGAGAATGAGAGAATTACCGAGGAAAAAGTGATGATGAGAAAGTCGGGATGATGACATGAACATAAACACGGAGTATGAGGTTGAAGGGTTACTGGGATTTTTGTACATGTCAACAGACAGATGAGAAAAGCAGGGAAACTATATATCTCAGCATTTGGTTATACTATGATGTCTGTGGAGTGCTGTAGCAAATCACAGCACACAAATATTCACATTTCAAAGAATACTTAGAGAAGAAAAGAATAAAAAATCCAGAAATGTTCAAGCAAGAGCTGTTAAATAACTAAAAGATGAGAATCAGAATAGGAATCCAGCACATTTAGTTCACAAAGTTACTTAGTTACATCCTCTGGGATTATAAATACGTTAAGAGTCCTGCACACAAAGCAAATGATTGGAAGCTAAAACTAAGATTCAAAGATAACCAAGATTCAGAGTCAATCCACTTAGCAGAGTATTTTACTGGACTTATGTATCTGCCAGTTGTCTTTTGAATAGTAGATTACGTGCAACTTAAATGTCAAGGACTTGCACTTGCATCAGGATTTCATTAGGTTAATGTTGCAATTTCAAAACTTGCTGAGTTTCAAAATTCTTAATTCACAGGGTTATTGTCAGTAGTTAATTTTAATATAAAGGGGTGTCCTTTGTTCAGAACAGATAAGGAAGGTAATAATATGAAGTTACATACTGGGAGAGCCACTGGTCTTGTAGTAAAGCCCACAGGGAGAGACTTTTCCTGCCCTGTCCATCTCTGCCCAAAGCATGGCCAGACAGATATGTTCCTGAGACAGAAATGTACTGCTGAGCTTCCCACAGCAAGCTCTACACATGCTTCTCACAAAAACCTGCATCCCCATTCTCCAAAATTATGTGTCAGTTTACAGGATAAAGGAGACATGCTTGGTACTGGAGGTTTTCTGCTGGAAGTAGCTGAAAGGCTTTTATTTTCCTGGGCTGGCAGAGTCCCTCTATTGATTTACCTTATCTTAGTCAAGTCTCATTGACTTCTTTGAATCTGATTTCACAGATATTTAATTAAGCTTCTTAAAACACTAGCACTAACTGTTGAAAACTTACATATGAGAAAGTGCAGTAAAGGGTATCAGATAAGGGAAAATCCCAGGTGTGTATGAAATGGCTTGTACTGTTCAAATGTGCTGGCTAACAATTAGCAAAGCACTGTGGGAACAGCAAACTGTTACCAGAGATGTGTCTGACCACAGTTTTACAAGTCCCTGTAGAAGCACAGAAAAGATTGTAAACTTCAATCCCATTTCTGAATTGTATTTAAAAAAAAAAAAACAAAACACAAAAAACCTTAATGTAGGCTAAAAAAGACAATTGTTTGCATCTGGAAATAATAAGAAGGCTAGAAAAAAATAGAGTGTGATTGTGGCTCCCTGGTGAAGAAAAGCTGGATTTAGTTCTGGACTGCAGAAACAGATATGAAATCAGCTGTTACAAATATTGCAAAGAAACGCATAAATAAAATATACCCAATGAGAATCTGTTAGTAGATCAGATTCTTGTTTGCAAGCAGATGAACTTTAAGGGGATGACGTATAATAAGTAGAGTTTCCCCAGATAAAGAGAAGTACCATGCAACTGCAGTAAGAGGAGAGAAAAAAGATTGGGAGAGCAAAGCTAAATGCAGGGAACAAGGAGCAGCAATTAAAAACTGGTGCAATACAATGTCAGGGCATTTAAATGAAACAGAATATTGTGGGGGGTGAGGGAGAGGAATCCTGGGAACTTTCCAAAAGCAGTTTAAAGCTGTAGAAAAATGGCATCTGTGAAAGACATTTTGAACAGGGTTATCAAGATGTGGAAGGAACCCCACAATAATATTTTGTCAAGTTACAAAAAAAGACAGGCTTGTGTAACTACCCAGTTTCCAGAGATGAACAGATGGCACTAGTAACATAAAAGGAAAAGGCAACAGCTGAAATGAAAGCACAGAAAGATGAAAACTCTAGCAAAAACAGTAGAGACTTGCACAGACCTGAGAAACAGGCTTGTACACAAACAAGAACACTGAGGAGAAAGGGGAATGCAAGCAACACAGAAAATAAACCAGCACTCAGTCAATAGCAAATGTACAAGATACGGAAAAAAACAAAATTAGAAAAGCAGTGATGTGATGTAGAAAACTTCATGGAAAAACCTGGTGCATAGAATCATCATGTCAGGGGTTTCAGAAACAAATTCGAGTCCTGATAACCGAGATTTCTTACAGGTGACATCAATGAAACACAAAAAGTAAAAGTAAAGGTTAGTCATACCCTTCAAAAACACCCCAACAAAATAAAAAAAAGACAGCAGAGAATGAACAGGAGAACAGAAATCAAAGAGAAAACCAGCTTTTTTTGTTTGTTTGTTTTTGGTTTTTTGTTGTTTTTTTATGCTAATGTCTGTACTAAATAGTGCAAATTAAACTTACAATAAGATGAGTCTGGGGGCTTTATTATAAACAACACATAGACTCATGAAAAGGGGAAAAGATTGAAATTTCATATAGGGAGGAAAAGCCTCAGCTTCTGAATAAAAATCATTTATACGGTAACTAAACCTGAGACATATACTAAAACTAAGACATAGTAAAAGAAATATAAAATTGAATAAAACCCGGTTATTCACAAGTCAGTTACAGAATATAAGTGAAATATTGTCTATCACTGCCTCCAAAGAGGTAAAAATGCTAATGCATTACCAGAGAAATATTTTAGGGTATAAAACTACTTGCTATTTTCTCAAAAACCTCCAAGTACATTTGCCACCTGAGACAACAAATGGAGTAAGCTTCTACAGGATACTGTCTCAGCACACTGCAGCTTGAGTGTTGATAGGAGCTGGAAGCCAGCTACCACATCCTGAAAAATAAAGCCTTGAACGAAGAGGCAATCAGCATACAGCATGAGATCTGCCAGGCAGAGCAGAAGTGCCACTCCAGGAAAAGGCAGTGAGCTGCTGGATTGTGCATCAGCTTCATTATCAAGAGATGGTCAAGAAATATTTGGAATTAACATCTTGAAATAAATTTTTGCTTGCAAAAGCCAGCCAGAACTTTTAAGAGTAGGTAAAAACTAGTAGTAAAGGATATTAGAGGATAATAGCCAACAAGTAGAGTGGGTTTTTTGGGTTTAGGTTTTATTTTTTAGTTTTCACATTTAGCTGATTTCTGGGTTCTGAGAGTTTTGGGGTGTATTTTTTTGTTCTGTTTCATTTTTAATGAAAAATATCACAAACCAAACAGGTACTTCACTAAAGTGACTGAGAGGTAGATAGCTAATTGCTGAGACAGTGGCCTTGCTATGTGAAAACACATCAACTGAACAAGAACTTTGACCTCACAATCAAACAGAAAACATCACCATCTCAACTAATGGGGAATTTTAAGGCAGGCACTAGAAAGAAACAGGAAAATAAAGCAGAGGTTTCCAAGTGGGCATATTTATTATTCTGCCAGACTGGTCCTTGCCAGAGAGGAATTCCTCTCCGTGCCCATAAAGAGAAGAAACACAGAGAAAAGATGAGCCAGGTTGGAAACATCACTTAAAAGATGAGTGGATCACCAAAAAAAAAAAAAAAAAAAAAAAAAAAGTTGTCAAAAGTCTGAGCCATTGTCAGCAGGAAAGCTATTTCTGAAAAGTCAGATTCAGCCCACGACACTGGGTTAAGTGGTCATGGTACTTGCAGAAGTCAAGTTAGGTGCCAAAGAGTAATGACACCTAGCAGCACTAGCAGCAGGGTTTAGATTTTAAAGTTACTAGTTTCAGAGAAATCTTTACAGGTTAAAAAAAAGGGGGGGAAAAAATTAAAAATTGAAAACAAAGGGAAAAAATAAAAAGAAAAAAATAAAGAGGAAAAAACAAAGCAGAGAAAAGAAAACAGAAGAAGAAAAAAGAAAAACAGAAGTATTTTATGAGCAATAAACTCATCTTATTCATGTGTGGGCCTGAGTTGGTGGCCAGGATTAAACCATGACACAAATGTATAAACAAGTCAGCTAATCTACCCTAACAGGTGTTTTGATTTTTAAATTTACATGTCAAACAAATATGACAAAAGGAAAAGTGTTGAATTCTCCCTGAACAGGGCTCTGTGATCTTACATAAAGAAACTGAAAACAACTTTCAGGACTTTAGACTTGGTGAGAACAACACATGTGAAAGAAGAAGCAGGACCAGGACACTGCAATCTTGTGTCTCACTCCTGTCTCACACAAAACAGGACTGAACCAAAAGAGACCCTGTGACAACTTATCTGCTTGAAGCCCTTTTAGCCACAGGGAGTGGAGGCAATTTTGCTCAAAATTTACTGTGCTCATCAGGAAGCATTTCCTACCATGGAAGTGAATATGGGAAGGTGCATGAGAAGGAAACTGATTCCTGATTTCAGTCAGCTCTCCATTTCCCTCTTCACTGCTTACATGCCTGCAGCTCCATAGCACTGTCGAGAAGTTACTGTAACCACCATGGCACGTGTCAAGAGCTTACGATGGTTTAATGAGAAAATAATCCTTACTTTTCTTTTTTCTTTTTTTTTTTTTCCTTTTAAAGCAAGCTTTCTGGTACTATATGGTTAGTGCTTGCCATTAAATACCATCATAAAACCTTTGAACAGCCCTTGGTAGTGTTACTACTGCAAGACCATGTTTCAGTCAGTTTAACACATAACACATCAAAATAAATGCAATCTGGTTTTTTTTTTGTTTTGCTTTGTTTCGTTTATCTCCCTTTCTGCTTGATGCAAAATATGTTAAACTGATAGAAGAAGGACAGGGCAGTTGCAAAGGTTCAGGCTCAATATATTGCCTCTTCAGCCACAGCTGCACCGTGCACATGAAGAAGCAGCCATACTTTCTGGAGATATTCAATGCACAGATACTTTTGGGAAAACAGGGCTGGCAAACTGGTACCTGATAAAGTCTGGGAAGCCACAAGGGAAATACTTTATGTGTACAGCTCAAAAGGATGTAGGACTGACATTTTCCAGTTCTTCCTCATATTTGGACTTCACAAAACTTAAGACTTCGTTTCTCTCCCCATGAACTGCTCAGCAAGGTTAAACATCCAGTAAGTGAAATTAATCATCATTATGCTGTCAGCAGTAGAATCCAAAAGAGATGTTATTTAAAAAGAGAGCAAGAGTAAAAAAGCCAGTCCTTGAGTCTGTTTGATGTCAGCATATTGCTTCAGAGTCCAAGACAGCATTACAAACATCCAATTCTGAACACTTCTAATACGTTAATTAAAGAAATATTACATTCCTATTCACAAAATCTTCCTTCTTCCGGAACGGACATTGATTGATGTTCTTAATAAATAAAAGATCATCAACTTTTATTCTATGATAAATCTTTCAAATTGCCATGTGTTTGTACTTTTCTGCTCTACCCACTGCATCTCCTCCAGCTGCTATGAGCTATTAGCAATATTTCCAGAATGAAAACATGGAACTGTTCTTGTTTCTTCCCAAATGCCAGAACTGACAAAAATGAAACAAAGTGACATTTTCAACAGTTTTTACCTGGTCCCGTCATCCTTGCTGAAAATAAGTGTCCAAACAATGCACAGCATGCTACTCCTACTTGAGTTAATCTAATTTTTTTCTTTGACTGAAGTGGGAGGAGACCTTTCATACGCCAGTCCACAATCCCTAACCATAGCAAAAATCTCCATACTTCTCATCTGTATCTTCACTTGGGTTAGGGGTGGGTGGTGGACGGAGCAATGGATATGACAAAAAAACCCAAAACCAGCTCAAATGAACAAGCCATGAACCAACAAAAAAAACCCAAACAATGCCATAACCCAAAGAAGTCCTGAATCATACATCATAGTTTAGTTAATATCAGGCCATGATAAGCAGTCCACAATTGTTTACAGGAACATATTAAAGAGCAGAATGTGTAAGCTGGTTATTTCCACATAGCCACATGCCTACATTTGGGGTTGATCAAGATTCTTTCGTGCAAAAACCTTGTGAAGCAGTAGTCTAAAGCAGATAGGTTTACAGAGAACTATATTGCAAAAACATTTCATTTTTCAAAATATTCTTAGAGCAAACAGTTTTACAGTCCTTCAAGAGGACCCAGATAGACTAAGACAAAAATAAAAAAGCAGCAATGAGTTTAAATGTGATAAGGCAAAGCATTGATTTTCAGTCCACTACATTGCTCCTTTCAAAGGCATCCACAACAATCCTTGCATCATCTACATGGGGGGATAAGGCTCCCGTGCTTTCCTTGCCTAAAAACAGTTGATGCAAAAATTCTCTTTTCAGAGTTCCTTATCTTCAGTATACTCATCATAGTACCAGTAAGAAGTCCTATCCAAAGTAGATTGCCTGCATTAGTTCATAGATTTATTTCCTTTCCTATTTAACAACCAAGCTTTAAGAGCTTGCTGGACTTTCATATTTCTGTCCATGCAGTAAAGTTTCTGAGAATCTGGTCAAGACCTTGCTGCAGCAACAGCATCACAGTAATAGCAACAAATACACATTATAGTGTTAGACAAATAATGAAATAGTAAACTGCTTTAAAGTATTGTTAAGGATAATTCTGACCATGCTGACATTCCCTATCAACAACACCTCTAAGTAAAGCTGAGGAAGACACATATATGTGGATGTGGGGAAAGGGGGTGAACAGAGAAATCTCCTTTCCCACTAATGAAACAACCGAAACAAGTAAACAAAGACACCATCAGTAAGTGAGCTCTGACAGCTGTTTTCACCCAACATCTCAGTAACACAGAAACATGGAGGCAGGTAGGTGGTGAGGCCTAAGATGAGACCCATCAGTGGTGTCTCATCCAAACCAAAGAGAAGGAAAAGGCAAGAGGGTTCACACCCAAAATGGAGAGAAATGGAAACACTCTTGAGCAAATGACAAGGAAACAGTGGTAGTAAGACTAATCATATTGGTTATATTCTGCTTACCTATTCTCCTGAATCACAGAATACCCTGAGTTGGAAGGGACCCACAAGGATCCTCCAATCCAATTCTTCAATGGCTGATACAAACCCACAACCTTGGTGTTAATAGCACCATGCTCCAACCCACTGAGCTAATCTCAGCAGTCAAATGGTGTTTGTCCCCAAATTTAGGGCCATTCTGCTTCAAAGATCCCACTGTTTGAATGGGGCCCTTGAACAGTCAAAAGGGAAAACTTGTGCCCTAAATATTCCTAGACAGTACAAAGGCATGGACATTCCATTTTCCCTTGGTGAGATAACTAGTTTTCCAAAAGGGAACCCCAGGCTACAGATGTGGCTGCTGTGATTTCCAGCACTGTGTGACAGAAGGGTAGTAGGAGAAGACAGCCTTATGCTGACCACTGCAAAACAGGACAAGAGAAAGAGGCTGGAGGCCTCAATTCTTGCTTTGATGCAAACAAAAGCATTTTTTATTATCCAGCCTACAATAAAAATGAAATTAAAAAATCAAATAATAATTCCCACACAGGTCACAGCAGCATCCAACACACTTGGAAACAAAAATCAAATGAGAAGTTCACCTTGAGGTTCCCAGTGCACTGTCAGCATGGATGGCACCAAATTGGGTGAAGTGACTGGTACACCAGAGGTTGTGCTGCCATCCAGAGGGACCTCCACAACCTGAAGAAATGGGCTGACAGGCACCTCATGAACAAAACAGTACTACACAAACAGCTACGGAAAAAAAAATTATTATCAAGATTATGCTGTGGAGGGGAAGATATTTTGTTGTTATGTTCAAAAGCAAAGAAACAATAGAAGTCCTTATAATTTGCTCTTCTAACTCCCCTTTGTGCTTAGCCCAAGTTGCTACAAGTGCATCTCAGCAGCTTGGGGGTAGATACTGAAATCTGCAGAGGCCTACTGCACAGGCACAGGAACACCCAAGCATTCTTCAAGGTGTTAAAGTGCTAGTAAAGATTTTCTTTGGGATCTTGCAACATCTTGTAAAAAAACAGATTTCATGCTCTAACAAAGGTTTGCACCAGGTCAGTAGTTACCTTTTATTTTCAGTGGGATTAAAATCTCTGTTGCCATATGCTGCTATGACTGCATATGACCTGAGAGAGAAGAAAAATACTGAGTCTATAGAACTCTGGTGAGGATGAATTCCACTATTGCCAAGGTAGAAGCTGCCATTTGATACGCTGGGTGTGCTTCTTGGTTGATTTTTTTACCTCAGTCCCTTGAGAATCAGGAGGCGCCTCCTGTATTTAAGACAAAGCATCACAGCTTTCAGAAGAAAACTGTGGAAGTAATTCAGAAGCTGACAGAGCCAAACTGGAACACCCAGCACAGCAGCCACTGTGCCAAGGCTGTGGGCACTACAATCACCAAGAGAAAAGCATATTTGAAAGCCAGCACATACTTATGATGCCTCTGATATGGCCAGTTTTCTTCTGCTGTGTTTTCATAAAGCCTTTTCAGTACTTAGTGTAAATCTTACTCTATATAGTTCCTTTCAGGAGGAATTTTTTTAATCTCTGCCCTTTAATAAGCTGATTTTTTTATCATTAGAGACTTGTTTGTGCTCCAAGCTACATGAGGTTTGAAAGCACAACCCAAGAGACAATAAATTCAGCTGCAAAACTACATGAACTTGAACATTACTGAAATTAAAATGGTCATTTCAGGCTCTGAACAACACAGCTTAATGGCTGCTATGCAGACAAGACTTTTATATGGGAATGTTAGTAATATTAGCAATATTTCTACTAAGTCCACTCCATTAAAAAACTAAAAGATCACACACACATGTGGTCACTGACACTTATGGTGAAAGCCTTATAATTCCTGCTGCACTTGGTGGATTTCTAATACATCCCATAGCACTTCACAGAGTAAGCCTGCTGTGCACAGTAGCACATAAACCTTTACCACCTACTTGTCCACCAAAGATTTATCTATACTAGACCTTCAGTTATTGTTGCTCATTCTGAAGCTGCAAAGGAGAAGGGAGAAAAGGACTAAGTAAAACCTGGGTTTATTGTTTCTAGGAAAGATGATGTTGGAAACTAAAAGATGAGAATGAATAAAAGGTAGCCCAAAATATTGCAACTTGCAATGAGTTTTCAGCCAAATTCCAGGCAAAACCTCATTTTGATGCCATCAACGAGAAGAAAGAATGCCCTGGGAACGGAATTTCCACCTCTTCTTGTGTTGCAAACCTGTTCTGGCAGCAGATGCATTTGTTTCATAGAGAGGGTGAGTAAGAAAGGAACAAGTCTTGGCTGAGAGGCATTCAGCCTTTCAGCATTTAGACTATGTATAGCAGGTCCCAAAAAAGCTACAGGCTCCACATGGGACAGAAAAAGGAGAAACTTACAGATTCTCCTTCAGGACATGACCATAAATGTACTGCTTAGCCTTAGACTAACCAATTTCCTACTTGCATGATGACAGCCACCCCCTGGAAGCTGGCTGACAGTCCACAGTCAGTGTACCTCACAAATACAGTGAGACGTAATCACTAACATTTGCAAAGCACAGAGATAAAGTTCAGATGAAAAGGTTCACTACCACTGAGTACACAGAGATGGAGGGAAGAGATAACACATTACCTATATTTGTTGAAGTGGTGCAATGTAATTCAATTCTACAATCATAAGCAAATACAGTATGCACACGTGCATGCACACACATTCTCCTTTAGCCCATGTGCTATCAGCTATTTGTGTAACACAAAGATGATCCTGGGAATTCTGCTGCACCCACAGCCCAGGTCCATCTTTGCAGCATGCATGAACATGGGCAGCGTGTCTTGCAAACAATTTAAAATACACATAGTTGTAAAAAGACTTAAATTCCGCACATCTTTCCCTTCTATTGGAATAGAGGTATAGAGAAGTATAGAGAAGGCCAGTTGAACAAAAATATCTGTATGTGTGTATAACGAAAACAGAAAAAAACTTTAATATATCCTTTATACCTCTTTCTTTTTTGCTAACGTATGAGTTGTTCCCAGTGTTGTGTCACCAAATGGCATGAGCATAGTTCTCATCACCACTTGCTGTGTTGCCATCTATGAGATCTGCAGAAAGGGGGTCCCTTTCAGAACAAACCGATTAAAGTAGATACAAAATTGCCCCTAGAATCCAAATCACACTGAAGGCAGTCACAGCTGATGAATCATGAAGACTGGAGAGGGATGAGCAGGAGGCAGGAGCAAGCAGCTTGTATTCCCTGCACAGCTCTCACGACCTCTTCACCTACTGAACAGGGGTTGTAGCCATGCTCACGCAGCAGGTACAGCGGCTGTGCTTAAAGCAAAGGGCACCTGGCACCCACCCAGCCACGTAACCTACAGCACAGGCAGCTATTTCCTTGTAGTCAGGGTCCACTGCCTGACAAACATACGTGACATATTCCTGCAGAATTACAGGATGGTGAAATGACTACCTGAAGAAAGACCCCTCTTCTATTTTAATGGCATGGAGTCTGAGGGGACAAATCTGGAAATAGTTTATTGCTGTGAGAAATTAGCTGAGAATCCATCCTCAGATGTTATGCTCTCCCTATCTTCCTTAAACAAACTTTAAAAAAATATAGAAGGGAGGAAAAAAATCTTACAGTACTGAGAATGATTTAAAAACTGTTGTATCAATTTTCCCTGCTCATGTCCTTGAGAATTATTCATTAAAATAATGACATTATTATTATTATATTTTTTTATTATTATTATTATTGAGAAAACTGACTCCCATCTTTCCTCCAGCTGTACATTATTACTTGAGAGCAAATGCAGTGGATCTGTTTAAGTCTGCTGTAAGGTGAACTTGTCTTTGTTCGTTTGCTTATCTGTTTTTCATACATCCTTTATGCAAACAAAACAAGAACAAATCCTCTAAACATACCCAGGCTTTTAACAATTATCTTTCCTTCATTATCTGAAAAGTTCATGCATGATTTTGAAGAATTGACCCCAAACATTAAAATTATGTGTTTTAAAACAACTCTGTTGATCTACAAAGAATTCATTTAAATCAAGATTGAGGAGTGTAATGATCTTTCTAAACCACCATTTGACTCACTTTCTTATCTTGCTGGATCAGTTTCCTCCAAAAAACTGCAGTTGAGGGAGAACATTGTTCTCCCACTCCATGAGATTATTAATCCTGTTGAGGGGCCCGACTTTGCCTGGGTATTTCCAGTAAAAAGCATCCTCCAAAATGAGCCACACAAAGAAAATGCACTCGGCACAAAGCCAGTGCTTCTGACAAACCCTGGTGTTCCCATAAAAACACGAACCAAGGAATTATCCTCCCTCTGTGCAAAGGTTAAGACATGTAAATTCAGGAACCTTCACGTGCTCTGAATGGAGCTGCAGAAGACCCAGCCCAGGCAGACACCAGAACCTGCAGAGAAATCCCCTGTGCAGTCCTCAGAAGCCACTCCAGGATCATCACACTGCCCTCACTTGACTGCCCAATTCTACTGTCTGTGACCAAAGCTCAGTCACATACCACTCACCAAGGCCCAATTTAATGTTTCAGGCCTGAGCTGAAATATATATATTGTATAGAAACAGAACACTGTGAGCATTTCAGTCATTAGAATCACAGGAAATAAAACATGCTTAAAGCAACACCTTGACAAACTAGAGTGCGTTCTTCAAGGCTGATCTAAAGAGCAGCTATATATATATATATATATATAATATATATATAATATATATAATATATTAGTATTAGTTTCTGCCAGTCCTTGTCTGATGCCATTGCAAAAGTTTTCTCTTTCTTCATGCTATTCAGGTGCCACAAAAAAAAAGGGGGGTAAAAGACAGGTCATGCTAAAGAAATAGCATTCTATGTAAGAAATAAAAACAAGAGAAAAAAAAGAAAAATCAAGATAGAGAACGAAAGAGAAGCAGAAACAGAGAAATAGTGAAATAGTGAAATAGAGAAATAGAGAAATAGAGAAATAGAGAAATAGAGAAAGGAAAACAAAAGCAGAACAGCAAAACTAAAGAACAGAAAAAGAGGAAAAAATAGAAAAACAGAAGAGAACAGAAAGCAGAATTGTTGCTAGATCAGCAGACACCTCACCTGAGGAGTAGCTTCATCTCCAGCACATTCTTCACATCCAACTCCCTTCCTCCAGGCAAAGCCTTCAAAAGTTCCTAGTGCTGAAGGACTAGTGTAAAATGAGTCCATGCAGGTACGGACTGGTAAAGCTGCTATAAAAATTGCAGGTTTTGATGCTATGATACACATAGTTCATGAAGAATTTTGTTGGAAAGCTAAAACTTTCTAGGTAGAGTTTGTGTCAGATATCATTCTGTCATACAAGAAAAATCTCACACAAGCCATTACAGGGACTCCCTAAACTCTCCAGAACTTCTCTGCTGCATCATTGCTAAAACCCTTTCAATTCAAACATACATTGTGTATGTGAATTTGTTGGTCTTCTACAATTAATAAAGTTTTTTCTCAAGGTTAGACACCTGAAACACTACAAAAACAGTCCCTCCCCTCTTGGCATTTCTGTCATGGTTAGAGCCTTGAAAGGAGGGATTCATCTTTTGTATGCCTCAACATCTCACTAGACCAGTGTCCAGCACATCAGGCAATAAAGACAGAAAACCTTTCCCTTCTGTTTAAGTAGCAGGCTCTTCAGTGGAGTTTTACAAACTTATCTTGGAATAAAAATGGATGGAATACATTCTGAGATCACTCGATACCTTAATTGACAGTTCCTGTTACTACAAAGTAACAATGTCTCTGGGGACACCCTGCAAGTCAAGGATTAAGGGCTTAAATTACTTTTTCCAGTATAAATCTTTTACCTTTATATTTAGAATATGTTCTAACAAACCAGTGTTCTGTTCTGACTTGTTTTTACATCAAAGCTAGCAATCCTTTGGGTAAGGAGGAGAGTTCAGGCTGCCAAGGGGCTGCAGAACATCATTTCAATTGCAGATCAATGAACACAACCAAGTTGAACACTGTCAAAAGAGCTGAGAGCCTCTTTTTGTATTATTAAAAAAAAAAAAAAAAAAAAAAAAAAAAGGAGTGGCAGGCATGGGGACAAAAATGGATACATTTGAAATTCTGAAGAGTTCATTTTAAAATATGCAGCTAAAATATCCTATTGCAATCTCCAAATGATGCTAACCATAGGGTGGGGGATGGGGAATTCAGTTAAAAAACATATGGTAGGAAGGCATCATCAAGATTCATAGCACAAGCTAAATGAGGAAATTTAGTAATTTTTTCGTCAATGCTGTTCTGTGAGAGATTGCACAATCAGTCTTTATATGGAAATTCCATTAAACAATACTGTCATATTAGTCACTAAAAACAGCCTCTGTCTTGAGGAACAAAAGTAGCAAAGGTTCTATAATTGACTGAAGACTCCCACTTTACTTACATTTTCATTTCAAGATACAGTGCAGAAAAGTTATACATTCCTCAAATGCCTTGATACAGTAACAGCAAGTCCTGACGGTAGTGCAGTATTATTAAAATTTTAAATTGGTTTTTTTTTCCTCCATTTGAATGTGAAAAAGTTTGCAAGTTTTACTTATCCCTCTATTTTTTAAGAAGTTACTGTAGTTGGGGATAATGAATGATGCCAGGTTTCTGTGACACATTTTAGCCTTAATAAAGCTGTTCTATCACAGCAGTTTAGTGTTCTCAACTCCAGAGGAGTGGTACACTTATCACTGCTCATTTTTGTTTATGAATATTACATATAACCAGTGATGATGCCTAAACAGTAACAATAAAATCACAACTTGAAAGCAGTCAAGCTCCCTGGCATGGTGGAAACATTAATCCTCTTAAAATTTCAGGAGAATGAGATTTTTAATAGCATATCTTGGAAATAAAAGGCAAATCAGCAAATTTACAATAACTTTACATTTGCTAACAAATTAGGTTCCCACCTGGAAAGGCCTGCTGCTTCTATAGTTATTTCTCACATTACATAAGCTTTCTTTTAAATCAGACAGTTTCAGCAGGTCCCAATAAAATAAAGCCCTTAATGCAAGTATTATCATCAGTTTAGTGAATGAATTACCAGAAGAATTTAAAGCAGAATTAAAACCTACATCTTTCCTTCCCTGTTTCGCTTTAAAATGTCCACAGTTCTTGTTTCCAACACAAAAGGAATACTTATCAATTACTCTAGTTACCTAAATCATTGATTATACACAGACAGCATATAAAAGTATATTAACTTCATATAAATCAAGATTTTATGGTTTATTGTGGTTTTTTACAATTTTTGCGGGGGATTTTTTTGGTGTAGCTTGACCTGAAATCAGTAAGACATATCTACATCACTTTTTTCAAGATTTTTTTATCACACAGTGATCAATTCTTTACATTCATTTTCTGTAGATCTCTCCATTCCAGTTTTCCAGAGTTCATGAGTACTGACATTACTTAGAAGTACAAGTTCAAACACACCTATACAAACAAGAAAAACTAGACAAAATATTGCAGATAAGGCTACCTTTTTTCTTTTCTTTTTTTTTTTTTTTTTTTTTTAATATATCTATAAATTTGTTTCAACCAGGCAGAGAGAACTTTGGAACACAATATTGAAAGCCATCTATGATAATCTTTGCAGCAAAAATGTTTGCAAATTTCCCAGTCAAGTACTCGCCCTTATAGCTTTAACAACATATACACAGATCTTTTATTTCCTCAGCACTTCAAGTGAATCGTCCCCAAACACAGCAGTTCTAAAACTGTACCACATTTAGCAGAGTAAACTATAGATGGGCTGATTAAGTGGCACCACTTTCTCTTGAGCTGTGTGATTTACTCCAAGACACAGCAGGCTGCTCCAAGGCTGGGCTCACTCACAGCAGTGACAAACATGTCCAGCTGAGCTGAGCACAGGCGATGGCCGGGCACGGAGGCACAGCCTGGGGCACAACAGGGAAATGTGCTGGCCACAGCAACCACAGAACCAGGACTTGCACAAGTAACTTAAGAAAAACTGCAAACTGTACTTCTACAGGAAGTTCAAGCACAAACTTTTTCCCAATATTCCAAATTTGCAAGAAAGGTTTGAAGGACACACCACCCCCCAAACTTTCAAGGTGCTTAATTCTGCACATTCAATTCCACATTTAATCACAAAATAAACACTTGCTTTTCACCTGTTAACAAAAAACCCTTACAATTTAAGATTAGCAAATACATTCCCAATCTACAGCCTCATGTAACATTACTAATTGCATGTATCATTAAAGAAATGCTCTCAAAACATATATACAATAGATACTGCGGGTAAAGAAGACAGTGAACACATTATTTCATTCTCTCTAACAAATACCTAGTGATTATGGGCAGTGTTTTAATGCTGATGTTAAAAATTACATGATTTTTATTCTTCCAGTCCTGTTTTACTTGTAAGAATTACAATTTCAAAAGTGCACATACAACTGTGAGAACTGTGGAAGGGAGGACTGTGAAAAGTACAAATTAGTGCTTGTTCCACATAGGTGCTGCTATAGGTCCCTGTGGAGCCCTTTCAACGGTCACAAATTCTTCAGGGTTGTCAAAAGCTTCGTAGTGGACTAGTAAGTCTTGAATAGCACACTCCTCAATCTGGAAGGAAAAAAGAGCATGTATGTCAGTGTGAGGTCTACGTTTACACCACAGGCATGGTTATGAACTGGTTTTACTGGTCCTGAACGCATCAGACCCCTTAATCAGGAAGGACTAGTAGATGATGCATTCTTCAAACAACTTGAAGAAACCTCATGTTTTCAGGCCCTGCTCCTCATGGGAAACTTGAGGCACCTTGGTATCTGCTGGAAAGGCAAGAGAGCTGGACACAAACACTCTAAGACATCTCCCTACTGGTAAAAAATTCTTAACTCAGATGATCAAGGGAGACATTCTGACAGATCTTATGCTTACAAAAAAAACGGCTGGTCAGGGATGTGAAAGTTGAGGGCAGCCTTGGCTGCAATGACAATGAGATGCTGGAGTTCAGGATCCTGAAAGTTGGGAACACGAGAAATAGAAAACAACTTGGGACTTCTCAGAAGAAGACTATGAAGGCATCTGCTTGGAGAAATTAATGGAATTTGGCCCCAGAAAGAAGACAGGTCCAGGACAGCTGGTTGATTTTAAAGATCACCTCCACTAAGCTCAAGAACAGACCATGGCAGTGGTCCTCTTCCTAGCCAAGTAAGAATGGCAGGAGGACTGCACAGACAAAAAAAAGAGCTCCTAACAAAGCTTAAACAAAAAGCATACAAGATGTGGAAGCAGAGAAAAGTGACATAGAAGGAAAACACAGACACTGTGTGACCACACAGGAAAATAAATAAAAAAGTCAAAACACATCTGTGGTAGAATCTGGTAAGAAACATGAAAGGCAACAAAACAGCCTCTACAGCAGCAAAAAAAGACAACATGGATCCACTACTGAAGGAAAAAGACAGGGAAAAGGCTGGGGGCCTTCATCTTGGTCTTAAGTGTAAAGATCAGCCTCCAGCAATGGCAGGCCCTGGAGATCAGAGCCAACCAAAATGACTAGAAGACCACTCTCAAAAAACACCTTTGAAAAATTGTTGCAATAAGGGTCGATTCCTGAGAAGTAGAAGGAATCAAATGTCATTCCTACCTTCAGGAAGGGCAAGAGGATCTGAGTGACCGCTAGGTGATCCCCGGGGAAGTGGTACAGCTTAAGTATTAACTGAGAGTTTAAGTGGACGAGCTTAAGAACAGATCTAAAAATGCAACGTGAGACTGAAAACTGGCTGAACTGCTGATCTCAAAGGGTTGTGACCAGTGGCACAAAGTCCAGCTGGAGGCCAGTCACTAGCACCAACACTGAGACTAGGGTCAGTACTGTTTAACATGTTCATCAATTTCCCACAGGAAGAGACACAGTGTACCCTCAGCCAAGTTAGGAGCAGTGTAGAACTGGAAGGGAGGGGCTGATATACCAGATGGTTGTACTGCCGCTCAGAGAGACCCAGACAATGCTGGAAAAATGGGCTCTCATGAAGTTGAAGAAAGGGAAACACAAAGCTCCTGGGAAGAAAAACCCCAGACCAGTACACACTGGGAGTTGAAAAGCTGGAAAGTGGCCTATCATAAAAGGAGCTGGGGTCCTGGTGGACAATATAGCCTTTTAGCCAGCAGTGCACTCATGTGGCAAAGAAGGGTGACAGCCTCCTGTACTCTATGAGGGACAGCACTGCCAGAAAAATGAGATAGATGACACTTGTCCTCTAACTCAGCACTGGTAAGACACACTTGAAGTGCTGGGTCCATTTCTTGACCTTCCAGTACATGAGAAACATGGATATAATGAATGGTCCAGTGACATGGTATAAAAATACGTAAGAGCCCAGCACATCTGACACTGAGGAGACGCTGAACACACTGCACTTGTTTAGCCTGGATAAAAGCAGGTTTAGGATGATCTTACCAAAGTGTATAAATACCTGTGTTGGGGGTTGGGTTTCTTTCTTTTGTACTTACGGAATTTTTCCCTTGAGTTGCTAGGAAACTAACTACTTGGTACTTACGGGTACTTGAGAAAAACAAGAGTGGCCAAACTCAAGATGGGGGGGGAGGGGGGCGGGGAAGCATTACCTGGAGATTTGGACAGGCAGAAAGACTGGGGCTGGAGAGTGGAGAGCTGCTAGGGCTCTCACTCTGGGTTTTGGAGGAGGACAGGCAGGCTGCTCCTTGCTGCAAGGGGGATTCACTGTCACCGCTGGAGTCCAGTCCTGTACTGCCTCGTCCTTTGTGTGGGTGAGCCTTTACTCATAGGAGCAGCAGTTGAACTGAGACCTCATTAACACCTACCTCACTAAACGAGAGACCTATCCCTGTCTGCTCGGGTGCCCGGGATCTTGGGCTCACCCCTCTCTGCCCTACTGGGAGCTGGACTGCAGCCATCCCATCCCCGTTGTTTCTTCGGCACTGCTCTGAGCTTTCGCTGCACTGCGGCCCCGCACCTCCAGCCTGCTGACATCCTGCAGTTCCAGCCACACCTCTGGAGCTTCTGATACACCTTGCTACCACCCCGGGATTTTTGCTCATTCCTGCCGGCCCAGCTTGCTGTTTTTGTAAGTCCTGCTGGGCACGGGGCCCAGCCGCCCGCCAGGAGTTTGTGAAGCGAAGCCTCTCTCTCCCATCCCTTCCCGCCTGGGCTAGCCACCATCACCTCGCGCTCCCCGCGCCACGGGGGGAAGCAGCGCCGGGAGCAGCAGCGCCCCTACCGGCCGTGCCCAGAACTGCACCGAAGGCCTGAGAAGGCGTCACTGGGTCCTGTTCTGTTTGGTGTTAACGCCAGAGCTGTTGTTTGTCTGCTTTATTATAGATACCAGTAAAGAACTGTTGTTCCTACCCCCATATCTTTGCCTGAGAGCCCCTTAATTTCAAAATTATAATAATTTGGAGGGAAGGGGTTTACATTTTTCATTCCAAGAGAGCCTCCTGCCTTCCCTAGCAGACTAGGTCTTTCAAACCGAGGCAACCTGCTAGGAGAGAATAAAGACAACTGACCCATGCGCTTCTCAGTGGTACCCAAAGACAGGAGAAGAGGCAATGGGCACAGACTGAAAAACAGAAAATTGTATTTAAAAATCTTTTTTGGTGTGAGAGTGGTCCCTGGAACAGGTTTTCTAGATATGCCATTAGTCTTCATCCTTGCAGATAATCAAACACTGACTGGCTTTGAGAAACCTGCTCTAAACTGACCCTACTCTGAGCAGGAGTTTGGATTAGACAGTTTCCAGAGGTTCCTTCCAAACTCAACCATTCTTTGATGCTGCAAATGCATTTATC
Source organism: Pseudopodoces humilis (assembly GCF_049639895.1). Classification (NCBI taxonomy): domain Eukaryota; kingdom Metazoa; phylum Chordata; class Aves; order Passeriformes; family Paridae; genus Pseudopodoces; species Pseudopodoces humilis. The sequence goes on along the minus strand of NC_142202.1, from coordinate 80,800,725 downwards.
ATGGACTCAGTCACTTTGACTTCAATAGAGACCTACCTTATCAAACAGCAGTGTGACATTATTATTAAACTGTATTTAATATCATTATGTAAATGACATGTACTAATAATTAATACTAATAACTGATCTCTGAAGAGCCACTGGAAGCTCATGTTACTTTAGAGCAGAAGTAACTTAGCACTTTACCTGGATCAATGCCAAAGGTTTTTCTCTGCTCCTAATAAGAGCAGCTTCTTGCTGGAGCTCTTCCTCTATAATAGCTGAGAACATGACAGGTGCTATCACAGGAGAGCTGGCTGGTGATGCTGCTGACCAAGGACTGCAAAATGCAAAAACCAAACAACATTATGAGGCAACATCAAGGTCAGCACAACATGCAGTAAAAAAGTTCCAGATCCTAAGCCACTATCAAACTTACTTATGACTTTCCAGCTGTGGAGAATCCAGAACATGGTCTTCCAGACCTGGGTTACTTCTAGTGTTGCACCTGGAGAGAGGTAGGAAAGGAAAGTAGAAGTCAATGGTAGAGCATTCTCCTACATCATATTGTGAAATACAAAACTGCAGTAGAAATTACAACAAACATGTAGGGTCTTTACACAGGAAAGGCATTAGGATGTAATACAGAATTTGTTTTTAAGTGTGATACTGTGACTGAAAAGGACACTGATTCTCATTTCCAACTGCCAGACCCTAATGGAATTTCATCTTGGGCATAAATTCTGGCATTTCCTAACATGTGAGGATTTGAAAAAGAGTTTCATTTCTGGTTTATTATTTAAAAAACAAAAAAAAGGGCTTTTTTATTTTTTACATGTAAATTGGTGCATTTATGCATTTAAGCTGAGCTATGCACTAACAGCACTACCCATAAAAGTTTGCAATTAACATGAAATAAAAATATTAAAGATAAAAAGAAAAATATTCAAGATAAAAAATTCAACTGTCTGGCATTCAAATTAGTTGTTTCATGCCAGAGAGCCAGTGCTACAATCTCACTAGAGTAAATTCTTTGAGTGTAAACCCAGAAATTATGGACTTTCAGTACATAACTTGTAACCACCTCCCACATTCACAGGAACAGCATAAAACTAAAAGTAACAGACTAGGAAAAAACCAAACTTCAAATATTTACATAGTTCCCAACAGGAAGATATTTTATTCAGTTGCAAAATGTTAACCTCTCAACAAAAAGAAGTTGACATTTGTTACACTGTATTCATTAAGAGACAAGTATACTTGTCAGAAAAATCCTACATCAGTAGGAAGAGAGGGCCCTATTCTCATGATTTAATACCTATCTTTGACAGGATGGTTTTGCAATTTCCAGAACCTTAAATAAGTGTTACAGCATACTGTGACATGCTGGCAAATATTTTTTGAATTATTCTATGGTACTGCAAACAACTCTAAGGGTGTTGCTGTTTCAATAAATCACTTTCAATTTGCTTTAATGCTTTGGTAATCCTTTGTAAGTGACCACAAGCTCTTAGATAAAACAGAAAAAAAAATCTATAGAAAGTTAAGAGAATTCCAGTAAGTACCAAGTTCTCTGTCTGAAATACTTTCCCCTGAACACAGTTCCAAGGATAACAAAATACATGATTCCTACCACCAAGTTGTAAGGGCAAGATCTCAAAAAATCTGAAATCTAACATCCATCATTAAAAATGGATTTAAATTAAGCATGTAGAGCTTTTTGTCACAAAACAGAATTTTTCCCACAAAACAAACAATGCACATTGCCAGGTTATGCATCCTTGTACTCAGTCTGAAAAATATGGACTGATTCCTGATGAATGTGACTGATGAGATGGGTGGAAAATGTTCTGAAAATGGATTAGCTGTACAAAGTCCAACTGGAAACCAAGTACTAGTGGGGGTCCTCAGGGACTGATACTGGAACCAATCCTGTTGAGCATCTTTGGTAGAAGAGAAAAGAACAGAACAGACTCTCAGCAGGCCACAACTGGCTGTGGAGAGGTTGGGGACGGTGCACATTCTGGATGCCAGGCTACCTTTCAGAAGCCCTCAAGAGGCTGAAGAAATTGGAAACTGAGAACCCATGAATTTCAAAGACAAGTGCAAAGTCCTGTATGTGGAAGAGAACAGCCCCAGGAGGCACTACAGGCTGGGACTGACTGGCTAGAAAGCAGCAGAGAGAAAGCAGAATCTGCAGAGTCCTGGCTGGCAACAAGTGGAAGATGTTACCAGCCAGTGCCTCTGCAGCAGAGACGGCCAACTGTGTGCTGGGCTGTGCTAGCAATACTGTAGCAAGGCAGGCAGAGGAAGTGATTCCTCCCCTTTATGTTGCATTTCTTCGTCTACATAGAGAGTATCATTCTCAATTTGGGCTCCTCAATACAAGAAGGATGCTGTCATATTGGAACAAATCCAGGATTACGAAGAATGTGTTTTGTTAACCCTAAAGGAAGGCAGCAAAGGGGAGATCCCATTGCTGTCTTCAACCACTTAACTGCAGGATAGAAAAATGATGAAGCAAGAATCTTCTTAGAAATGACAGATTAGAGGCAACATACACAAGAGGCAAAACAGTAAATCCCAGATAGATAAAAGGAAAAATAAAAATACCATATGGAGATGATTATCCACTGAAACATGTTGCTCAAAAAGTCTGGGGTATCTTCACACTTGGAACAGTCACAAGTGAACCAGATCAGGTCCTGAGAAACATTATCTAGTTTTACTTAGTTGAGCAGGAGGCTAAACTACAGAATCAAAATTATTCTGTGATTTCAAAGCAGGGCACTGTGTTTTAGCTGCATCCAGCTCTGGGGTCCTCAGCACAAAAAAACCATGGACCTTGCTGCAGGTCCAGAAGAGGCCACCAAGATGATGAGAGGTATGGAGCATCTCTCCATCCAGGGAAAAGCTGAGAGAATTGTGTTTGTTCAGCCTGGAAAAGAGCAGGCTTCAGAGTGATTTAATTGCTGCCTTCCAACACATGAACGGACCCTGCAAGAAGGGTGGAGAGGGACTCTTTACAAGCACATGTAAGCACAGGACAAGGCTTCAAACTGAAAGAGTGCAGATTAGATTAGATATTAGGAAGAACATTTTTCACTGTGAAGGTGGTGCGGCACTGGAACAGGTTCCCCAGGGAAGCTGTGGATACCCCACCCCTGCAAGTGCTCAAGGCTAGGCTGGGTGGGGCTGTGAGCAATGTGGTTTAGTAGGAGATGTCCCTGGCAGGGGCATTGGAACTGGATGATCTTTAAGGCCCCTTCTAACCCAAACCATTCTATGGTAAATTACCTTCCAGCTTTTACTACACTTAAAAGGTAACAACATTGAAAAGCAGAAAAGAACCAAAGAAGGCAAGGAGATGAAGGCAGCCTTCCGTGCTCTTATACTGATGTTCTCTCTCAATTTTATCTGTTTTTCCACCTGCTTTAATAATATTCACCTTCCAGCACATTTGACAATAACTCATTTGACAGCTACACTTTTCTTTCAATTACTAATCCAAATAACTCACAGCACTACTATAAATTAACCCAACTGTTACACTTCAAAAAACTTGTTGGTTTCTAATACAAACAAGCCAGAAAACCTAAACAACAACCAAAAAAGTCACCTCAACAGGAATTTTCCAAAACTGGAATTAATAGTTCCAGCATCACAGCATACTCTAGCAATCAATTATAAAAGATAAACCAATGGGGCCTGAAAATGTAGGAAGAAATCCAGGTATTTTGCAGCTCTTTGTACATACGTACATCTGTGTTTCTTGCTAACAAGACACTCAGCCCAGATACTAAATCAATTGCAGATATTTCAACATACTAAATTAATTCCTCAGCTGGCATCAAAATGACTAGGAGGAATGGAATACACAGGAAATGTGAAGCTAGCATATACTGAAAAAATGGAAAAAAAGCTTCAAAAATATAGAACTTGGAAATCTGGATGTCTTAGACGTTAAGATGCAGACACGTAAATGGTTCTGCATGGAAATAAACCAACCAAATATCATCAGTACTGAACCAACCTGATTAACTGTTGGCTGAACTTGCCATGACGCTTATGCAGCCACCAAAATGTCCCAGCCCTCAGCTCCCTAGTGCTTCTTGAGTATTTGTTCACGAGATGCCAGGTCAGGTTTGGTGCCTCCCTGATCTAATAACTGCTCACAGAAAAAGAACACAAAGCCTGGTCTCCTGCAGAACCTCCTGGGTTTTGCTATACCATTTGAATCATGCGCTACATATTAGCTCATTATTAGCCATGACAGAACTAGGCCATTCCCACACGAAGATGCAAATACTTGTTTCTACTAAGATTCTTCACTGCTCCCTGGAGTAACACAGCAAAGAGAACTCAGGCTGCCACAATTAAATCATGTCAGGCCTATGTTTTTAGCTTGGACTATGAGCTACACACGCACAGCTTAATTCCCAAGGCTGAAGTGCCCCTGGAAACAACGCAGCCATACCAGCATACCCCAGCTGTTGGGATGATCTGCCTCTGGATTAAATTCAGTTCAACTCACTACAATTCATGACATCCTTTACCCAAAAAATATATGTACTGCAAAAATTGGAAGGTGACAGTACATAGAAGAATGCTTGTGTCACCATCCAAAATACCCTCATCCAGAGATCTAAGAAAAATGTCTGTTTCATTAGTGCACAGTTTATCCAAAGGAGAAAGACAAAGCAGGAACATTAAGTCATGCAAGTATCTTCAGTGTCCCATCACCAAGTCTGACATCTACAGGTGAGGACTGCTTATGCTCTACATTTACATAATTTCTTTCCCCTAAAAAGGAAGGGGTAAGGGTGTGGATAACTAATCTTCACAGAAATAGCCCTTAAATGACACAGGTAAAAATCAGAGCCTACTGTGACAACACTGTACTGTCAAAAAAATAAAATAACCTCAAACTAGAAACTTCACTCCTAAGTTTCAAGACGGAGGAACTAGTCACCTAGGCTCTTTACACGTAATAGAAAGAAATAAGCATCTTCAGACAAAACTAAAAACCACAAAACCTGAAATAGCTTTGGAGGTCCTTTGTTTTCAAAGTGATGATAGTCAATTTAGCTTCTACAAGTTTAATATATCATCTTCAGACATTTAATGTATTAGACCTGGATTCAGCTCAAATAGTCCACTTTGAGAGCATGTAGAACGGCCAGATTGCGTAGACAAGACAGGCAATGCAAAAGGAAAATAAATGACTTTGTCATTTAAAAAAGATTACAGAGCTGTTGTGACAAAGCTAATAATAACATCCAGTGCAAATTCTCTTATCACCAGACCTTGGCATCTCCCATATGATGAAAAGTTTTATTATTGTGCTAGCAGCAAAATGAACAATTCTTGTTCTGAAGATTTGTGTTTCAAGTCTCCATACCTCCACTCACCACAGTAACTTCAGCTATATCACTCTGTTCCTGAGGAATGCCTCCCCATCACACACACTCCAAATGCCTCCTATCTCACTCCTCAGACATTATCCCACACACAATGTTCCTACATTCCTACTCTCATTTTATTCTTTATATAGCAGTAAAACATGTACTACTTCTGTCCTAGGAAAACACCAGTTTTTATACAAGCTGAAAAACCAAAAGTAAGGACCAGTAAAACTTTATTTTCCCCACAGAGGAGTCAGTTATTGGAGGACAATGGAATAGGAGTTCATAAGAACAGTCTGATAATGACACAGCTCCTTGTGCACCAACAACTCTGCAAACTTCTCCCTCAGTGCAGCTGTGTAAACTTGAGTCAGGCTGCTCTGAAGTTGTGTTGTAAGAAGAGCTGTGTGAAGGATTATAGAAGCTCCCCCTCTTTACACAAGAGCTGTGTTCAGGCTCAAGTCCCTCAGGCCTTCCTTGAGCTATGGCTGCAGCTATGGCCAAGCCCAGCTTTGCTGTTCCTCAGCCTGACTTGATTTGCAGGTTTGACGTCAACCTTGCCTGATCCCAATGTCCCTGTCTGTGCTCACTGTGGCTCATCTTGGTTTCTGTCACAGAGCCTGCCCTGCTTACCTCCGTTTGGCACACTGGGGTTCTGTCTTCGCCAGGGAAGGCACCAGTCACGCCAGTTGTGCTGTCACACTTGGCTCACCCTACCACTGTGGGTCAGCTGGCCTGCAGTGCTACCAGATAGTAGGTGGTAAAGACTAACGTTTTCAGGCTCTCTGTTCTGTAAATATATTTGGAATGTCTACCATTCAAAATTACTCATGATAGGGGGAAGAGATGCAGGTGAGTGAGCAGTTCAGTCATACAGACCTTCGAGAATAAGGCTGAGATTGTTTCCTCAGCTTAGGCAGTTATTTTAACCCAGAACAGTGATTCTACTGGAGGTAGCAAGAAGATGCATGGCTAAAACGTTTCAACCAAAGAGCAATATTGTCGAATAACTGCAGATGTAATTCATATGTGCCTTATTTTTGTCCTTAGAACTGTAGCCCCATGGTAATTATAATACACAGAAACAACCAGTGCATCAATGTTTCTGTAAGCCTGCTTAAACACTTAAACAATGAAGTCATCTTATAAGAAAAGTCAGATTAGGAAATGCCAGAACTTTGTTTGAATAAACTGGTTTTATCCATTCAGTGGTTACACAGAAATACTCCTTAGCAAAATGTTTCATGAATGCCATATCTCAATGCTCATGAATACCTAATTTCTACAGAGATTAGAAAATACATGTTTATAATTTTATACACACATACATATGCAAACAAACATACACAGACATATTTTGTTTGGAGCACGAAGCGTTTATATTTAAATATATATATATATACACACACATATCCATCTATAAGAATAGAAACACTTTGAACCTGAAACACAGTATTAGCAATGGCATTAAATTGTTTAAGTCTTTAAGTTTTCTATGATTAAGAGTATTTCATTCATAAAATCTTATTAACAGAATCATCTGAAGAATGCTTTTTTTAAATGACAATTTTATTATTTCTTATTTCAGCAGAATTTAACACGTCATTATGCTTCTTGTATAATAGTTGACCAATTATAAAAAAATGCATTCTTACCTTACAGTGTTTTGGACTGATGAATCCTCAGATCCTTTATATCCACATCTTTTAATACCAGTACCAGGTGAATTATTCACACTCATACATTTTTCTTCTTCCAGCACGAGATCACGGAATGACTTTGGCAAGGCAGAATGTAATGAAGATGACCTTTTTAAAAACAAAAATTAAACAAAACCAATGCACTTTATACTTGCACTTTCCAAGACTCCACATTATTCCATGATTCAGATAGCAAAGAGGCCTTTCTACTTACTAAAATTACATTATTATTTAGGTTTTGTATACCACCATTATCCTGCTAGACCCTATTTGATAAAAGAAGTCATTTTGGGTCATATAAATAAAGAATAGGAAATAAATATCTACCAGAACAGAGGAAGTCAATAGTTTTGAAATTTTATTAGAATTAAAAAAAAAAAAACCAACCAAACCCTACCCCTCCACCTATCTCCTTCATCTCATCCTCTTATAAAGCAATTTTTTTTTTCACAGATGGCGTGTATTAAGCAAGCTATACCTTTTCTAGATGTGCTAGTCCTTGAAAAGTATTTTCATAAATCGCAGTGTTCAAGATACTGTCAATCTAGCACAGGGTGTTTGCCACCATGAAAGTCAAGTGTAGTTGATCTTTTCTTCCCAAGGTACTGAATGAGTTACTCGTACCTGCTGGAGGCTCTATAAATCCCTTAATACACAATGAATTCCAATAAAATTGATAGCCTTCATTTTCTATTACTTGTCCAAGCATAAGTTACTGAATTAGAGCCTGCATATTATCTTTCAAAAATAAATAATTATGAAAATATAGCAATTTAGCATCTTAGATATTATGAATGCTTTCCAAACCCAAAGCCTTCTCGCTTACAGAATTCTAGGCCTTACCAATATCTTACCACTAATCCTTGTCTTGTCTATCAAGACTTTGGAATTAATTCTTCATAAATTTGCTTACATTTAACTTTACTAAACATAGCAGTCCTACTTATTGCAAAATACACAAAATACATCCTGAAAGAACAGCTCTGCTCACTAAGCACTCAAAGAAACAAGAGATCGCTTATAAACACTAATGAAGCAAAACAAGTAAAAAAAGAAAATATACAATGCCAATTGTTTGTGCAACCACCATAAGAAGAGCAGCATCTCAAGTTAAACACTTTCAAACTACATCTCCGTGGGACACAATTTAAGGTAACAAACATGAAGGAATTTTAAAAGTGAAAGGTTATATCTGAAATGTTACAACAAAAGCATGTGAAGTCTATGTATGATGTCCAATGTTAGACCACCCTAGCTTAAGTTTGGATTTTTTATTTTTTTTTTTTTTTAATTTAAATATTGGATAAGCAGCACACAAGACAAAAAGAAGAATGGAAATCTCCAGATACAGGACCTTAGAGTCATTGTGCACATCCTCTATTCCTACCACCAGCTGGCACACAGAAGTTCAGGCAAGTGTTTGACCAGACCTCTCCCAAACCTATTATACTGAGTAGCCATATTGTCCATGGGATCTGCTGTCACAGAAGCTGCTTCTGCTAATAACACTTTAAGTAGCCTACTTTGATTTGATTTACCTATTTCTATGAAAATTCTGTACTGTAATCAGATCTACTTGCAAAAGACAGCCAAAAAAACAACCCACAAAAAACATCTCCCAAAAAAATCAACTGTATCATTCTCAGTTTGCTAACCTATCCAAACAATTATTTGTGGCTTAAAATATTTGTCTGAAAAGTGGTACAAAATTTTCCTAACATGTAACAACTCTAATTTTCATCTATTCCTGTCTGATACATTGTCATTTTTATGTAATTTGCAAAATTAGAAACACTAATGCATACATTTTTTTAAAAAAGAGTGGAATATGACAAAGCTTCTCTAAGCTGTAACTGCAAACCATCAAAATGGAGTTACAAAACAGCTGCTGATGTTAAATATAAGCTGGAATACTGTCAAACCAACAATCTAGATATCAGGATACACAATTGTTAATTCTCAAGAGAGATTTCAAATTTGTGTCTCTGGTCTTGAAAAGCTGTAGACTCTCCTGAGCTTAAAAAAATCCCAAAACAATTAAGCAACACTCCCACTCCCTTGATCAAAGTAGGTTTAGAGAACTAATAAAGTCAACATGCAGTTAACTTTAGACTTTTTTTCAAAGTATTATTAGAGTGATATTTTATTTTTCCCTTCTAATTCTCACTTTTCTTCAAAGGAGGAAACATAGGTTCAGTTTTCCCAAAAACTATGAAACTGGAGGTTTCTCTTGGTGGAAAAGACATAGTGTATGACAGACTTTCAGTCAACCAAAAAAAGCCAGAAGGTCCCACACCCTTCTGGCAAGTGTGCTTCACTGCATTCAACATCCAAGTTGAATATCTGATTTCACTGGAGCACAAGTTCTATGGCTTTGACTATACTGCATGTGTGGAAAGCTCAATCAGCTGCCAAATGCACTTAATAGTCCACTGTGAGTTTAGAGACTAACTCTGCAAATATAATATTAGAGTAGATGAGTAACACAACCACTCTACCTTACACGCAAAAATAGTTTGAACAACTAGCAGGGGCAATCAAATAATTGATCGCTTGCCTAAAGCAGCTTCAAGTTTATTCAATAAATGTTTTCTTCCAGCAGTGAGGCCTAATTTTAAAAATTCATATAGCTCCCACTGGTTCTGTGCTTGAACTCTTGAGCTACCGGTATTTTCCGGATCGGCAGCCAGAGGAACGCAGGAGGAACGTGTGGAATCACGCAGTGACCACATGAGCGTTAGATTGAATTCCATCCTCCTGAAATATACCCTAGCCTTTCCACCTAAGATGGTTTGTGTAACACAGTAGCCCCAGCTCTTTCCAAAAACTGTTTAATAAGAACCTTAAGAGCACAATATACTTTTTGGAGACATTTATCTAGGGATAATCAAAAATCAGTCTTTATTTGCTTTTTAAAAGCAAGGAACAATTCATAGGCAGTTTTCAGTTCAAATAACACCCAATAAGTAAAGAATTATCTATCAGAGAGTATATGAATAGCATGAATAAGTCAAACTATTTGGGCAGGACCTGCCTTTTCTTAAACCTATGCTGGACCTGACCAGGTCCTGCACATGCCATGGTAAGGCACTAAGGATGATCTTCCCCACAAGCCTCCCTGGAGCTAAGGTCAGGCTGACAGGCCTGTAGTTCCCACATTCTCCTTCTGATCCTTCTTTAAATGGGTGTCATATTGACTCACCTCCAGTCACCTGGGCTCTCTCAAATTGACATGGGCTGCTGGTAAATGATTTAAAGTGGTCACCTTCAGCAGCTCCCTCAGTACCCTTGGGTTGGTCACATCCAGCCCCATGGACCTGTGTGTGTCTAAGAGGTGTAGCACATCACTGACCAGTTCCCCTTGGATTATGGGGGTTTCATTCCAGCCCATGAGGCTGGGTACCTGCAGAATGACTGATCTTACTGTTAAAGACTGAGACATCAGGTGCCTCAGGATTGCCTTTATACTTTGTCACTGCACTTGATAAAAGGATGGAGATTATACTACACCTTCATTTTATTTCTATAAAGAATTTTGTCTTTATTTTTTAGAATTTTCATATTGCAATATCCTTATGGATAATTACAACATTAGTAGTAAGATTACAAATAGTGGATAGAGTATTGTTTTTTTAATATAATAAGGGATAGAACTCAGTGTTTGCTGTGCTCATCAAGATCTGATTCAACTATCAGTTTCTCCTAGCAAATTTTAAGCCTCAGAGTTGTAACAGCCCTGTGACACCTCCAATAGCTAAAGCAAATAATTAACCTGCTGCTTGACCTGCAGGATCACCTGTGTCATGCATGTAGCATGTTCTTCAAAGCATTTGAGAGAACCAGTTTTAAGGACACAAATTCATCCACTCATTAGACTTCATAAAATGAATCTTGCAAACCTTGTTTCTCCTTTTGTCAAGGTCTCAGTTACTGTTCAGAGACCAGGAAGAGCCTGAATCCTTAAGTGCAAACCAACTAACTCACTGTCTCCTCTTTAAAATAAAATGGTGGGCTTTGTCCAATATTATATCAGAAAAAATTTAAGGGATTGAGGGAGTAAATGAGACCCTAAATTTTAGTATTAGGTGTACATGGATGAAAATCAATTGAGAAGACAGAAAGCTTAAGAGTGATTGTGATGGGCCTGCTAAAACCTTTGCTCCCACTGAGGTACAACCAAGTAAACTACAGAAAGTTCTTCTAGGGTAACAGTACAGAAGTAATCTACAATAAAAGTCTAGACCTTCCTGAACACGAAAAACTGGAGAAAAGGACACATATACTTAAATGAACTTCAAACGAACTTTTACTTCTTGCTTAGAGCATGCAAATAGGTATTTATCCTGCAATAATTAAACACATTCAATTTACATAGTTGGAAACTTCTACATTTTTATTATGCTTTTATCCAATACCAACAGTAAAAGTGAAGAACAAAGCATGACTTTGGCTAGCACCTCATTACATTTGTTATAAACTTAGTTCAGTGTACAGATGATAAACTATTTTCTGTATTCAATACTACGGTAAGAACTCAAACCCTTAAATTGTATGTGATCAGCATTCAATATCATTTTAAATCTCCTATGCATCTTCCACCATAACAATTTTTAGAGGCATCCAATACTCCCTCCAGCTCCAAGACACCTAGATAAAACTTTGTTATCCCAATTAGTGTCAATTTTGCTCTAGTCCAAAGTCATTCCAGACCTCCCCCCAGGGAGGGGGACATTTTTCTTTAGGTTTTTGACAGAGAAAAAATATCATTCTTAATGGTTTTCAATAACCCCTTCCTAACTAAGTTTCAGAGCTTGTCCTCAATCTTCTATGATTTACTTGGACACCATCTGCAAATACAGCATCGTACACAGGAAAACACCAGATGGGATGCAGTCTTCTGGCTCAGAGCAAAATTTCAAATAAACTGCAACCACTGCATTTCCCTACCCCCTTTGAATTTCTAGATTACTTCCAAATGCAGATACATATAGCTCAGTCTGCCTATTCAATGTAATAACTCTGCAAAGAAAAATAACTGATATTTGATTTATAACATACCACGCATTCCCTAGTTTTGCAACTTTCATGGGTGGAGGTGGTGCAGTTACTAGAGTAGTAGGCTCTGGGCTGCTAGCTACTGATCCATTATCTTTTGCTGCCAGGGCAATCATTTTCCTTTGCTTCTGGGAAAGCTTGATTCCATGAGACACCATTCTGCTGTGAAAGGACATTGAAAAGAAAGAAGATGTAAAGATCAGTGTCCTGTGAGATGACTCACTTTTCATCCTGCAAATTAAACTGAGAAATAACTCATTTCCTAAACAAAAATTACTTTGCTTAGAGTACCAAAAGGCAAGATGGGGTAAGAGCTCAGATGGCTGGGAAGCAAAAACAAAAAAAAAAGGGTCAATTAATATCAAGAGTGACAGAAAGAAAAGCCTCATAGAAGTATTCTTCACATAGATGGTCATAAAAGAAAACATGCAGAGTAGCAATCAAGTCACCAAAAGAGGACTACAACCAGATGAAGACTATTTTCTAATCTTGCGATTTTTTAGAGACTGTCAAGCTTAGCTCCCTTAAACCAAAAATATTCATATATAAAAAAAAATTATTTAACAGCATAGAGCCATTTTTCTCTCTGTAATGATTTTCCTTTCTAAGCTATTTGGATTCTTCAGTCTTGGCTGTTTTGTTTGCAGCTTCTGAGTCTATCTAGCAAGCAAGCCTTTAACAAGGCTACTGTCCTAACTACTTTAAAAGAAAGCCACACCTCAAAGGTCATGAGTCACCGCCTGTTCTCTTCCATATGTTGCCACTTAAACAACAATAGGTTTAATACACTGCCTTGTAAAAAAGCACATTTATCTTCTTGTGTCTTTTGGGATGCTTCTACAAGAAGGAATCACACTTGTTTCTGTCTGAAGAATCGTCAACATCAAGACATGGGTTCTGGGAGAGGTCAGAGAATGCAAGACATGAAATGAACTTCTCAAATTCAGAACTTATGCACAAATAATTTCCTAAGTCCTAGGGACAAGAATTCATTCTTTTTGGTCAGAAACTTAAAGGCTCAGCAGGACAGGCCACTTATTTAAGATACTAGCTCACTTGCTCTTCTGCAGTAGTTGACAAGACTAGAGGAAAATAAAGGGATACATTTGGTATGCTCAAAGAAAAACAACATAATGAAGTAAACAAAGCTGTTCAAAACCAAATAGGACAACTTTTCTCCTGCTTTTTTTAAACTGAATGGCCTAAACCACTAAGTAAATTCATAACAACGTAGCCTATCACACATTTTTATAGATTTTGGTTTTTTACCAACCTTGAATTTGCCTTTGGCATGGTTCCACATTTCTGCATACTTTCTTCAATTTCCATGATGGTTCTTAGATCCATAGCAGGAGGGCTGGCAGGGCTAAATGAAAAATAAAAAGTTACCTTACAAGGCACTGATTTTTACTTACATTCCACAGTTCCAGCCTTCACTAAAATCCTCTAAATCATACATAGGATTGGTAACTGGTTGTATAATTTATGTCTGTTTCCTCAATTATGGCAAACCTCAAATAAAATGTTTTTGACAAAACTTTTATAAATATATACATTTTTAAGAGCAAACTATAAAAATACTTTCAAGACTCATTATACTATGAAACAAAAAGATGTGAACTGTGATTACTTCAAAAAAATTAGATCCCTAAAAAAATTAGATACCTAAAACTATGATTACTTCAAAAAAATTAGATAGCTAAATAAGGATACTTATTTAGTAGTAAAATGCCCATGCAAAGTTATAGAGAGGCACTGCTCACAGCTCTGTCCCAAAGGCTGAATTAGACCTCTCTTTGAAGTACAGGATTAAAATTATTTTACATGATAAACAAAACAGTTTTTTCAGTCAGACTGCTACACAACAGATATCAGTCTCTTTTTCATACATGACTGAATTATAAACTTCCACAGAAATGAGCATGAATTAAATCCAAAGCTTTACAAAAAACTATAAATTAAAATGTGTGTACTTAAAGCCATCTGTAAATTAGTCTGCATTATAATTCAATTCAAGGACAGGCTTTGAAATAAAACATAAGCTGCACTTCCTCCATCTCTCCTAACATTTTTTTTTATTATTGTACCAGTTAAACCTGTGGTCTTGATTTTTACATCCCATTTAAGTCTAAAGGCCTAAAAAAACTCTAAGTACAGTGGAGCTTCTAAAGGCTTCAAGGATGCTATGATTCTACAAAAAACTCTCAAGTATTTTACAGAGTATTAACCAAGGAGGTGTTATAAAAACAGGTAATAGAAGTACAGACTGGAGGCAATTAAAAAAAAAATATATATTGCATCACTTTTCTCAATGAAAACATACTCCTTTTATTAAATTACCAAAATTTTGAGTTCACATCTCAAGTAATGCACAACCATTTGGAAGAGCAGACAGCTTTTTAGTCTGAATAGAACATTATTAGCTTTCCCTATCAAGTGTAAAACAGTGACTGTAAATATTACTGCACCTGAAACTGGTTGCTACCCAATTGGGAGAGCTTGCAGAGTTGTGTCTGGCACTGGGAATGGACTGTGGAACTGACTGTGTCAATGCTGATGCCCCCTTGTATGACTTCATCTCCTTGTTAGGGTGAGAGGGTTTCACACCCTGACCGCATACTTTGTCCTTCATCTAAAAATCAGGCAGAAAATTGCTGAATAAACACTACAAACACTGAATTTTCTTTTCTTAATCAAATAAACAATAACTCCACAAAGTTGTCTACTCCATTGTAAGCACAACAGCGTCACAGAAAGACTCTAAAATACAAACTCTGCTTTTGATGGACTAGATAAACACAAACAAAAAAATTGGTAAGAGGAAATCTAACCTCAGTCCTCTCTGGATGAAATACTTTTGTGAAGTCAGGGGACTGTAAGTCTCTGGGGCTACCCACTCCTGCATAACTACCTTCAGAGTCAGATGTTAAGAGTTCTGGAAGTGATTCCACTGAGTTAGCTTTATCCAGTTTTACTGAACCTAGAAATAAGAAAAGATAGTAGAACTATTAAATCATGAACTATTAATATAATAGAATAGAACATATATTAGATATATTCCATACAATAAAATATAAATTATTAACATTAGCAATGATTAACAAACAAAAAAGAAATATTCTCTCCATATGATGAATATAAAACAAGCAAGTTTACCTAGTCTTGAATACTAGCGCCAGTGCTAAGTATATGCAAATTTTTTGGCTATCCTAAGTATTTTTTCAGAATAATATTACTCCAAGTTTTTTCCTCTGTCTCACATAAACAAATAACAACAACACTTTTCCTTTGAATTCTTCTATCATCTTTTCAATAAAAAGTGGCTAATTTATTCTTTACGTTTCAGAAACAAAGAAACCCACAATGCATTAACAGAAATGTTCCACTTACTAAAACCACATGAGAAAATGTGCATTATCTTTATTTGATTAAATACATGCTTTTACCTGAACTTTGAGCACAAACTTCATATGACAAACACCCTTTCAAAAAATCCTTAATCTTAAGAATTCACTACTGAAATTCAACTATAGAAAAGAAATAATCTTTCTAAGATTTCCTTCTTGAAATACAGAAATTGCATTGCATATTACACCTTATGTTCTGTTTTTATACCTGAAAGGAATCTCTTTCCCACTGACCTGTAGAGGCTGGACTCTGAATAATATCTGATAGATTATATCCTCCAGAGCTGTCAGACCGTTTTCGTGGCTTCTTTTTTGCCTTAGTTTTTGCTTTTTTGAAAAGGGCTTCCCTAATAGGGAAAAAAAAAACCAACAAAAAACCCACAAAATGCATTAAACCAAAGAAACTGAGCTTCAGAACTACCCACATCAATGTTGTGTTTTTCAGCCAGCAGCAGCAGTTGTACTTCAAGCAGTAGTATCTGATCTCAGCAGCTGGCACTAGCTGCTTGCTCTTGCTCTGCTTATGCACTGGCACAACCACTTAATAAACGATTTTGGGGGAAAAAAAGAATCCAGGAGGAAAAGAAAAAAACTCTTTCCAATCTAGATCTAGCCTCTGGACTATTATACTGCACACAGACTTCTGCTGAGACAGTGGAAGATACAGCTGCTGCATGGGCTGGCACTGCCACCTAGATCAGATTAAACCTGCTACACATCACAGCAACTGACATAAAGCAAATTACAGACAACTCTCCACTTTTTTCTCTTTTGCCTTCTCCTAAATTACCGAAGTTCAATAAACACCACTGTTGGTCTCATTTTTCCCCACCACAAACACTGCCATCATGATAACACTAATTTTACCATAAAGCAGATACAGGGTGATGTTACCTAAATGTCATGTTTTCCCATATATGCTATTAGGAAGAATGAAATCAAATAAAAGGCATCCTTCGTTTTCAGAAAACTACTAGATATTCAGAATTATATTAATTGCAGCTACAGTGCACTATTTCAAAGCTTCTTTAAGCAGCTTTTTGTTAAGTAATTATATAACTACTTAATCATTCCTGCAGTACTACCTTACAGTACTTGGGGTGTCTACTTTTTAATCTTTGGACTACCCAATTCCCTAGAATTGGGAATTCCCTACCACTCAGCCTGAAAAACACTGAAAGGCTCAAATACAAAATAGCCTCTCAACTTCCTTGATCTACCAGGTGTTACCTACATTAGCAGATAAGTTCATTTAGTGCAAACTAGTTCATTTAGCACAGCTTTTCCTGACACAAGTGCTCAGTACACAATACTGCAGGTCAGCTTTCTTTGCACGCTAACATTGTATCCCACTATTTGGAAGCCTGTTACCAAGCCATCCTATCATACTACAAAGCTCTGTATTTCACTTGACAATTCTGTAAATATCAAGAAATTCAGATTACCACAATTTTTCAAGCAGATCTATAGAGCATTCAAGTCTGTATTTTCTCTTTTGATTTCTCCTAATTCAGTGAAGTACAATGGACTGCACAGCTGGTCTCACACATATACAGATACTCACATCACATGCACAACTCCCAAACATTGCTGTGAATGCTCATTTTGCAACCTTTACTCACACGCTACTTATAAATTGAAAGTCCTGCACTGTAGTTTTGCGACATTTTCAAGGACTTAAGGAAACTAAGAACGGTATTTGAAATCTCCATTTTTAGTATTTCAATTCTGAATTTAAATGCAGTCAGGCACCAACATAATTGGGGATTAATACCATAATAAACAGTTCATCTAGTTAAAAATATTGATAAAAAACAGATACTTACTGAGAATTTTGTTCTGTATTCATTTCTTCCCTTAAAAAGACAAAGTTCCCTCCATCTTCAGGCTCAAAAGAACTTATGTCAGGTCCATCTGGATATGGAGTAATCACTCTCCTGACCATAGCTGGAATCTGTAGTTGTAAAAGCCATTACATTAAGTTTCACTTAAGTTGTATGCCAGCAAATTTATATAAGAGGATCAAAACCGATCGTCATTTAAAACACTTTCACAGATCAGGTAATTAATTACATAACAAGCTTCTATACTTAAGTTACATCTTTAAGCAAAATTGGAGAAACATCTTAAGTGATAGACTCAAAATGTCTGTTTCATCTATTGTTAACTTCTGGAAAAAAATGCTTCAAGATTTTGCAAATATTTATCTTCTACCGTTACAGAATACTGGATTATAATGTGTCTTGGCCTTCACCATTGCATTACAGTTCAATGTTCCCATTATTGTTCTTACTGATTTTAACATCTACATGATCATCCTGAACTTTTCAGCTTTCTTCTCCTTTCTTCTAAGGAAGGGACACTGTTTTCCATAGGTTTTGCTTACATTGCTCCATGCAACTTTTGTTAATTACAGAACATTAATATGTTTAATGTGAATAACTAATAAATTTAAAAGACACAACACTGTTGCAACAGTAGCTAGTGAACAATGAAATATGAACTTCTTGAGAGTGATAAGAGCAGCAGAGAATTTTATCTTTTGAGTCAGATCTTCCACTTCAGCCTGCTTGCCTACAGACTCTGCAGATATGTATTTATCATTCATCTATTCTCATTTTACACCTAATCAGCTTACAGTCAACTTGTACAACTTACCATTTTCCTGTAATAAATAGAAAGATCCTTTACAACTTCATCACTTAAGACATCCAGAGTCCTAAAAAAAAAATAATTATCTTTATTCATTTTAACCGCTCATAAAAAAATCACATCAATGGAAAATCAAATGGACATTTTGGATTAATCTCATGTACAGGTATTATCACCTATTCATGGTGGTTAGAGTCTAAAGGAAGACACTGAACACAAAATAAAAACTAATCAATACCTTTGTACTGGGGCAAGGTTAAATACACAACCTTCCCACCTACCTTTACCTATGGTGACAGCCAAAACAGACCTATACAGTGAAGTTACCAAGAAGTGGTCATTGTTTTAGCTATTTCTGCATACACTCTTCCTGACATGTACCCAAACACTCCAAACCTTCGTAAATTCTCCATAAAACTCAACACAACTCAGGCGTTTACGCCAAAAAATAATATTACAGCAACAAACTTGATTCAACAGGACTGTCTTGTTCATGTGAGCAGCTGTCCTTGCAAAAAGCTATCAGGACTTAGTTTTGTCTCAGGTTTCTCAAATTAAAAGTCTTTCTATCCAATACTAACATTTTCAGATTTTCATTAAAATGCAGATACAGTCTTAATCATAGTAAGAAAACCACATGCTCTTTCTAGGCTTAAGATGGAACAAATCTGAATTCCAAGTAATATTTAAGGCAATGTTACTAGCTTTTCACTCTTCTCTCCAAAATCAAAGGTCAGAATGTTTATATTTTATAAAGAGGTGAAGAGGGAAATTAATAATATGAATGAACTCCTATATCTGGGATGCAAGTGAAGCCACTGTGTGATGTGGCAATGAAATGCTGGCATTCTGAACTGTTTCAGATCTCTAGGAACTTCTCCAAGTTAAAAGAAGCCTGACTAAAAGAACAGAGAAGACTAACAGTAGAGATATTTTTTTTGGCTGGGTTTTTTTAGTGTTTTTTTTAAGATTTTGCTAGAAAATAACTTCAATCAGTGCTGATAAGGTTTGCTCTGAGAAGATAATATGTACTTAGGAAGCAACTTAAGGCCTGTCCAAAAGCATCAAATGGAAGGCCAGAGCACACCTTCAGCTTCTCTGAACTTTAGAAGAACCACTGTGGAAAGAAAGGATAATAAATTAATTTATTCAGCTCTTACTGCAGACATTAAAGCAAAAAGACTACCAGATGGCAGGCCCATCCTCCTTGGAAAATGAAGCAGCTATATAATACACCTACTTAAAATAACTCAAATATGTATTGTTACAACCACGTTTAAAAAAAACCCACCCAAACAATTCTAAAAGAAACAAAAAATCCTCACAACAATTCCCATCTCCCCAGAAAACAACCTCCAAATGGACAGAAAAGCCCCACAGCAGTTCTATGCACAATCAAAAACACTTTTAATACCCCGAAAAAGACAAGACCTAATGTTAAAGCCGACTGAATTCAAGAGAGACTTTTCATGCCACATTGTAACATAGAAGTTTGTACTATAGAACCGATACAGGCTGTACAGTGCTTCTCTCTCCCTAACTGGCAAAAATGAGCCTACCTTTAAACTAGCAGCATTCAGTTGCATTTTAACATTCAACTGTCCATATTCCAATCCTTTTACCTTTTTTGGATATTTAAATTTTACAACTAAAACATATGTGCATTCCTGCTTACCTTGCTTCAAGCAAAGCTGCCATATTGAGGCCTATGAACTGCAAGCAGGACAATTTTAGCTGCTCAGCCTTATACATTGCTGAGAACTCCAACAGCTCAGCAGCATTCTTTAAGGTAACTGCAGAAACAAAACAAATTAATTAGATAGTTGGCTGTAGTATCAAGCATCCGTTTTAAGACTTATTGTGCAACATGATCTAGTTATTGAAACCTATCACATACTACCCCATTCCTAGAAAAAATGCTAATACTCAAATTGCCACAAACTCTAGGGAGTTCCATGTAGCAGCTGGTATTCAAGGGCTGCTTCAAAGAAGCAAAAAGCCCCATCTATAAGGAGATCAGCTTCAAAATATTGAAACCCAGCAGTCCCAAACAAAAAGAAAAAAGAAAGTTAAAAATAGGAAGTTTACAGCTAATAGTAAGTATACAGCATAAACAGTTGTTAAACTTCCAGATGTTCCAATTTAGTACGGAAAAAGAAAAAATAAGGAGAGTGAAAGAGAGAGCGGGAACAGTAAACGCAAGGACAGAAACAGAGTTCATTTTATCATATTTTAAAGAAAAAAATTCACTTCAATGAAATGAAGGTTTTATTGGGGTTTGGAGGTAGTTAGCTTTTTTCTTTTTTTTAACTTTTTTTTATTAAAGAGCATGAAATGAAGATGATGCATAAGGAATGGAAGATTATGCTAACCTAAAATATTGCTCCAACTAAAGAAGCAATTATTAGCATACATGCAATGAACATCAAAATATAATAGCCTTAAAGGAAGATACACAAATTCTGTGCTGCAAAAGGCAAGAACATCTAAAAATACAATTTTTTATTCTCTAACCCATTAATGTGGATGGACTCACGTTTTTCTGCAATGGCTACTTCACAGATTTCTTTGAGTCTGGATATAAGAAGCTGGTCTGCTACCACAAGAACATTACATATGAATTCCACATTTTGAGAATCTGGAAAACAAAGCATCATGTAAACACTGAGGGCAAATCAAAAGCAACTATAAAACATAGAGCTTCAATGAGATTTTGCCAAAGCACAAATATAATGGCTTTGCAAATTCTGACGGCATTTTCACAGCACAAGGAATAGCTTAGAAAAGCACCAACAGTCCACTTTTTGAAGCAACAGGAGAGAAAAGGAAAACTGCAGTTTAACAAACAAAAGAAAAGGTAAAACAAGGCCTGGAGTACTGCTATCCCCTCAAACTCTAAAGAAAGAATCAAGAATTTTGATTTCTTTAAAATATAACTCCTATACAGGCATATTGAGTTTTGAACTTCTGTTTTAAAAATACAAAAATTGCAAGAGTTACAGTTGAAAATATATTAATGGCACCTTTTATGGCAAGAGCTTCATCTGTATACAAGTAATCCACAATTATCTGTAGGATGTCAGAATGGATGGGCATTTCCAGAGCTGAACAGGTAGCCTAAAAGGCAGAAGTATTTAAAGAAAAAAAAAAAAGAAGAAATAGAAAGAGAAGCTGACTACTTGGAATAAAACACAATATCAAGTCAGTAACTGTATTAAGAATATAACTCAGATCAAGGGTCATGTTTTCAAAGGTAAACAATCACTTAAGCATTTGTATAAAATCTGTCCAAATTCCTCAGTCAAGAATTAATTGTAGTAAAGGAATTAAAATCTATTCAAACTTCTGAATAAATACCCATGAAACAGTTTCATGTTTGATCACTTTGATCATCTACTCTTACAATCCTCCTTGATTATATTACTTTACCTACAATTGCCTAAAAGTTTAACTACAGGAAGCCTCCATGCAAGTACTGAACTATTTTCCTGTCAAGGTCAAAAGATTTAATGAAATCACAAGTTCCAAAATAACAATAATACTGAAGTAGTCACCACTGTTAATGCCTCTGAAAATAAGGTCCTCATCATGCCCTCCATTTGAAAAGCCATCCTAACCAGTAAAGTAAAGCTTTCATAAGAGCAAACATTTGCCACTAAACCATGTAACTGTCACCCATTTGTGTTTATGCAACATCACTGCTTAACAACTTTGGTTTACTTCAGGTGGTACCTCAAGTAAAGCTTCAAACTAAAATACTTACTTTGCTTTAGAACGTGCTACTGGTACTGAAATATTTTCCTTCTAAAGTTTAAAAACCTCTTACAGACATTAAGATTTTTATATAACATCTACAGCCCTTTGCTTGACAAAATGTTTACTTATTAATTTAGGTTGATTTAGATTTACTTACAAAATAATAGGCAACTTATGAACTACACACTACTGATACACAAAACCATGACACAAATGGACACTCAACACTTAAAAAAACCCCAAACCTTAAATCAATCATTTGTCTCACAGTGTTTCAAGTATGTTTTCTCAGGGATGACTTAGGAAAAGGCAGCACAGTAATCTGGAGGACAGGTGAAGTTCTATTTCACAGCAGAACAGAACTGCCAGTACTTCAGCAGGTTCTTAATGTATTGCTGGAAACTAAGAAATCTGAGAAACCCCTGAGCACTGCTTTAGTTTTCACTCTCAGAAAAATGCTTCTCCACCTAGACCATTCCTCTCTTTCCATAAACATTATCAACAGTGCTCAGGTAGTTAAACAGAGGTATTTAGTGAAATACCAATGTCCAGGAACAACCAGGGCATTGACACACAGCTGGCAAATAGGAACCAAGACAAATTAAAGATCTACACCTTCTGAAACAGCAGTTGCTGACTACACAGAATAGTCCCTGATGTTCTCTATGTCATTTAACAGTAGAAGTCAGGTGGAGTTCTATACACTGACCCTTGATCCTGTTCTCTCGTGCACTCAGTACATATGACATATTCCAAACTGCATACCATGTAAATTGTACAATCTTTTACGGAAGAAAATGAAAATTCATCCAAAGCAGTATCCCATAAGAACAGTCCAGTCAGCGTTTTTATAAATGCATGAACTAGTTCAATCTAAACCCTTAAAACAAAAGCAGTAATTTCATTCAATATACAGTATTATGTTTATTACTCTCATTTAATACACAATCTCAATAGCACAAATTCAGAGTAACCAAAAATGTGGCTTCTGGTTTTTTTCTTGCAAACAGAAATATAGAATCCAACCCTTCCATTTCCCTAGTGTTCAGGATATGTTATTATAGGAAAAACTGAAAAGCTGTCACTTATTTGATGCAAAAAAAACATACCATCACACATGGTTTTGGCACACTTACCTCAATCCATGAGCTGCTTAACATGCTGTGAAAATAATCTGTAAAGAAAGGCATTTCAGTTCAAGATACAATAAAATGACACTTAAAAAAACCAATATAACTTATGTTATATAAATATATATAAAATTACACACACATACCAAGTCTTGCACAAAGTACACACTTATGACACGGGAATTCCTTTCCATCTAAAGATTTCAGGGTCACATCGCAGAGGTATGAACTAGAAGATATTTAATAGCATCAGAGCTGTGACTATTCAGAAGAGCTACAAGTTGTAAACTCTACAAATAAATGCTAACTTTAGCATAGTTAGGATTTATCCTTTGAAATGTAACACACCTGGACTTTAAAAACAGCACAGAATATGAACCCAAAAGAACAGGCACAATGCTTTCCAGGGAGAATTTTTTTTGTCCAAAGTTAAGCTTTAAAAATTCCATCTGAAATATTTCCTTCAAAACACAGTCAATTACTGTTACAGAAATGCTATGACTAATTAAATTAATTATGGCTAATTATAGTCAATTTTAAATAGTCTATGCCAAGTTACCTATTTCTTCAGTATCAGGTGGTACCATAGGCCTTGATGATGCATTTTAAGAATGAACCTGAATTCTGTGAAAAAGCTACTTTCATGCAATGTTGCTTTTCCTATATAAATAGATTGTTCAGGACTCCAGGTATAAATACTCGATCACATCAATGGAATTAAAAAACAAACATCACTCTTCTAAAAGCAATTAGAAAACATACTATACATGTGCTTATTTCTAATCCATGTAGTCTTATTGTCACAGAAAGCAGATTTACAGAAGTCAAATTGCTTTTGAATGGATTACCCCTAAAATTTCTCCTGCCATTAGCATTCTACAACACAGTTAATCCACAGAACATAAAGGTACAGTAAAAAGAAACAAAAATATATCATACATAACCTGTCCCCAATGACTAATTTACAGATCAGTCTATAACCATCTATGAAGACCTTCTGAGTTACTATGATAAGGACAATTGCAGAAGTTAAAATGGACATCAGAAGTTAAAATGGAGCTGGATCAACATTAGCCCCTACTTAACAGGTAAAGAGATGACATAAGAGGAAGATGGTGGGAGTAGGAGAAACTCGATTTTAAAAAAATTACCATTCCTTCTGATTTAACTTTGGTTTGTTCCCGTTCTCGTTGACAACGTTAATTTTTCCATTTTCTAATCTGACTCCATCCAGCCTGAAAATTATTAACATTAGTAATAAGCAATACAATTAGTACACAGTTCAAACCATTAAGAACAGTTTCACAAAGTAACAGTACTTCAGTGGGCTCATATTGTGAATATGAAAATGAATCATCATACAAAAATAGAAAGGGCTTTTGATACATGAAAAGTCTTCAAGGCAGATGTAAAATTAACTGACATTCTTTCCACATCTAGGTATTTATTATCTTAGATGATACCTATACTGTATAATTAAGGTCAAAGTTTAATACTACAGGGTCAAAAATCCAGAAGTTCATCATCGCTACCAGTCAGTAAACTGAGCAAAGACAGTGGCTGGGAAGAGATGAAAGTTTCAGCACAGGCTTTTTTTAGCATCCTAATGAATCAAGGAGGCTTGTGAAGGGGATGGTGAAGACACAGGAGTGCTGCTGGTGGATTACAAAGTAATACACCTTTAAAGGCAAAGTACCATGGAAATGTCACTTAGGAACTGTTTTAGAAGCAGCTTCATATCTTGGCTATGCATGCAAGACATAAAATGAAAAAAACTGCCCTGAAAAAGTTCATCTCCCTCTTTCCAAAGGACAAATGCAGAAAGAAAACCCCAAACTAACTAATGCAGTTCTACAGAGACATTTCATCCCAATTGCATTTGTTTCATTATGTACCATAAAAATTACATCAGTTGAACAAGAACTTAACTTTGTTTCGTGCTGCTTTATACTAAACATGTCTGCTGTCTGTGAAAAAACTGTTAGACTATAGACCACAGTATAAAAATTATACAGTACCAAACTCAATTACATCAGCTGTCTCTAACATAACAAGTATTGATGTTTTATGACAGTCTTTCTGGAAAGACAGATGATTTATAGCAGATATCAAATCCCACAGAGCTCATGCCTTAGAGGATACTGTCATGGTTTAACTTGTCTGGCTAAAGACCACACACTCACTCACTCACTCTGCCCTCACCACCCACCACTGGAATGGGGGAGAGAATTGGGGAAAAAATAGTAAAATTCGTGGGTTGAGACAGACAGTTTTAATAGGGCAGAAAAAGAATGGAAAATAATAATAATGTTAACAGAATGAGCAGATACAAAACAAGTGATGCCCAAACATTGATGGAATACTAACTACCCTCCAACCTGAAACTCCAGTATGTACCGGAAATAGGCCCAGGCAGTCTCCAAGTAGCATCCCCTTATCATCTCCCTCTAGCTTCTATTCTAAATTCAGGGTCTTAATTTCCACTACTGTTATATCAACTTAAGTTAGATCAGCTTACATAAAAAAAACTCCATGGAGAGCTCATCAAAATATATGCATTTCCTTTCACCTACCTTCCACTTAAATCGCTGAGCCCAAACTTCTTTGCTGCACTTTGCAACATTTTAATGAGGTTAGCTTCATCACCAGCTTTGCCTTTTTTAGATTTGCTCTTCTGCTCTTCATTTATAACTTTCACTTGATTATTTCTATAAATCTCAAATGCAGACTTTCCATTGACATTTTCATCAAAGCTCATTTTGCTCAGATTAGAAATTAAAGTATCTTGATATTCGTCTGATTTTTCTTTATAGCAGATTTTTGGCTTATAACCATGAGTCAGAAGATCACAAGTATCTGTGTATATGAACTGCAGAAGGTATGCAAACAGATCTGGATGGACCTTCTCAATTACATAGAGATCACATCCAACAGCATCTTCATCTTTACGGTAGATGTCTGGAGTGTCTAGTTGGCTGTCACTGGAAACAAAGAGCTCCTTGAAGAAGTCGGAGCGTACGGCCAAGATATATTTGTGCACGGGGTACATTCTTGTGCCAATCTGAAAAGTCACATCATGGATGCTGTCCATTTCATCTGTTTCATCTAACAGTTTGCCAAAATCCATTCCAAAACTTGACAGTGACACACTTGGAATTTCATAGAGACTAGAACAAAATTAAATCCATAATCAAACACTATTTACAACCTTCATCACATTTGACACAGTATGTTTAATGAAGAGGATAATGATGTTTCCATTTAATTTCTTTGTTTTTTTTCTTACATTGCTGCACTGCTCAACATTTCTTGTCCTGTTCTTTACAAAAATAACTAACAATATAATATTTAGGCAATTAAACTACATAAATAAGACCTGTCTAGCTTCAGTATATCAAATATAGTATTTTGTCTTTATACTGTACCAGTATTATCAGAACTATCTTATCCTCATCTCATTTTTCCAACATAAAAACACAGAAATGCTTGCTGTATTTCATCTTACAAACTAAATAAGGAAAAAAGCTTATGCTTAGCTATTTATCACAAATGCTGGAAACTATTACGAGAGCATAAGAAACATGGTGCAGTATTCTATTTATTTTACTTTATACATTTCTTTCCAATCAAAGAAAAATTCACTTGTCACTTTTATTTACAAGCTGATTATTCATGATTCACTGAAGAGGTGAATTTCTACAGTATTTAGAAATCAGAGTGTGCTAGGAAATACATGGCAAATGCTTGCCTTAAACACTTCAGATAAAATATCAATACTGTCTATTATTATGCAAATACATAAGCTGAGGCCTTTGGATAACTTCAACATAATTACTAACAAAGTGCTATTCTCTAGCAGTATGGATAACTGTATTTACTGTGACTTATGTATGAGGCAAAAAACCGTATGGAAAAGAATTATTCAATCACAATCAGACAAAAAAAAGGAAAAATTACAGCTGTTGTAAATATACCTGGTTTTAGGATCTGACTGTAATACAGCAAAATTGCAGCCACTAGGATCAGTGGCAATACTGACAGCTCGGTGGACAAAAGTCAGCTTTTGAAGCCGAATTCTTTCATACACACTGGTTGTATCATGTTCACAAGATACATCACATGAAGGATGCTGAAGGTTTGATACAAGTTCTGTTAAAAAAAAAAAAAAGTGAATACACAACCAGAAAGATCCTGCTAATTAAAATACCATAAAAAGGCAAGACTATGACTTCTATATGCCCACTGATGTAGTAATTGGATAAGGCTAAACCACGCTCAAGATTTCAGTTTTCTTATTTACAGAATATATAGAAGAGCTGACAGTTTCACTTAAAATCTTGTCCTGTACGAGAGAGGTATGTTCCTTACAGAAAAAAAAAAAACCCATCAGGACCTACTTTAAGCAATATAAGCCAAGTTAATACAGTGGAAGTTGCTCTGGACCCTGAATTGTGCCCAGATAATAACCTGGGAAACAGGTTTCAAAGGCTTAGCAGTGCAAGCAAGTATATGCTCCTTCTTTTGCTCAATACCAATTCTATTAGGACTCATCATCTAATATGTGACAAGATCATTATATTAGACCATTGTGCTACTATTATTCTTCAGAAGTACTTTTCATCCCAGAAACCTCCACCTAAAGGTTGACTGAAGGCTGCAAAGTAAATCTTAGTATCACTGAGGAAAGAGTACAGTAGCAGCCAATGCTAAAAACTGTCAGTCACAGAGGAAAGAACAAAATCACCACATAATACTGTTAGAGGCTGTAAAGATTCAATTAAACTTTTTTACTGATTTGAAAGTACTTAGAAACCCCTAAGAAATCACAGCTAACCTTTCTTTTCTGAATTTCTTTTCCCTTCTTCCAGCCACTGCCCTGTAAAGGCTTCACCATCATGTGTGACAAACATTATTTCATTCCCATTCAATGCAACATCAGACATGAAGACTTGCCGGCCATACACCCAACGACACTGCTTCATGGAATTGTTAGATGACTTCCAACAAAACACCTATAATATCAATTTTTTAAAGAAATGGAAAATCTTCATATCATTTAAAAATCTTCATATCATATTGCACACTGCTTTTTTAAAACACAAGGACATGCCATCTCAAAATTGAACATAAAAGGAGAAACATATTCTTCAAAATTTTAGGATGAAGTGTTATGAGCATCTATTAGAGAGAATCCACAAGTAAAACAGGGAAAATCTATCATGATATCAAGATCCATTTGTTCATGAAGAGCATTTGAAAAGCTTCTCCAAACACTCAAATATCTTCACAGCAGTCATCTATTAGACAGGTTTTACTGACATATCAACAAGGAGAGTAGAAGGTATCAAGTGAAGAAACAAGTTTTATCTAGTTCTTAATTTACAGATTTGTCCAACTGCTTATAAATCGGACAAAATTCAAGGCTAGCACACTGGAGATTTAAACCATTTCCTGTTAATTGTTTGACAAAAATCTCAAATTTCTCTGTACCAGTCAAGGCTTGGAATGGAGATCATGACCAAACACAAACTTCAAAACCCTCAGGAATATGAAGTGCTGCATGCACAGCAAGACCCCAACAAGGTACACTGTACATGTCTGAAAGACAGCCCCAAGCAAGGGAAAGTCCAACTATGGCATTAGCAGTGCTGAAGTCAGGCCTTCATTTTCTCCCACTGAAGGACCTGCACAGGTCTGTTAATATCAACGTAAGGATGGGACAGAAGAACTTGAGTAACCTATGTCCTTTCCCCTGCCTTGAGCCCCGTGAATCACAGAATGGTTGAAATTGGAAGGGAGGTTGTCTAGTCCAACCCTCTGCTCAAGTAGGACCACCCAGAGCCAGCTGCCCAGGAACACGTCCAGACAGCTTTTGTGTATTTCCAAGGATAGTGATTTCACAACCCTAATTGGCAACATGTGGCAGTACTGTACCACCCTCAGCACTTTCTGACACTCAGATAGAACCTCCTCTATTTCACTTTGTGCCCACTGCCTCTGGTACTGGCTCTGGGCACCACTGGAAATAGCCTGCCTCTATCTTCTTTACATCTTCTATTCAAGCATGTATATACAAGATTCCCTTTGTGACTTTTATTTTCTAGGCTAAACAGTACTCCCTTAAAAAAAGTGCAATCAAGCCAGACCAAGAAGCAGTGATTCAGGAAATACAAGTGTTAAGATCCCATCCCTCTCCTTACTCTATAATTTATAATGCCTGAAAGCAGTAAAGAACCCAGTACTTGTCAGTATTCAACATGGAAAGATATGAAATGTACATGGATATTGTTCCTCTGATGCAGGAAGATCAAGTAGTTTCTTACTGCTAAAGCAGTGACCCAAAGATGTAGACATGGGGCACTACCAATACTACAGATGCTAGAGGCTACACCTCAAACGATCAAATACTGAACTGGGAGTTTATAATTTCTGAGACAATGACCTAATGAAAAGATAAGAGCATCCCAAAACATAAGTCAGCCAAATGCAAGGAAATAAAAGGAAATAATCACATTGTTCTTTATTTTGATATACAAGCTCAATTTTTAACATTCTTTAAGGTATTTCAGTAGGAAAAGCTTCTTTGTAAATACCACTAGATGGCAGTGAAGGTTGAGCTCTCTCAGTGAGCAGAACAAGAAGAGATTTTGTAGGGTCCTGTAAACTAGTACTTAAAAAAAAGTAAGGGAAGAAAACAAGAAAATTCCCCATGGCATTCCAATTCTAAGAAAACAGAGCGTCTACACTTAAATACTAAATGATTCATCTGGTTTAGGTGCAACATTTTGAAAATAGAAGGGACATTTCATCTACAAAATAGCCATGTTTCAGGAAAGGTTCTAAAAGTTCAAGTCCAAAGACTACTAAAAGGTGTACAGGTGCCTGGGGCAAGTGGGATGAAGAAATGGAAAGAAAAAGAAAATACCAACAAAATGAGTCTAAACCACATACACTATATAACCACTAATGTGTATGTAAAAACCAAGTTTACACCTTCTCTGAAAAGCCATTAGAAGCCCGTATACTTTAAAAATAAACTACTGTACATTACTTTTGTAATCTTCTCATGGCCCTAATTAAAAATTTAAAAAATCACCAGCAGCTCTACAGAAACAAATTGACAATAAACAGAGAACAATAAACAGAGCTTTTTCGAATATATTAATAGCAATAGGCAGTGTAAGAGTAACATCAGCCCATTACAAAGTGAGGATGGTCACCTCACAAACAGGGGCACAGAAAAGGCACAGGTGTTTAACACATTCTTTGCCTGTGTCTTCAACAAGGGGGTCTCAGCTCCAAGCTGGAGGACCATGACTGTGACAATGATCAACTCCCAGTCAACCCTAAAACTGTGTGGGATTTGCTGCTCCAGCTGGATCCCTACAAAGCTATGGGGCCTGGTGGGATTCATCCAAAAATCCTTAAAGCGCTAGCTGATGCAATCCTAAAGCTTCTCTTGATAATTTCTAAGCAGACTTAGAAATCCAGAGAGGTCCCAGCTACTGATGAATATTGTCCCAGTCTTTAAGAAGGACAAGAAAGAGAACCCCACACACTACAGTCCTGTCAGTCTCACTTCAGTGCCTGGTAAAATTGTGGAGAAGATTATTCTGGGAGGTGTTGAAAAAACACCTGAAAGACAGTCATTGGTCACAGCCAGCATGGCTTCACGAGGGGAAAGTCCTGCTTATCAAACCTGATTTCCTTTGATGACAAGATAACCCACCTAGCTGACCAAGGGAAGTCAGCTGACATAATCTTTTTGGATTTCAGTACAGCTTTTGATACTGTTTCTCACAGGATCCTTCTGGACAAAATGTCCAGCACACAGCTGGATAAAGACATCATGGGATGGGTGAGCAACTGGCCTACAAGTTGGACAAAAGGCTTATAGTGAATAGGGTGACATCAGACTGGTGACCTGTCACTATCACTGCTGGGGTTGTGCCACAGGGCTCCTCAGCCTTGTGCTCTTCAGCATCTTCATAAATGACTTGGAGGCAGGATTGGAAGAGATACTGAGCAAGTTCACAGATGATACAAAACTGGGAGGAGCTGCTGACTCCCTCCAGGGCAGGAAAGCCCTGCAGAGAGACCCTGACAAATGAAATGCCGGACAAGTTCAACAAGGGACAGAGCTGGATTCTGCACCTGGAACAACCCTGAATGTATGGACAGACTGGGGAATGAGATGCTGGAAAGCAGCACCTGGGGGTCCTGGTCAATGGCACATTGAATATGGAGCCAGCAGTGCCCTGGAGCCAGGAGGGCCAACCCTGTCCTGGGGGCATCAGGCCCAGCAAGGCCAGCCGGGCAAGGGAGGGGATTGTCCTGCTCTGCTCTGCTCTGGGGCAGCCTCACCTCCAGTGCTGGGGGCAGTTTTGGGTGCCACAGTGTAAGAAAGACATTAAAGCATTAGAGAGTGTCCAAAGGAGGGCACACAGATGGGGAAGGGCCTTGAGGGGAAGCTGCATGAGGAGCAGCTGAGGGCACCAGGTCTGTTCAGCCCGGAGGAGGCTGAGGGGAGACCTCACTGCAGTTACAGCTTCCTGGTGAGGGGAAGAGGAGGGGCAGGCACTGAGCTCTTCTCTCTGGTGACAGTGACAGGACCAAGGGAATGGCCTGAAGTTGTGTCAGGAGAGGTTTACAGCAAAAAGATTCTCCACCCAGAGAGTGATTGGAGACTGGAACAGGTTCCCCAGGGAGCGGGTTACAGCACCAACCATGACAGAGTTCAAGAAGCATTTGGACAATGCCCTCAGGCACCTGGTGTGACTCTTGGGGATGATGCTGTGCAGGGCCAGGAGCTGGACTTAGTGATCCTTGTGGGTCCCTTCCAACTCAGCCTATTCTGTGATTCTGTGAAATTGGTTATTTTCTCTGAATGATTTTGTCCTGTCTTATGTTTAAAGTCTGATTAATCACTATGCAGCCTGCTATATAATTATAATTATGACAACTTACTCTTCCAGCTTCATCCAGTGCCAGAATGCAAGTCTTTTGACCCCCATTTTCTTGAAGATGCTGGGTATCTACTTTATATTCCAAATATCCCCCGCTGACAAGAACTTTTTTAAGGTTCAGCTGCCTGAAAGAACAAAAAAGCTTAAATTAGTATTTCCCTATCGTGTACTTAATGTTGGTTCTATGACATTTACCTTTTTCATTTAGACAAGCAGTAAAAAAATAAAGTTGAGGCAGAGACACTGAAAAATTACTTATGTTTAGTTTCATCCTACTGGTACAGTTAACATAACTGCTAATACTACAGCAGACTATAACTTTTGCTTATTTTTAAGTATATCACGTTGTATATCTAGAAGCTCTTCACAAAATTCCATGCGTGAAAATCAGTAGATGATGTAGCTTTGATTTCATCATTACAAAACTTTATTCAACTATCCCGTCCCAGCAGGTCATTTCTCAGGGGTTTGCTAGGTCTTGGTTTTTAGCTGATCAAAATAATACTTGTTATCTTTTCTCAGCTGCTTAGTATACAGCACAGGACACACCATTAAGTTCCTACAAGTGTCAACACCTTTACTTACAGCCATGCAGAAATGCAGTATAAGGTAATCATTAAGCTATAGTATGTCAATAAACACTGTTAGAACTTGAAGTGAAGCTGAAAAACTAAGGGGGAGTTATCTGTGAAAAATCTAATCTAAAAAAATCTATTCTAATCTGTCATTGCAACTAAGTAAAAGAGAACAGGATTAAATATTTTCTTAAATTCATGGGTCAAGAATCCAGCTTATTCAACAGGTTTCACATCCTGGTTTTAGCATTCAGACCAGATGATTTTACACCATCTTCCTCGCAACCTAAATTACTCTTTATAACATTAATTAGGAAATCCAGACCCCAAATTACTGATTCAAAATCACAACAACACAAATAAGCAGAACAGCAGATCTGCAATATGTCTAACAAGATGTACTTATACAAATTCAGGGTAATAGAGAAAGAAGAAATACCAGCTTCAATGTTTTTAGATTTACAGTACCAAATATTTCTTCCTAATGTGCTATTTTAAGCATCTTTGGTAAATATGAAGTTTACCTTAGCCTCTCGTAAAAAAAAACAAAACAAAAAATAAATGAAGGAACAAAAACCATAGTCCTAGTTCATATGAAAGAACTAAAAATGAAGAAAACACAGGGCACCACTGTATTTTCTGTACTCTATGCACAAAAATCTTTAAAATAGCTTGGAGGTATACAACTACAGTGAAATCTCCCCTATTGTTCTTCATGACAAATTAGAAAAGCAACACATACTTTGAGGCTATCTTTTTGCACTGATAGTCTGCAAGTAAATAAATATCTCCTCTTTCAGAAACACATACTGTAGCACCATCACTTGCAGAGACCAGGGACACAGAGATGTCTTTATGGTGTAGAGCAGAGACTTGGCGAGGTGCAGTTACACATTTTTCTCCATTAGGATCCAGCAGATAACCTACAAAATACAACACACCCCAAAAAATTATTTGCCATTCCACACACTGTGCACTTAAAGGATACTTTATGATGCTACTTTGAAGAATCTTTAGATTTCAAAAGATCTTTTAGGTAGTTGGATAATTTCTCTTCAATATATTTAGACAGATGAGACCCACCACACCTACTTGTTAGTTCACCAGAAACACCCAAAAACCAAGACCT
The DNA here is from genome assembly GCF_049639895.1 of Pseudopodoces humilis. Lineage (NCBI taxonomy): Eukaryota > Metazoa > Chordata > Aves > Passeriformes > Paridae > Pseudopodoces > Pseudopodoces humilis. The sequence goes on along the minus strand of NC_142202.1, from coordinate 80,766,971 downwards.
GATACATAAAAATAAAGTAAGGCATATTCGACAGGGAAGCTATTCAATGTGGTGGTACTGTTTTCATTCTAAAAAAAGAATATTTATTTAATCATATGAAAATTTAAGGCAGTAAAATACCGTAACAGTGGCATAAACTACAGATTATTTTGGACACTGGAAGCCAAAGAAATAAGCTTGTCAAAAAAATTACTGTAACTGCAGGTAAGCATGAAGGCAGCAGTTACGTGAAACAGAAAAGGTTGGAGCTGTAATGCAAGATCTCTGAAAACATTAAAAAAATTTAAGAAGGCCATTGCTGCTCTGTGGCAACAACAAACCTAACATCAGGAATCTCATACACAGCATAATCCTGTTGTGTGTGCAGGGCATTTATGCCTGCACCACAGAGCAGAGCAGGGTACAGAACACATACTGAGAAACAAGCAGCAGAGCTGCCTCTACAGCTGGAAGCAACCCTGCCACAGGACAATGTATGGCTATGCTCAAACATCTTATGGGGGAAAGGTTTACCACCACAGGTCTACCATGGTTCCCAGCTGACACAGCTAACATCACTTAGGATTCGATTACTGTCTCTCTATGGTACTGCACTAAGCCACATGCTAGCCAGAATAATCCCAACAACACAAGAAACCACAAAAAAAAAAAAGCTTGTATGATGGCTGCATATAAAAAAAAGGCAAAAACAAACAAGAAGATATTCATTAGTAAGATATTTCTCCGAGAAAGACAATTTTTTTTCACATACCTTTGACACCTTAACATAGAAACACAATCAGTAAGACCTGGAACCTGAGGCCAGAGCTGATGCAGATTAACTCTTAAGTACCAGAGATAGATAACAGATTTGTTTGGACATAGACTCAAAACTGCAAAAATGCAAATCCAAACCAATATAGCAATACCTGTTTATTAAAAAACATAAAAGCAATTAAAATGCCCCATTTATGCAACATATCAAGTTCATTAGCTGGTAATATGTTTTTATAAGGTTCTTTCTTGACTTCAGAATAAGACAGAGTTAACTGAAGATTCTGGTAATGGTATTGCTGAAAAAAATAAAGAAATTGGCAAGTACTCCACTTTAAAAAGTTAGTATGGAAAAAGTTATCACTAGCATGTTTACAGTGCTTGATGAAAGAAGGACATAGGCAGGAGAGCTGAAGGCTAGTTTATAATTTATTAAAGGCAGTGCCAGCCAGATTGCTGGAAGGAGACAAGCATGCCTTGGAGTAATTTCCAACACAAACAGCAACGTTCCCTCCTTTACACCTGCCATAAGCACTTTGTGAAGAAGTTCTGCTTTAATAAAGATATGTTCATGAAAATACAAGATACTGGTATTAAATCATAGGATACTTAAAATACTCGCTTTGAACACATTATGCACTGCCTTAACCCACTTTAAGAGATCAACAGTTTCAGTTTATTAAAATAAGACCAAAGTCTCCAGCAGCAGGACCACACAAGATACATGGAAGGTAAGAGTTACAGAGTTCAAATGAGAGCTAAATCTGACTAGCTCCTATCATCTCAAAATGTGAAAGTAACTGGTAGGAATGAAAAATATTCTTCGAAAGAAGGATGAAGGTATGATACCATCAGAAAAAAAAAAGAGAGAGAAAGTGAGAAAAAAGCTTCACCCAAGCTTCTGTTCTTAGAAGCAGATGACAGGTTAAGCATGAACAACATCTTTCAATGGCTGGGTTTTACTTTCAGAACACTTCTACCTTACCTAGTTGGCCGCCATTCAGCCCCATGGTATACACTGCTTCCTTAGTCCATAGCACAGTATGGAATCTGCCTGCAGCCACTCCAATCACCATTCTACCTTTCAGGTTTTTTGCCTGAACCTAAGCACAAATCCAAAGTACATCTTAATATTAAGCAACAACAGGTGAATTTCACATGTACAAACTTCTGACATAATTTAACTCATAAAGTCATTAAGAATGAAGCACTACTATCAATCCACATACAGTCAAATAGATAGGTTATTTCAGAAGTTTGTCAAGTGGGGCACTATTGCATTAATAATGAAAAGAAACTTTTGTATTATCTAATCAGAACTGGAATCAAGTCTCCTTAGGCTGTCTTGATACACTAAGATGTTGAACAAGACTGAACAGGACGTGTATAGCACAGCCACAGAAGACTCAGGTGCTGAAAAATGTCAGCTAGAAGTTTAAATTTGCAAGTCCTAATGGCCTAAACACACTGCAGAACACTACACTACTAATTCCACATTTCATATTTAACTTGACCTTCCCAGATTAAGATGATAAAATCAAAGCAAATACTGTGGATATAGAGCTATCATTACACTATTGAAAAACACATGGTATCCCAAAACACTATCCCATTGCATTCTGGTCAATCATTCTTTTTTACTTTCACAACACTGATAGTGCCATGTTTTTCTACTTCAGATGAAGTTAAAGCTTCTTTACTTACAAAAAATATAAAATTTTGAGATTAGGCACAGGAATATAGTTAAGTTGCTGATGCCCATACCCCCTCTTCCCTGTCACTACTCTTCCCAAAGCACTGACTTCAGTGCTTCCAGCAAAGGAGATAACAGTCAAACCCTGAGTGCCATTCAATGATTCAAAAGGAGTCACAAGCATGATTCTCAAGCGATACATACCTATTAATATTTCAGCTACAGAACAATTTGGGGAAGAGGGAAGAAAAGGGTTTTGGCAGTTGCACCTTGTATCATACTTCACACTACAAATTTTGGTAATTGTTCAGGTTACAAACTAAGACATCAGAACACAGTTAAGATCTGAGATGTCTGATAACACAGAATCAAGATTTATCTGAACTCATATTAAACTTCGCTGTTCTGAAATGTTTAGGAGTTATTTTTATAATCTTCATATTTTATTTTATGTTAAGAAAAAACAAAACAACTCCACCAAACAATTAAGCTTTAACTGATGTTACTTTTACCTGTCTAGGAACACTGCAATTAGAAGAAGGAGGAAATATACCCAATTGATGGAAAGTATTCAAACCAAAAGTGTAAACATATCCATCTTCTGTTAGAACAACAGTGTGATCCTTAGCTGCTGCTATCTGGGAGCACTGATGACCAGTTAAGCCTTCGACAAGTCTTGGAACCTGAATCAGGAGAAAAAAAAGTTGATATAAAAGCATACTGGTTTGTTATTAACCAGTGGCCATCTATGAAACTAAAGTTACACCAACAAAAAGTCACGACCAAATACTGAAATAAAAATAAAATACATTTGAACACACAACACACTCATTAACATAACAACCACATCCAGTGCAGTAAGATGAATTACTTTAATTTGAAATGCTATCAGGGAAATGTCCTTTGCTATTAGGGTAGATGAATTTTAAGCCACCTGTTCTGAAATCATATTGGAAACAACATCTTCAGGACAGCTGAACAAATATTAACTATTACATGCTGTTTTAAATACCACAAACACTAAAGCTATCTCCTTCCAACACAGGATAATCCTAATGAAATTTCACAGAATAAGGAAGAAGTTCTGTATCTTTGAATCTTCATGCACTCTAACATGACTTCTCCTTTATTCAACTATGTAACATCACAATTTCAAAAAGTAATTTGAAAAAAAATCCTAACTTAACAGAATTGCTTTTTAAAAAAAAAAAATTAATTAGAGCTCCAGTCTCCACTATAGCATTCAGCAACAGAATATCAAGTTCTACCAGATACTTGATATTATAATTTTTTTTAAACTACTGTGCTGCAAGATAAATGCACACTATGAGGTAGGATAAGATGCTTAAGTCTAAGAATTGTATTGTCATCACATCTTAGTCTTCGTAAATTTTAGTTTTGTGCATTGCAACAATGTACTATTCAAATGAAAATGACCACTGACTTTTCACTTGAGTTGCATAAAAGCAACTCTACCATCCCTCTTCCTGCCACTACAGCTTCACATTACTGTACTGCTGTTTGTCTGCCAAAAAATATTTGCTTCCACTTATCTAGCATCAGCTGGACTTTAAATCAACTCAGCCAGAACACAAATTTGACCACAGCATCTAGCTATGAAGTTATAATTAAATGCACATTACTCTCTGCCACCTCACTGTTAGCACTGAAGAAGTTTTTCTGTTACTTGGTGAGAAGCAAGAGTTTGGTTTAAAATGAACAGCAAACTCATTTTGAAAGTACACTGATAGAAATTCTAATTCCCTTTTTAGACTTGCTGTTAGAGATAAAAGAAACATCATACTAGACTATAAGAAATAACACAAGACAGCATACCAAGCATGTTTGTTCATCACCATGACCCAAGCGCCCTCCTTGACCATGTCCACATGTATACACTTGACCTTTGTGGGAAAGGAACACAGAGTGGAATTTGCAGAGTACCACCTGAAACAAGAGCAAAAAATGGATGGGGAAGATGCAACACAGGACAAGTTCATTTTCCTGTAAACGGAAAACACCTGCCATAAGCACTTTGTGAAGAAGTTCTGCTTTAATAAAGATATGTTCATGAAAATACAAGATACTGGTATTAAATCATAGGATACTTAAAATACTTGCTTTGAACACATTATGCACTGCCTTAACCCACTTTAAGAGATCAACAGTTTCAGTTTATTAAAATAAGACCAAGCATGGCCCCATAGGCTAACAGAAACTCCAAAGATTGAGTTTTAAGGTCCATGATGCTGCATCAGAAATGCCAAAGAAAACACGTTAAGACTGCAGCACAGACTGTCTGCCCTGCATGTTTGCTCAAGTTGTACTTTAACTTTCAAATATTCTCAAACTGAAGTCACAAGAAATTATTAGAGACAAAGATAGTGCTACATGTAATGCGCTTAACAGTGTATGCTGCTTTGAACACAAGATGAATTTTAATTCAACATGTACCAAGTATATTCATTATTCCACTTCAGTTCAGTATTGGAGTTGAACCAGAAGTCAGTAGCTCAAAACAATTACAGAAGTATCAAGATTCTGAATGTATTTAATGATATACAAGCCATATATCCAAAGTAAATCATGTAAGACCCCCTGTTCTCCCCACCAAAACAGAGACCCACAATTTCAATAATGGTGATTGGGGTTGCAGGGAGGTAAGGAGGTGGGCAGAGAGGAGAAGGCACCAAGAACTGCTTTTTCCATGGAAGTCTTCAACACTTGGTAACTCCTTGGATACTTTTTCCCCCTTACACACCCCTCACTAAGAAATGTGCCTATGTAATACTTTAAGAATACCTGTTTAATATACACGCCATTCCGAGGAAAAAGGTCCACCAATTCAGGATGATGTCTACCCTGCTGACCACCATGACCCAAAGTAAAATTTATATTGTTTCCCCAGGTGTAGACTTCTGTGGGATCTGTGTAATGAAAAAGATCCTCTTAAAAGCTTGTCATTTACCAGTGTTGTGCACATTCACTTCAAAAAACAACAGCTATTATTTCTATCTAAAAATTGAAGAGGAATTGTTTTTTACCTAAAACTGAACTTTAAAAACATTTAACACTATAAGAAGTAAGGTGCCACGACAAATATTCCAATAATATTGTACAGATGATCAACATAAGCATCAGGCACGTAACAACTTATGAAGTGCCAATTAAAACCAGAAAATATTGCATACACTCAATTGCAAAATATAAATTAAACTATTTTATTTCTTACCGGTTTTCTTAAACACCACATGGATAGGCCTATCTTTCATCACAAGATCCAGGGCTGATAAGCCTTCTTTATCCTGAACATACAGACTAACGCCATGCTGAAAGAGGAGACGAGAAAACTGAAGTTAATTTTAACTGCACAGCTTGAAGTAAACCAGGTAAATCTCTAAGAAGCAAAACATATCTTTAATGGAAGTTTAATACTGATTAAAAAAACCCTTCAGATTCAAGTAAACTGTAAGCAAATCTAAAAAAAAACCGAAAACATTGCAAATCTGTTCTGCCATGTACACATCTTGTTGATATATTAACATGGATTTTGTTGTCTCAACACTGACTGTGCAATAAACTGTAACCAGCAAAACACAAAAGAAACAGATGTGAAAATAAAGCACTGACACCTAAGAATAGCAAACATTCACCAGAACTTAATTTACCATCTTCAAAGGATGCATTTTCTTAAACTGGCATTCTACAGAATCAGTTCTGACAAGCTAGACAAGTGACAAAAAAACCCCCAACTACTATTACTTTGAAAACAAGCAAGGAACAGAGTTTCACAGTTGCTGAGAAAAGGCAAGATCACAACCAGCCAGGAAAGAGAGCATTAGAGAAGGTTCAGAAGCACAAAGCATGAACAGGTCATTCTTTTAGAACTTAGACAGAGACCGTCTCTGAAAATACCATTTTCTCAATACAAAAGAGTGCTGCTACAGTAGCACTGATTTTAGAAAGGAAGTCTAGTGTGATCAATCACCTTCCAAAATGCAAGAACTCCAGATGTCCTCAAATAGAACCTAATGGCCAACATGGCTGTACCTGTGTACCTGAGGTCATGGCTAATACAAAGGAAACCTTGAAAAACCTCACACGTAACAGGTAACACATTAAATACAACTTTATTTCGAAAAATGCTCCCCAGAAGAACAAAAGCATACATTCTCCAAACTATAAAGACAACCCTAGTGCAACAGGGCAATGATTAGTTTACCATATGACAGAAAAGACTGATCTATTTTTATTACTTAGATAGCTGGATATTCTTAATTTTGGAAATTGTTTAAAATATTCACAAGCAGACAGAGGCTGCAGGGATATTCACATGGTCTGAATTTGTGAAAACAAACTCCAATTGCTGAGTGGCAAATCTTGTAGTTAGATACAGTCCGAGAATAAGCCAAGACTGCCTCCAGCCCGCAGCAGAAGTCATTCATCCACACTAGTTTAGGAACTCAGGGGCAGATTCAGGAGCTAGTACTGTTTAACATCTTGACTAACAACCTGGATGATAGGCTAGAGTGCTGCTCCCTCAGCAAAGGTGACGACACAAGACCAGGAGGAGTGGCTGATAAATCAGAGAGTTGTGCTTGACATTCAAAGGGACTTTGATAGGCTGAAGCAACAGGCTGAGAGGAACCACATAAAGTTCAACAAAGGGAAATGAAAATCCTGGCCCTGGGGAGGAACAACCTGGTAAACTGGTACACCTGGAGGCTGAATGACTAGAAAGCACCTTAGCAGAAAAGGACTTAGGCTTCTTTTAGACCACCAGATGACCACAAGCCAGCAAGCTCAGAGTTAAGAATGGCGAAAGCATCCAAAGCTGCAGGTGGGAGTGTTGCCAGCAAGCATTACTCAGCACTGGCAAGACACAGCCGGAGTGCTGAGTTCAGGTCTGGACTCCCAGACAGAGAAGGACATACAGGAGCAAGTTCAGCAAAAGACCATGAAAGTAATGAGGCATCTGACATTCAAAGAGAAGCTGAGAGAGCTGGGATGCTTAGCCTAGAGAAGGTTTGGGATGGGGGAAGGGGACAGCATGTTTTATCATACAGAATAAATACCTGACTGGAGGTGAGGGGTAGGAATCACAGTGATACCTAGTGGCAAGGGGCACAAACTAACATATAAGAAATCCTGTTTAAATCTAAAACAAATTTTAATTGCACTGATTGTAAAACATTGGAACAGAGATGTCTGATGCTCTGCTCAAAATCCAACTGGACATAGTCCTGAGCAACCTGCTCTAGCTGACCTTGCCTGAGCTTGGGGGCTAGACTAGACAACCTTCAGAGATCTCTTTCTATCTCAGCTATTTCATAATTCCATTCTATAATCAGTTCCTGTTCTTGCTATAATACCTGAAGAACGTATCATTTTATAACACAGTACAGTAGACAGACTGCAGTTAAGGAACTGGAAGACAGAGCACCCTCCACGAGTTGTTTTGTTCTGCTTCTTAGAAGAATATCAGCAGAGCTGGCTAGCAAAAAAAATCTCATTCACTTATGTAACTGACAGAAAAGTAAAAGACATTGGGGAAAACCTGTACAGGCCTCCTGTAAGCAAATATCAAAGATACAGACAGGCATTAGAGGATTAAATGCTTTTTCATATATCATGTACACAGTTTCTAGTTTTCTACAAAACAGAATCATAAGTACAGTGGTTATAAAAACATCTACTTTTTTCAAGTTTAATGAAAGCTTCCCATTCTGTAAGGGGACAGCACATGAAATAAATATTTTACAGTTATCAGACCTTCAAGAATAAGAAACTACCAGTCCACCATCTTTCTGTCTGAAGTCTTGTAAAAAGCAGAGAGTTATGTCTACAAATTACTAGTTACTGTAATTTTAAAAGATTGCATTCAAAATGGAAAATTCTCAGACTTAAAAGGTTTGTTTTTAAACAACCCTGAACCATATATATTTCATTTTCTCACATGGTTAAAGAGACACTGAACATCTCAAACAAACACCTCTTCCCTTTGCTCTACTTGTGAAAGGAGGAACAGAAGGAAGATCAATCAAAAATATATGCAACTTGCTAAGTGGATGGGAAGAAACGGCAATTGTAAGAAAGAAATAGGGAGGACTGAGCAGAAGCTCTGGTTTAAAATACTAATGAAATGAAGATTCACTTAATAGAATACTCCATATCTTGAATTTTTTACCTCTTAAATATAACATGTCTAATTATAACTCCATTTAATTTTCCCTTATTTTGTGTTCTCTAACATCAATTGATATAATTACTGCAGAGTCTATTTTCAGAGGATCTTTAGTCTGATCACTCTCTTATTTTTTAAGCTCCTGACCCTAATATCATCCACACAAACAAGTCTTCAAGGAAGCCCACAATTAATCAGGGATCCTTACTCAGTGCTGATTTCTGCATGGGCAAAGGCAGACATCTGTAAGAACAGATACAACTTTCAAGTAAATCAATGCACTGCAATCTGAACACAGTATTAAGACAAGCTTCAAGAGGCTTTCAGCCAAGTTTAAAAACATTTTTACATAAGCAATACAACTCTAAAAATTTTAGATGCCAAGGAAAACTACAGTTGCAAACGACTCACCTTCAGTAATGACAAAACACAATCAATGTATCCATAAAATATGCTTCTGTGCAAAGCTGTCCATCCAGACTCTTTGTCTTTTGCCAAGAGATCCACTCCTTTGGTCTCAGCCAACCAGTCCAGCACACCTTTTTTGCCACAAGACGAAGCAAGATGTATAACATTTCTACCAAAGGCATCTTTGATAGTTGCAGCATTGTAGCAGTAAGAAGAGAGAAAGGCCTTGATCTGGCCTTCACTTCCTCTGGTGACTACAGAAATAACATCCAAAGCATGCTGTAGAGATCGACACTTTGAAGTGCACTCTGGCATGTAAGAATTCATCTTCACTTCTAAAGCTGCTCTTCTGCTTAAGGGGAACAGCCCTTAAGTGTATCAAGGCACTCCAATTCAGTACACAGCACAGTGCCTCAGAAAAATTGTAATTCCAAGGATGTATATCCAAGTTTATTGAGCTGCCATTAGAAATCTTTGTACTGTTATGTTTGGCACTTGATCCAAATAAATATTTATAAATATATATTTTTAGAAGTCTTATTTCACCATCTTATATAACAAATATTCTTGTCCATAGAAAATTCCAAAAGTGAACTACCTCTAGAGTGCAGAGGGGGATTCCCCCTCCACACTACCTTATTCTTCTAAAACTCCATAATTGCAAGGGAGACCTGAAAGAGAACAAACCAGAACAGATTAGTTAACAAAAACTGTTTTCCCCTGCAACTGTACAGATTTAAGTGCATATCAAACTAGAAAGTACAGGACAAGACAATGTGACAAGGGCTGACTTACCTGCCTCATGCCATCTCAGCTAATATGCAAACATTTAGTCAGCTTAAAAAAGCATTACTCCCTTCCCCACCCCAGCCTCCAAAGGCACCTCCTACCTTTCTTTGATTTAAATTGTTTAGGCTACAAAGCAAACTAGATCCAAAAAACTTTGCTTTCCCAACCTCAGGGTCCTCAGGATCCTGACTGTTTAGTGTCTAATGGTAGCATTACTTCGTGATCAGAAAGCAACAACTGAATGAAAAGACTGCATGAGGGGGGAAGCCATCCACCAAAAAATTCCCCCAGCTGCCGAGTACGCCATGGCTAACAGAGGCATTGTTACTAACACGGTAGAAGGAAGGAGGGACCACCAGTCTCCGCAGCCACTGCAATAAAAGGATTATGTCCCACTTTCTCTTCCCTGGCCTGAATGCCTACCCATGTCCCTACTAATTCTAATCTGCAGAATCAATAGGAAGGCTCCTCTCCACCACTCCCAGAGCTGCTCACAAAGGTGGGATGGAGGATGACATCAAAGCAAATAAAAGCAGCTTGTACAAGAGACATGAATTCAGACTGTTAGGACTCATGCAAGGCTAAGGTCTAAAGCTCCTGAAACAGGCAAGAAGAAATGAAAGTCTAAGTTGGAAGGGGTAAGGGAGAAAGAAGGAGGAAAAGGAAGCAAAAATAAGAATTCTTCATGAAAATATATTCACAGTCTGGAGCATACAGCATTTCTGCTTAGCTGTGCATATTTACCTTTAGCATATACATCTTTCTCCAGCATCCCTTTTCTCAAAAGTAAAGGAGGCCTAACAGAAGCACTCACCTAGCCTAGGAAATGTGTGCAGTTATAATCAGAAGTGTCACAAGAAGTGCAGACTGCAGCATAAAAATCACACACAAACCCAGAAAACAGAAAAAGTGAACTACCTACATCACTACATGCATCACTAATTTAGTGTGAACTATTAAGACCCCCCAAAAAAATCACACTTCAGTCTTCCAGATAAAAGTTTCAAACTGAGTGTAACAGTATTGAGGTCATGTTTTTGTTCACTGTGCAAAATGCAATTTAAAGTTGTTCTACCTACAAGTAAATAGTCCAAGAGAAGTTGAACAATGCCATCCTGAAAGCTAAAGAAATAAAACTAAAAAGGTTAACAAACCCTTAGAGTGGGGAATGGGAGAGAAGGTGGGAATAAGACAAGTACACAAACCAAAAAAACACAACAAAACAAACAAAAGTCCCCCATCCTACTCAGCTTAGCAGTCATTACAAATGTTCACATCCTACTCCTTGACCCCAACCTCACCAAAAAAGTTGAGCTTAGCTTCCATTGCTTTTCAGCCACTGAATGTATAACCATATTTTCTTAATATCTTTATTTGCAAAGAGACATCAGAAAAATATGATTTTGTTTGGAAAAGGGAAATCTAGTCCTCCTCCTGTTTTAAGAAACAAGATTTCCACAAAGCTTCAAGCAATCAATTTAGAGCAAACATTAGTAATGGAATCTAAACATTCAAGAAAAAAAAAAAATCCAGTCCAGAGTACTTATTTAAATCTCTTGTAACAAAGCCTTCAACAATTACTTTTCCATCTCATTCAGAAGGGTTACAATACTCAGAATGCAAACCTATAGACTGGAAGTTGTTCAGTGTATACCTTCAAAACAAGTTCAAAGAGCAGACAAATTAAGAAGAAAAAAAATGAAATTTTTTATTCACTTCAACTTAGTCCCTCATCCCAAACCAGGGGTAGCACCCAGAAATCCTTCCAAGACTAGAACTGACCACAACTGTTCAGCTTAGATTTGTCACATGAAGCTTCAGTTCACTCTACAGGGCATTTTCCAAACAACATACAAACTTCTGCAGTAGCACAAGAAATTTATCACATATATGTGTGGACTTTTGTTTTCTGACCTTCTCAAGTTTCAGATGATAAAGAGAAGTAAATCACTGTAACAGGTTTGGAAAAAAGCTCTGATTTCAAGAACATAGCTTGACTTGTTGCTCCAATGAATCAAAGTGTAATAGGTAACTATTAGCACACTCAGACTGCCAGCAGATCAAACACCCTTCTAAAACTAATAATTAAAAACAAAACAAAACACCCCCCAAAAACTAAAACAAAACAAAAAAACTACAAAAAACCCCAAACATTTTGCCATCTACAGGAAAAATTTATCACATTTCACCAATATGACACTAGGCAATAGAATTATGTTGTGGAAGAAGTAAAAATTTTATGCATGCCTTGTAAAGCACATCTTAAACAGTTCATCGTTTAAACACTATCAGTGCTACACAGGAAAATAAAGGTAAAGATTAAAAGAACATTAAGAAAAATCACTCCAGGGAGACATAAAATTAGGTTGACTAATCTGTTAAACTGGTATGAAATGGTACCACCGCCCAAGAAGCAGTCCTGCTGTCTGTCCTCTGTGCCATACCTTCCTCTGTGCAGATCCACACCTATCTAAGGCAATGAACTGCATGAGAAAATGATCCAGAAGAAAACAAATCCTGAGACTTGTGCCATTACAAGAAAGGAAGAAAGAAGCTGGACAAAAAATTACTGAAGGCTCCTGATCTCCAACCTATCAAATACCAAAATAATGTGAATAACAAATCAAACATTAAAAAAATAAAAAGTCTGCTAGTAAACAGAAATACAAGCCTGCCTATCACACACTAACTCCATGACGGTGACATTTACTGCAGCTATGTGAAACCTGACTCTACTGAATTATTTCTTCATAAGTCATTCCAAACCAGCCTTTCTTTACTATAAACATTACAAAGCTAGATACTATATTAGTAGATTGATAAATATACCCTGAGCTCAAGACGGAAGGCTGTAGATCAAGTTTTCACCACCCCACAACTAAGGCTGTCACACTGGCAACAAACATTGCCACATTATAACAATATCTGAAAAAGGGTGATAATTAGAACTGACTGTTACACAAAGGAAGTCCTTAAAATAAAACTTTCAGATTGCGGATTGATGCTCAGGTCTATGTCAAAACCTTTCTGCTGCCAAATGCTTACTTCTGGTATATGGAGTCCCTCATGAACAGTGAGCACCTAAAGCAAGCACAGAACAGGAAGCACCAGCATTTTTTAAACTTTGAATCAAGATGACCTAGAACACTGTACCCTTTTGATTATTGAAGATATTTCTGTAGGCTTCTCAGCACAAATCACATCCATATTATAATGCCAGTGTCTTCCTAATGTTAAAGCTAAATAAGTAACATTTTTATGATGCAGTAGGTATTATTTGCAATTGAAATTATTTTAAAGAATTGATTCCCAGTTAACATTACAGAAAAAAGTCACAAAAAATGAAGGAATTAGAGCAGTGTTCAGAGTACCGCAAAGACATTTTATTTCAGCAGCAGGTGGCTTTCTAACCCTCAGAGATATGAGCTATTTATTATACATGTACACGGCCCAGGAAAATTTAAAAGACTGAAACCGATTTGGAAGCAATTCTTTAGTAGCAAGAAAGTGTTTGTGGTACCTTGCCTTCTTCAAGTGGGTAGGTAGAGCTGTCTCACTCAGCTCTCCCCCTCAGAGAAGGCAAAGCACCACTGCACCAGAGCTGTCAGACATCCTCCAAGAAGGAGTGTGTCAGATGTGTCATCTGACCCTGTGGAGGCAGAACTCCTACAAGTGAAAAAGCAGCTCTCTACCTACTGCAGATGTCTCAAAAATCTGTTTCTCTGAAGAAGCCACTACAAAAATCAAAGCTGTCACACCTCTCCTGAGTATGAAGTGAACAAAGATTCTACAAATACCTTTATGACTAAGGATGATGGTGATAGATTTCATTTCCTGCAAACAGTAGACATGAAATCTCAAAATGTGGGAAAAGCTAACAGAGTTGGCAGCCTCCCACTATGAAGTTCCAGAAACCTCTCTGTGTATCATATTCACAATCAATATATTCCCAATTTTCTCTTTTTCCAGAAAGCATTTCCACAGAGGTTTCGGTGCCCTCGGCTCAGAGGTCCAAGGAAACAACAACCAACCCTCACCTCATGGTTAGCAGTGTCAACATTAAATGTCAGTTTCCAGCATCCAGTCTGATTTGATTCTGGAACTCCCACCTGTCTTATACTCAAGTATTAGAGCTACCAAAATCTGGCTGACATGGATGTGGGTACTGGTACCAAGCCAGCAGCTGGCAGCTGCTGTTGTGCCTTTTTTCATTTAATACAGGCAATGGTCTTACATGGAAGTGAAAGAGAATACAGAAGAGATTCAGCTACTCAGAATTCAGTGCCACTCAAAGACAGATTGCTGGGTTTGCATCTTCAATGTGCACTGCATTAAAGTAACATTGTCAAATGAGTCACATGGCCCTGAAACCCATCCTTTAATAAAAGCATATTTCTCAAGACCTTAAAATTGGCATAACTTCATTCCATTCACTGCTTTTCTCTCGGAGTTTATTAATTTATTTTTAAGTGTTACTAATTTTACGAAATACCAGTCACACCTAAAATGCACATGGTGAAAAATTACCTAGCTCCCCTAATTTGACTCTCCTAAAAAAGAAGTAACTAATGTTTTTCATTTTTCATATAAAAGAAGCCTAGTGCTTTCCCTGTCAATCCTGACATCCTCCCTTTAAAAAAGAATAAATAAAAAGAATATGGCTTTTCTGAAGGAACTAAATTCATTTTCTTTTCCTTTTGATAATAAGTTGCTAAGTGAAGTGAGAAATGACTGGCAACGCCACACATTTCAGGAAGGTTAAGTCCATCCTTATAAGGCTATTGCAGTATCTTAAATATTTCCAGTGTGGAATGGAAAGGGGTTCTTTTTTAAACAGGCATGCTGACATTTCTCCTCTTTGGTCCATTCACATTTGTTTCATAACATCACAAAAGATCTGTAACCATAACAGTATGGAAACCCTGAAAATATTTATACCCAAAGCAAGCTGCACTACACAGACTACTTGATTAGTAAGCTAATAAAAAAAGGCTTACAGAAATTAAGCCATGGGAATTTGCTATCATGTTACCATTTTTCCAGCACTTTCTATTGATTATATTCTTACCTAAAGATGACTTTCACTTATGCATATTAAAGTAACAATTTAGAATCTAACAAAAGCAACGAGAAAATTGAGGCTAGGTTGCAGGCTTAGCACTGGCACTAAGCAAGACATCCTCAAGGAAACACAGATGAATTCCTAGATATAGAAAGCAAGTACACCTTTCAGGTACAGGTAGTACATTGTCCTTTAAAGAACAATTAGACTATTAGTTAATAGTCTAACTAATTAGTCTATTAGTTAGACTAATCCTGCTCAGATTACATATCCACAGTTTAACCTGTCCAGAAATTCCTTGTACATTTGTTGAATGGGCAAAAATCTATGCTTTCCAACCCCTTGAACACAAAATGTATTTTACAGGGAGAAAAGCGATTGAACGTACAAGGAAAAAACAGGCAAATCTAAGTTATGCAGTAATTAAAAGTGGTTAGCAGCCTGAAATTCCCACAGAGAGACCTGTACAAAAGCAACTTCTTCTTGACTGTATAACAGGAGCATTGTGACACAAAAACAAGGGTTCTGCTCTCCTCAATTCACAAAACATCAGACAGAGTCCTGCTTCTAGGTCAGATAGCAAGTTTTAACAGAAGCAAGTAAGTAGAGAAAAACTTGGAAAGAGTCACTGGATACCAGAATGTTTATGGAACAATTTGCTGAGTACAAGCAAATTGGATCTCTTTTCTCCTTCAGCTGTGGCTTCAGCAGACCACCTAGAGCCTTTGAATAAGGTGTCTGTTACACAAAGAAGAAAAATCTAAAGTCCAGTCCATTTTACTCTTGACAGAGGGCAAAGTAGTCATTCATTCAAATTTCATAAAAGACTCAGATTATATGTCAGGAAGGATTTTCAAATGACAAATTGAATGCACGTGAGGCTCTCAAAACTGGCTAGACAGCAAGCAAACTGCTCAAGTTACAAATAAATGTGACCTGTCCAGAAGTAAAGGTACAATGGAAAACCAACTTGCTTTGAAACACACCAAATTCCACCTTGCCCACTATGTCCTTTGCGCCACGGCACATCCAGGCTACTTCATTTACTGGGATAGGGCCTCCATGCCACCACTGGGCAAGATAGACCTCAGCACAAGCAACCTTTAGAGGCTCTCTCCAGATTTTCTGTAACTTCCTCTTTCACAGCAACAACAGCATAAACCTTATCAGAATGAGACCTTCAGTGATCCAACAACCCTAATTCAGTTGCTCCTAGCTGAGCTAAGCAGTACTGCCAATTAAAAGCTAACACATCTGTCAAAAAAAAAGACCAAAGTACCATTGGTAGCTAAATTCAGCTACAAACGTCAGAGCACATCTCTCAGCTGAGAACCATTGTACATAAACAGTAAACTATGAAGTACTGTGCTGGGCTTATCTAGAAATACTCAGGACTGCTTATGTTTAATAACTTAATAATATTTAAAAAAATTAAAACAAAGCAGTATAGACAAAAGTACAGTGAGTGCAGCTACAGTCACTTCCACAATTCATCAAGCCCTTGCTACAGGCTTTATTGAAACAGATATTGCTAAAGGGAAGTTAAACACAACAAACCACAAGTGAGCACTAGAATTTCACCACACTTCAAATTATATCTGATAAATCCATCAAGGACTTTTCCATTTTGGGAAAAAGTGACGTTTTTGAATTAACTGTGAAGTTCTGGTACAGTTTTATTGTAGACTACCCACACCAGATGTTGGTGGGCGATTATGTTTTTTGTAAACCACCAACTGTGACCAGTTTCCACGAAGACAGACAACTACACTGACCACGTAACCAAAAAAAGAGTTGTGTGTCGCCTGGGAAAACCGCATGGAAGTATCCTTTTAAGATAACTTCGAAACCTCGCCTCTCCAGCACTCACTGTGCCGGTCTAATCCAGCAGCAAGGTGAGCTGCTACCAAAAACAGACAAGTATCACCAAGAAGGCGAGAAACGCGACAGGCGTTCCCTGAATCCACAGCTAAGGAAACCTGGCAAGAGGCTCCTGCCAGTGTCAGGGTGAGGGAAGGTCTGAAGTGCTTCAGGGAGCCAGAGAGAGAGGCCAGGGCAGGCAGAGGCAAGGGGCCATTCTGACTCCCACTACACGCGTCCACGTAGTCGAGGAGCGACACAAGAGACTTATTGACACAAGCGGCAGAGCCACGAAGCCGGTCACCTCCCATCCTACGTGGCCGGCTGCCCTTTACCCTCCCTGGCTGCCTTGCCCGGAGCTCTCCCCATTCCTTCAGCCGCCCACCGCCGCCGTCCCGACCCCTCCGACAAGAGGATCGCCCCCCGAGCGGCTCCCCCGCCGGACGCACGGGCCCGCCCCTCACCAGTCGCTAGATGAATGGACTCGGGCGGGCAGGGCGGGACGCGCGCTGGGCAGCGCGGGGGCTCATCCTCAGTGACTCCGGGGCAAGGCCAGCCTAAGGGTGCACAGCTGCTACCGCGACAGCTCCGCCGGCGACAGCGACGGTGACAGGCGGGGCCCTCGGCTCACAGCAGGGCACACCGACAGCGACCGCCGCACCCACGAACAAGCGAAACGCCGATTGGCCGCGGCACGGCCGCACCTCGCGCACTGATTGGCTGCGGCTGCCGCCTCGGCCCCGCCCCCGCGGCCGAGCCCGGATTGACTGACAGGCGAGGTCAGGGGGACGAGGGGGCGGGGTCAGAGGCGGGGCGGCCGTGGTGGTGCAGGGGTTAAAGGAAGATGGCGCCGTGCGTGTAGATTGGAGGTTATCGCTCCTTGTCTTGGGCAAAGGAAGGGCTGGAGTTATCGGGACAGCAGGGAAGGGGGAGAGCTGAGGGGCCTCCTTCTGGCAGTCTTTGTGGGAGAAGCACTGTGTCGTGCTGTGAAGGAAGGGATGGGTTTCTGGCAAGGAAACACCTCCCTCCTGGAGAGCTCAAAAGCAAATAGTTAAATAGCCAGCCTGTGGGTTCCCAAAGTAATGGAGAGAAAGTGTGGAGAAGGCTGTACCGATTCAGACTGTGTTAAACCACAGCAGTTTCTGTCTCTCTGACAGAGCAAGTGATCTAGTATATCAGATAGAGCTTGATTTTTTGTGAGGCTTGGGGCAGTCTCATAAGCAAACCTGGTGTGTGCACAAGGATTTGCACACCTGCTCTGGTAACTACAGCGGGTCACTCCAGGAGGGCTCAGTTCTTTCTGGTGGATGTCTTGGATGATGCAATAGGTGGCACAGATTACAAATTAATCTGGAACAGGATTAGGGTGTGCTGTTTAAGGGCAGGAAGCTGGACCCAAGACAACTAGTACCCAACGTGAAGTACAGAGTAAAACTGTATTTAAAACACACATCACCTTTAAAAAAAGAAATTTATATACTTTTTCCAAGAAATAAATTAATGATGTATTGATGTTTATGTATGGCCAGAGTTCCTATCTGTTTTTTAAAACCACAGTATTACCCCATGCAGTGTAGGCATTATGACCTGAAAATAACGTAGCTCTCTTTAAAATCACAAAACAGTTGAAAAAAAAAAGTTATGTATGTTCTTCAGTAACAGTTCAGTTTGGGAAAGATGCAGTATTAGTTCTATTTAGGTGAATCTCAAGCATTTTTACCCCTGCCATCTGACTCAGTTAATGTGATCTATACAATTTGCTCTCTGATTTTTCTCTGTATAAACATTTAGTTTGCCAGCAGTCATTCACCACTGTAACTAAACCTGCAAGCTACGTGAAATTTTCCCAGTGATAGCTTCTTAGTGCTTCAGTCACAAATGAAGGTCACAAGTTGGAGGTGGCCTTGCTCCAAGTCTGCTGCCAGCTGGCCTATGACCATCTGGGGAGATAAGGAGGTCCAAATACAGCTGAAGTCATTTGTAAGCAATGCTTTGTTTCATAATAGCAAATTCAAGTGAATAGCCTGGACAGATTTTGGAGCAACAAAGAGCATGGTGGAAATATGAAGAGGCTTAAAGTAGAATAGCATCTAAGATTCTATATGAAAAAGATAATTTCTGGGAGCTGGACTGCCCCTCAGGTCTTTCATAATAAATACTACTGTAAAGAATAGAAAACTGCAGCAAGGGACCCAGAAAAGTGGGAAAATAAGAGTCATGGATAGGAACTGATAGAGTCCAAGTCAGACAAAACCTTGACAGAATAACCAAAGGTTTTTAGCAATGGTTTTCTATGCAAGAGACTGTTTCTATGCAAGGACTTTTAACATATTCATGGAAAAATAAGATATGAACTGTTTTGCCTTTTATTTATTGTTTAGGTTTTTCTAATTGACCCCAGCTTACAACGGTAATAAAAGTTCCTGGTATCTTGTACTGCCTCTGCAAAAGCAGCAGCAAACTAATGAACACCGTTCACAGAACCAGGATGCTACAACTTGGTTTGCAGATCTATGTTGAGGTGTTAAAGTAATATTGTAAAACAAAAGTAGCTCAAACAGGGTAACTTGAGCCTCTGTTTAAATTACTTGTTTTAGTTTGGGTTTTTCTACTGTGGAAAATTACAACACTGTTGCATAAAAACATACCATTTTAAGTCTTTTGGAAAAAAATTACAAGATGTGGAGATGAAAAGCCAGCAACAAGTCACTGAAGAGTATATTTAATTCAGTAGTCCAACAGCCAGATTTGTAAATTCCCGACACACGTAGCATGTGTCTGTCAATAAAGAACTGTTCATCTGGCTTTTTTCAGTCTGTGATGAAAAGATCTGAATTATCAGAAATAAACATGTAATTATAGGAAAAAATATGTCTCTAACTGCTGTTGTTACTTTTTATAGAAGCTGTAGACTTAAATCCATAAAAAAGAAAGGGTTACACTTAAAAAGGAAGACCACTATACTCAGCCATCTTCAGAATTTGAGGAGGAACATCAATTTTGAGCAACTTAACTAGCCTACAGAGTGTATTTTTGTCTTAATATGCTTCTCAATTCATTGACTGTTGAAGAGTTACAGATTGACTGTGCTCTAAATGTGTGTACTCATTTAAGGTTAGGGGAGATAAATCTAGGCTATAGGGAGGACATTACCCCGTTAGGCTGCTTTCTGGTGACCTATTAATCTTATCCATCCATCCAGTGTAGTCTGCACCAGACTTAGGCTACTGGAGGAATTAGAGGAGAAGATGTAAGTGACATTAAGGAAATAAAAGAACTTCGTGGTTTATTCTATCTGAAATTGATCCTGAATGTTAAATGATTATTTTTTGATTATTTTTTTAAGTCAGTAATCAAAAAGTTCAGTCTATATATCAAAAATGAAAATAATTAATTTTTTTTCTTTTCAGCTATACTAAATGTCAAGTGACAGATTTCTGCTTTCACGTATCTATTTATGTGCCTTATCTGGCCTAATTATTACCAGTGCCCTCTGGAGCCTTGAGTAATAACTGTTATTGGAAGCAGTAATACTCTGCTGAACAAAAAATTAATCAGCTCCAGGCTTAACCTCTGCTACTAAAAAAGTTTCTCGTGATCCTTCTCTTTAATGAACTTGGGAAAAAAAAAAAGGGTTATGAAATGCTAGAAAATTTGTATTATAGAACTAATAAAGCAAAATTCAGTGTAACACCTCTTAGAAGGGAAAGCTTACCAAAAAAAGTGTCTCCAAATTTATTAAAACTATGTGCATCTTGCTTTAATAAAGCTTATCCTCTTACTCAGACAGGATCATTAAATTCTTAATGTATAACAATCTGAGAAAAGTGTAGAGAAGTCCAAGGTTCATACAGCTTGGAAATGACAATGGTGATGGATATGAGCCCCCCAAACTGATCAATCTACTTGGGAAATAGGAAATAGAGATGTGGTGAGCATCCAGGAGCATTCTCTCAGCAAACCCTGGCTCTAGCAATGCAGGTTCTTCATCTTGCATGATTGGGAACACTTCCATGGAGCTGTGCCATGTCAGAAACTCCAATACCTCCTCTTTAGCTGGCAAGATTTACAACTTGTCTAATTAGACCTTGGGAGCCTCTCTGATGCCCAAGGTAGATTTTCTGTTATTGTAGTAGTCCAGATACACAGAAAGGATGGTTTGTTATCAGTGATATGAGGTGTGTATAGTGACAATGTCATTGTCCCACATTTGTTCAGAATTCCCATATGGTTAAATATGTTTTGTAAAATTCTGTGATAAATGGCCTAACATATATGAAACAAAAATTATATTGGCGTACCACCGGTACTAAAAGAACTTTTGTGGGACCTGGTAAAGGGACAGTTACTAGAATGTAATTTTCAATAAAATCGGAGACTGCAGAACATGTAAAGTTATTGTAGGATTATCTGTTGTGATGTGAAATATTTTGCAGAAGAGCATGACTTTAAACAAATTGTTGTTGGGCTTTTTTCTTTTTTTATTATTCTGGGGGAAGTTTATTGTACGAGTGCAGCAAAAAATTCAATTTGTGGCCTGTCTTTCCTGCATCACCCTTATCTTCCTGAATAGGAGGAGCAAGGCTGTAGATTATTTCAGAGCATCAGACTTCTGTGGAGAGGAGAGACGGATGAAAAGACAAGAGAATCGAGGACATTCTCCTGGGCTTCATACAGACTTTCCAGCACAAATCTCAGAGTCTACAGCCATGGCAAATAACACTTCTGGTCTTTGGCAGTCTCATAGAGAGGCAAGAGGAAATATCATGGTGGCTAAGAGAAGAAGAGGATCTGTTTCTATCTTCTCAACCTGTGGGAACAGAGAGAAGGTGCCTTTCTTGCCTTATTCCAATGACAGGAAAAAAAGAGATTTTTTTAAAAAAAAACTTGTAAAGACTAGGTAAACATCCTGTTTATGGTACAGCTGATTTTTTTAATTTTTTTTTCTGTCCATTTCATGCCCAGATGCAGCTATATTGGTAGTGTCCCTGAACAAGACATCTGACACCCACTGTGGCACTGAGCCTCAGGTATAGTGGCCGTGCTGGCAGTGTGATGCTGCTGTGCTCAGGCTGGGTGACAGAGGGCAGAGGCTTGGGTCAGGACACGCCTCCCATCACTGGGCACAGCAGGAGACAGCCTGTCACTCTCTCAGTGTGCCAGTGTGATCTCTGCAGGAGCTCATGGGCCAGCTGAAGTGATGCCCGGAGACTGAAATTGGATGTGGCACTTGGTGCCATGGTTTAGTTGAGGTGTTAGGGCATGGGTTGGACTCAGTGATCTTGAAGATCTCTTCCAACCTAGTGATTCTAGGTACATATTTAGAATTATGTGTGAATTGTCTTGCTCCAGCTGCGTGACCAGGGATGCCAGGAGCACCTGGAAGCACCACTTGTGTCCATTCCTGTAGCAACTCACTGCTGTCGTGGAAGGTGTTGGTTCCCAGTAGCACTGCATTAAATAGTATGTTGACAAAAATAGCATGGGATTCCCTTCCATCACCTCCAGACAGGTCTCCTCTGACCTTACCTTACTTCACAAAATGCTCTCTTGCTATCAAAGTGTTTGATAGATAAAAAAATTCTCTAGAGAATAAAATCTCCAACACTACCACAGACATACCTTTGCACTTAACTTGCAGTGCCATCTACAGTCGAAAAAGTCTTGTAACACTCAGATGACACCACAGTGTTGTTCAGTTAGCAGGCAATTCTGCAACAAAAACTGTGGCACTGCAGTTTTCATTGCAAGTTGAGCTTGTGGAGTGCAGGCTTGGAACTCGAGGCATTTCTCTTGACCTAGTTTCAGCTGTGCTAGTGGCTTGCTAAATATTGCATCAGGCAGTGGGAAGAATATTCATCCTTCCTCGCTCCCACCATGCTGTGTCTCTATGTACAATCTAAATAAGCACCTCTGCTGGGACTGCTGAAAACAGGAACTTAACTTTTATGTTTTAAATTCTCCTTTGTATGAAGCTGTTTGTGACCACTCTCTCCCCAGGTGAACAGAATCTGAGTGGCCTGGGTTGGAAGGAACCATAAAGGTCATCTTGGTCCAATCTTCTGTCATGGGCAGGGACACTTCCACTAGACCAGGTTGCTCAGAGTCCCATCCAACCTAGCCTTGAACACTTCCAGGGATGGGACATCCCCAGCTTCTCTGGGCAACCTGTTTGAGGGCTTCTTCACATTCCCATAAATTATTTCTTCCTAATGTCTAATCTACTCTCAGGTTGAAGCCATTCCCTCTTGTTCTTTTAAGTAGTGTCTCTCCTCCTTTCTTTCAGGCTCCCTTTAGGTCCTGGAGGGAAACAGAAGTTGGAATGCAAATAGGACTCTCTAAAGTGGGTTGAAACCTATGAATGATAACTGTATAAGAAACAGTAAATATTCAATACCTAAAATTTGAGATTCAGTTTTTAGTGTATGATGAAAGTGCAAATAAAGATGCAAGTAAAACTATAAAAGGGTGATTAGAGCCTCCTTTTTCCACAATTTTTAAGACATGTAGAATCATAGAATAGTTTGGGTTGGAGGAGACCTTAAACATCATCTCATTGCAGCCCCTTGCTGTATGCAGGGACACCTTCCACAAGACCAGGTCAACTCTTATCCAGCCTGGCCTTGACCAAACACTTCCAGAAATGAGGCATTCACAGCTTTTCGTAGTGACCTGTTCTAGTGCATCACCACCCTCACAGTGAAACATTTCTTCCTAATACCTAATCTAAACCTCCTCTCTTTTAGTTTGAAACCATTAGACTTTGTCCTATCACTCCCTGATTACCTCTGATAATTTCCATCTTTATGGAGGCTCATAAACCTCTTTAGGTTCTGCAAGGCTACTTATAAGGTCTTCTTGGAGCTTTCTCTTGTCCAGACTGAACAGCCCAAACTCTCTCAGCTTGTGTTCACAGGAGAGGTGCCCCAGGCCTCTGACTGTCTTCATGGCCCTCCTCTGGACTCACTCCAAGAGGTCCAACCTATGCAAAATTGCAGGGGAGAGAAAACACAAAAAGTGAAAAAGTTAATTTTTGCTCTCACAGAGAAGCTGTCATTTAGGCCCACTGTAAGTAGATCGTACATACATACATAATATTTCAGACAGAATATATCAGAAAACATGGAATTTTTTTCCAATCAACACCTTTAAGGAATTTTTTGATTAATAGTTTTCAACGTTAAGTCTAGCAACTTTGATATAACTGTTTGAGTTTCTGCTAAGGATTTTAATAGCAGAAGTTAAGCAGCCGCATTTCTATTAACTGCCATTGTAATGAGCATAAATAGAAATTGTAATTTCTATTATTTGTTCGAGTTCCCCAAAGGGGATGCACAAGACTTGATGGATTTCATACACCATGCTGATTTCTAAGTTTTAATAAAGTAATCCCAAGTTTGATGTAATTGTTTCTGATTAGCTTTTAATTTTGTTTATTTCCAGGTATGAACTAGGTTTCTGTCTCCTCTTCTAACATGGATTATGCAGTGTGAACATCCAGTACAACACTGCAGGTACAAAGGGGTGTTTTAGTAGTACTGTAGCCCAAAGGATCATTAATGTCTGTGAGACAGCATGGATTGAACAATACTACAAAAAAAACGCTCAACTCTCTCCTGCTTTCCTTCCCAAATGGACAGCAAATTCAACTACCTGGCTCCATACCCTGGGACTAAGACCTCCAAAAATGGGAGTCCAAGTAATACAATTGTGGAGTATCTCACTGCACTCATAGTTGTGTCTCGTTTTTGTAAAAGTTTGCTCTCAGGAGTCAAGCCAGCTCCTATCCTTACATTAATATAAAATACTAAATGCTAATCTCTTCAGTGCTGGGCAACTGTGGATTACATATAGATAACATCCCTATAGATAATCATGGCTGTCTATAGGATATGTCTGCTGGGACATTCTTCTGCAGTTTCCCAGCACAAATTCATAGACCTTATGCTCATGTAGTTTGACTTGCTGTGTCAGACTAGCTTAAATACTTTCTCAGAAGATACCAATCTTCCTTTATGGTTTCATTACACAAGGCAATCTTTTCAGATGTGCCAAGGGCAAACCTTTCTTAGCAACTGAACTGAAGGCATGGACCTCTTCCCCCAGTACAACATCATCTCCCGTGCAAACTGGTAGATGTATTCCTCATCTGTTCTGGATGGAAGAAGCCTTCAAGTCGCCCGCAGGGAGACCTCCCAAGGTACAAATCCATGGACCAAATATTAATCTGTGTGAAGAAGAGGTTGCGGCTCTCTCAAGGGCATCGCACGTATTGCGCCACTAGATGCCACTGTCGAGACACGCTTGGTCTTTGATCCCACTTATCCGA
Organism: Pseudopodoces humilis; assembly: GCF_049639895.1. Classification (NCBI taxonomy): domain Eukaryota; kingdom Metazoa; phylum Chordata; class Aves; order Passeriformes; family Paridae; genus Pseudopodoces; species Pseudopodoces humilis. The sequence goes on along the minus strand of NC_142202.1, from coordinate 80,741,893 downwards.
AAACAAAAGAATGGCAAGATATATTTCTAAGTAGTGTTTTGGATAGCCTTATTCTTAAAACGTGAGGGGAAAATACAGTCTAAGAAACTAAAATTTCTAGCGAATATGATATACTTTCCTGAAGTAGAGCTAGGGAAACATCTTTCGACTACTGCAAGTAAATGAGTTCATGTTGTATTTAACTGTTTAAGTAGTTATGGTACTATTTAGAGACAGAATGAAATTCTGTCAGCTACTTGCAAACCTATTCAAACACTACATAATCAAAACTAGGGAGAGAAGTTGGCATGTGAAATGTCTATTTCATTTGGCCATGAAAAATTGCTAGTTCTTCCCTAGTTTTGCTACTCCTCTTATCTGGGGATATATATGCCTTCCTCACTGAGTGAGAAACTTCTATTCTTTCTCATATGAAAGACAGCTAATAACCAACAGCCAGGAGAAAAAGCAAAGCACTGATAAGCTAGAGCATTCTTTCACCTTCTTTTTCTGATAATGAAGAAAATAAGAAGTTTCCCTTTACTCTGAAGGGTAATAGAACTTTGATACATCCAGCTATTTGATTGGGACTAAAACAAACTTGCAATCCTATTGCTAGATCTTGGAAACAGAAGTTATCCCTTAATTATGTGCAGTTCTCCTGACCCAGAATGTTTTCACATGGTCCCACATTTATTTGGTTTTGTAGTTACCTGAAAAGCTATCCTTGTACTAAATATTGTTCAGCTCCTGTCCGAGGTACTTGCAGGCAGCAGGACCATTTCCAGCCTTGGATAGGCTAGCAAAACAGGGAGGCTGACCTGAAGCATCAGCTGAGAAAGAGTGACACTGCAGTAATTCTGATGCTGTTTTGATCAAACAGAGAACTGTTTTAATATATGACATCATTTGGAAGTAAAAAAAAAAGACTTGTGCTTAGAATCTATAAGTGGGAATTCAGTGAATATTCAGTACTTTCAAAAATGAATTAAAACCTTTAGTATTTGAAATTCAAAATTATGTTAAAAATGCAAAAACATTCATTCATTCATTCATTCATTCATTCATTCATTTGTCATTTTTAAAAGTAATTTTTACCATGCATACATCTTCCCTAGCTGTTCCTGCTTAAGAGTTTGGTCAGCAGCAAATTGCTTGCAGAACATGTGGCTGCTACTTCTTGAAAAACAGCCTTATCAGCTTGCTGCTTTCTGCTTTCAAATTATTTTTTTTAACAGAATAAACTTTTCAGGGCAGATTATGTAGAGGATTGGATTAAGTTTTTACTAAGCCAGTAAGTATCTTCTCAGATCAGTGAAGATATTGTAGTCCCACATCACTGATCTACACTGAAGTGATGTGGATTTCAAAAGTACTCTTTTTAATCCAAATCAGACCAGATCTTGTTTTCAGCAGAGCCTCACAAACCTGCTTGAGCCCAGTAGAACAACTGCAGCACAGACATGGCAATAAATCTGTAGGACAGAGGACAGGATGTAGAGGCAGGAATCTGTTGGGCCAGCTATGCAAAAAGAAAGAAAACGTGGACACACCACAGTTTGTTACACAGCTCATAGCACAATTCTAACATCTTATCAGCAATAACACTGGAATAATAGCATAATACTGCCCACACTGCAAATGCATGGTTTAGCAGAGGTATGTACCATGTCCAAGGTTAGTGGGAAAATACTTCAAAATCACTGTGACAGCTAGGAAGCTCCAGGTTGGCTCACCATACTGACTGTTTCAGCCCTTGACATAATGAGAGTGTAAATGGAATAGGGACCAACAAGAGTACAGACTGCTTGTCCTGCACAATAGTACATGAAAAGATTATGTAAAAAAAAAAAAAAAAAAAAGTCACAGATTAAAATGTTGGGTTTTTTTTAAAGGAAGAAGGACTGGAGGCAACTCTCAGCTATAGCTCCTGAGTATCAGCTCACCCTCCAATTACATGGTTAAGAAAACCCCAGGGGCCTGCCGTGATGGCTGGCTGTGGTGATGGGATACCTGGCTGCAAGACCTTACAAGCCCCGGGGGGGACCCTGCCATTCCAGCCCCCCTGCCCCACTGCACCCTGACATTTCGTTTATCTTGAGGAAAGTGCTCATTTCTCTCTAAACATACCCATTTGTATTTCAGGTATTCTTCTTTCAGCTCTATTTTTATACAAAATATTAAAAAGGAAGTGGCGGAAGGAAGGAAGTGGCGGAAGTGGCGGAAGGAAGTGGCGGAAGGAAGTGGCGGAAGGAAGGAAGGAAGGGAGGGAGGGAGGGAGGGAGGGAGGGAGGGAGGAAGGAAGGAAGGAAGGAAGGAAGGAAGGAAGGAAGGAAGGAAGGAAGGAAGGAAGGAAGGAAGGAAGGAAGGAAGGAAGGAAGGAAGGAAGGAAGGAAGGAAGGAAGGAAGGAAGGAAGGAAGGAAGGAAGGAAGGAAGGAAGGAAGGAAGGAAGGAAGGAAGGAAGGAAGGAAGGAAGGAAGGAAAGAAGGAAGGAAGTGGCGGAAGGAAGGAAGGAAGTGGCGGAAGGAATGAAGGAAGCAAGGAAGGAAGGAAGGAACGAAGGAAGGAAGAAAAGAAGGAAGGAAGGAAGGAAGGAGGGAAGGAAGGAGAAAGAAAGAAAGAAAGAAAGAAAGAAAGAAAGAAAGAAAGAAAGAAAGAAAGAAAGAAAGAAAGAAAGAAAGAAAGAAAGAAAGAAAGAAAGAAAGGAAGAAAGAAAGAAAGAAAGAAAGAAAGCAAGAAAGAAAGAAAGAAAGAAAGAAAGAAAGAAAGAAAGAAAGAAAGAAAGAAGAAAGAAAGAAAGAAACCAAGAAAGAAAGAAAGAAAAGAAGAAAGAAAGAAAGAAAGAAAGAAAGAAAGAAAGAAAGAAAAAGAAAGAAAGAAAGAAAGAAAGAAAGAAAGAAAGAAAGAAAGAAAGAAAGAAAGAAAGAAAGAAAGAAAGAAAGAAAGAAAGAAAGAAAGAAAGATCATTTTTCATGCCAAAGCTCATTAAGCAGACTTGGTTCAGCTCCCAAGCAAAAAGAAAAGGCGAAAAAGCAATGAAGGAGACTATTTTTCCCTATAATTCAATAGCATCATTAAAGAGCCAACCTGTGAAAAATTATTTTTGTCTGTCTTTTAGTTGTCTTAGTAAAGAGTTCACAGCAATGTCTCTGTCTTACGTCTTGACTCAGCTATATGGCAGCACGACAAAATCTTTATGATGTTCTTACCAATGCAGGCACGTTTTATACTAAGTGGCATTATGCTATTCTTTCACCAAAACACAGAAAAACAAGGCTGGGGAAAAGATACTCCAAGGTGGTGTTCTGAGGTAAAAGACCCATTAAGAAACTTTTAAGTGACTGGTGTTGCACAGCTGTGAAAGGGATGAGACACAAAACACAGTTTTTGTAATAAACAGGCCCAAATAGGTGGATTTAATGATATCATGTCGTCAATGTGATGATTCACTGGTTACTCTGTAAGGACATGGCTGTTGCAAGCCCTCCTCAGGGTCCTTTTCTTTCTGCAGCCTGCTTTTATACGACTTAAAGCTTTGTATTCAGTCTTTTTCAGCCTGAAAGATTGCAGCCAGATTTTTCTCAATTCTGTCCAACAAAGAGCTCTGTATTACCAGTACAGGCACTACTCTTGCACAGCAGCATTTGCCATGTCTCGCTCATAGCTGAACACCAAAGCCAGCATAGCTTTATGCAAAGGACAAGCTGAAGGGGAAGAAAAATACAGAAAACTTCTTCTATAAAAGCAGCATCTGAAAACTAAGAAGCTTAATTTGTCTGCTGTAGTCTTTTAAGGAGTTTCTCTCTTTAACAGCTAGTAAACCAACCTCTGATCTGGGACTCAGCTGCTCATTGCATAAAAATGGCATATGTTGCTGAACCTTCAGATGCCTCAGCACCTACAGATATTTTAAACTCATAAGCAGTCACAAAAAGTTGTTTCCAGATGGCATAACACTTAAACATAGTTTCTCTTTCTCCTTGGGACTTGATTATCTCCTGCCTTGCTCTTTAAATTGCTTTCACTCTTTGTATCTTCTAATTTATGTCTCTGTAAAGCACTGTCATTTTGGTAAGGTGAACTATACACACACATGTAAGTGGCTGCATAGGATATAAAGTAGCAGAAGATTAGGTCTGTGGTTCCAATCTGTCCTGCAGAAAGAAAAAACAATCTAGAAATGAAAGGACAATAGGAATTACCAGCTGCTAGGAAAAAAGATAAACAAAACCATTATTCTCCCATCAGTCAAGAAAGCAGAAAAAAAATTCCAGTGTGACCTTATGCACTTCAACTCAGATTGCTTTTCTCAGATCCTAAAATGTAGCTATCTATGTAATGAAAGAAAGCCCATTAGAATGTTTTAAGGAATTTTTCCTGAAAGCATATAAATGAATGTCATTCTGTTACCTTCAAGAGTGGTCAGTCACTCTAGCAAACAGCAGTAATTCATTCTATTGCACACTTATCTGGTAGCAAGTACAGGAATGCCTATAATAATATAGCTGAAGTGCTAGGCATTTGCCTCATGCACATGAAAAACTGGTAGGGAGATAATTTCTTCTCTTAGTGCAAGAGAGAATGCTACCAGTGCATCTCTCGTGCTGTGAGTACTGAAAATGTTAATGCCTCTTGATGAGGAAACCAGGCTATCAACAGCTGCCCGTTGTGCCCCTTGCACAAGGAGAGAGGAAAGCATTCCTTTGTCTCCTGGGGCACATGACAGCCTCCTCATAAAACTACAGCTGCTGGAAAAAGTTCAGGTTTGTGACTCTGTAATGTATCTAATTGGTCTTTTTTTACCGTATCTGAAGTGCTGTACATGCAGCAATAGACTTTTATAGTTTTTGTGCATAGTTCAGACTTACATTTATGCAGCTTATAAAATAATCATATATACCAGTGCTAGTCAGACTTTCTACATGCTGCTAAGCAAATGGGGCTGACTCAAAGCACTACAGACATGACCTCTTTCACAAGCCATTTTACCTCAGAATACTTTTTGGTCTCCCATTAGATCTATCCTCCTTGCCAAATGATATGAACTTTTTATTTCTCTAAAGCAAGATAAGCACATAAATCCCAATTCTTCTTACAAAGGATTTAAATAAAATAAAAGTGGGGGAAGCCTGCACAAGTTTGTAACAGTCAGCTTGTTCAAAATATAAGTTTTGAAGCTGTCCTGTGAGAATTTTTTTTAAAAAAAAAAAAGCTGATTCAGTTGAGTTCACAAATCTGATGTTCACAGTGAAATATTAACACTAAATAGATCTGCTACACTGTCTAGAGGCTGCTCTTTATGGTGTGTTAAAGAAAAGCATTGGACATTTCTGGGATGCTCTACACAATTATCACAGAAGCTTTTTAACTGCTGCAGGGCTACTTTGTCCAGGAGGGTATCAGAGGGCCACAGAAGTTGTATATACATTTCAGACACCAAGGTACCAAAAAGGAACATCATCATTAATAAAATAGTGTGATCTAAGAGAAGCAATCTAGTGAATAACTTTAACCAGGACCCCAGAAAAGTCCAGAAATGGAAGTGAGAAACTAGTAAGAAAGATGAATGTGTTAAAAGAATTCAGCACTAGCTCTACTTGAATGGAATCAGTGCCTTCCAGAGGAAAAATGCAGGATGGTTTCTTCAAAAAAAGCAGTACTTGTAATCCTTTTTTATTCATTATCTGTTTTCATAAATTAAAATTATCTCAATGTGTTGAGAAATAAGCACTGCATTATCCCAAGGATCTATATTTTTGTTACACTTATACTGAATTACAGGTAAGTAGAAATATTTCAGTTGATACAAATACTAGTACAGGGCTGATTTTCTCTCTGTCTCTCTATAGAGAGTACCCAGTTTGGAGTGCAGCTCCCTTCCTGGGACTCGGCTAGGAACAGGAATGTAACATATGGAGCTGTTAGTAAAATCAGCATTGAAATTTAGTCAAGCAGCTTTTGTAATTTTAAATTCGTTCTGATCCAGCAGAGTTATTCCCTTTCTATAATTAAGTTTATTGTCACTGTAATAGGAGCCATATCTAAGGTTGAAGAAATGTTACTTTAGCAAAAATGAACATGATAAAAACTGCCTCATCAAAAATGGAAAATACTCAAAGATGTTAACTTTTCAAAAAGAAACAGTAAACAAGTCTTCAAAGCTGTTGAAAAATAACGTTTTTACCTATTATCACATTATTGTGATTTTACAAAGATTTACTATCTCATAAGCAAAATAATATATTCCATAATGCACTTAGCATTGCACCCAAAATAATTCCTGCCCATTGCAACAAAGGCAGAATCTTACTTCAGTTCCATGTAATGCATCTCTGGGATTCTTAGGCTGCCAGGTGTTTTATATAGCATTCTTATGGAAAAAGAAAAAAGAAAAATTATACCTTGTTCCTATAAAAAATAGAAGGTCTCATCATATTAACTCAGTCAAAGCAATCTCATGTGCAAAAAAAATGAAAATAGCTACAGCAGGTCGATAAGGAGCAACCAGTATAGGAAACAAAAGAAGCCAACATAAGTGATGAATTTCGAATTTTGAATAAAATGAAAAGTTCTGGTTAACTTAAAATGTACAGAGTATGAATGCTTTATTGATTGCAAATGCTATCTGACAGCGTGTGCAACAGCCCAGCATAACTTATCAACACGAAAATACATGTCCATATTACACATCATGACCAGTTTCAGGTGGGCAAATGTCACTGCCAGAGAGGAAATAGTTAGTTAAAAAAAAAATAGGAATCTCTGTAATGGCTGAGGTTACAGCCTAAGAAAGCCACATACAAAGTCTTTCTCCTACAAATCTCTTCTCTTCCCCACAGGATGGAGTTATATACATGGGCTCATTTACAAAGAGGCAGCATAGATCCCTCAGAAAGTGGTTTTGTACTAATCCAAAAATATAAACGAGCCTGAGTGTATAAATATAAGAGAGGTTAGATTTCCAGAACCAGAAATGTTTTATTATTGCAGGTAAACAAGACAACCACAGAGATACAGAAAGTCAGTTGTAGGCTTAACAAACTAAAAATACTTCTATCAAAATTCACTTGACATCTCAGCTTAAAAATGTCCCAGCCTTTAGCAAATCTAATTTAAATGAAAAAAAAAAATAAAATTATGTGTTCAAATCTAGTCCAAGCTTTGACGCAAGGTTATTTTTTTAATTAATTGAATGAAAAATTAGTTCTCTTCCCCATGCAACTAAAGACCTCTGTTACATACAATTAACACATGCCTTGACAAATTTAGCTCTCTTTTATTTTGAAGCTCAACATTTGACCTTTTTACACACTCAGTACTGCTTTCTACAAATTAACTTTATTTTTAGATTAAGTAATTACAGCACTTTTTTTTTTTTTCTCCCAAGAAGAAGCTACCATTGAAAGGTAATTATGGGATACATTCTCCCCATTCATGTTTCACTATTAAAGGCATTGCCTGAACAATTAATAAATCTTCTTTAAGATTACATATGTTAAGGTAAGACTTGAGATTAAATGAGCATAAATACAATTTTTTCCTTATAGACTGAGTAGAAAAATTTAGTCAATAACAAAAGTTGCTAATTGTATTTTTTCCTTATTCCCAAGGGAGATATTTTGATATAGTATCTAGAACCTTCATTTTTGAGTAGTGCTGTTCTACTTATCAGGAGTCTGCAAACAGTATATATTTACCTTGTCAAAACTCCAACTGTGAATATTGAGAACAAGAATATCTCTGTAACAAAGAAATAGAAGCCCTACAAAGTGCCCAGACTTGAGAACTTAGTTACTTACAATGAATGAAATACCTGGAACCACTAGGTTAGCATTTGCTAAAGTGGTTTTTTTTCTGAATGAAACAATTAATAGTCACACAGAATCTGAATTCACGTGCTGATGGATTATTCATTAGCTTATTATCAATTAACCTGAAGAAAACAAAGGACTTAAACTGGGATAGAAATGAGTTAAAATCCTTTTGAGAAACCTGAAAAATATTTGAGATAATAGAATGATTGTTCTAGCCTTCACACTTAGTACTGCCAATGTAAATGACAAGAATAAAACCTGAGAATTACTTTGTCCTATCTGAATTGGGAAAAAATTTAATTCTGAGCCTACAACATAAGTAATTTTGTAATAAGATGAAAACATTTATAGGGAGCTTCTACTCCATTAAAAATATCTGCAGAGTGTCACATTACCTATGGGTTTCAAAACTTTACATCATCTGTCTCATACACATCTTGGCTAAACTGCACGTCCTAGGCTTCTGTGACAGCTTTTCAAATATGTTTTCCCTCTCCACTTACACAGGCTCATTTTCTACACTGGCCAATACTTTTTTTAAAATAACCACACACCATCCAGGGTAAATATATAAATAAGCAATATTCCATCACTGTATAGTTGGTTTTCCATTGGGTGGGTCCACTGGATTCAAGGTATGCTAAAATACTATTTCCTGAAGGAAGAGTAAGAATACAGGATTTTGAAACAGATCTAGCCAGCAGTAGATATCCTAGCAGCACTAAATTAAATCTTGTCTGAGGCCAGTCTTTTTTCTCTTGTATTTTTCCAGCAATTGACTTTTCCTTTGCTCTCATGCAGCTCTGAACTGTGGCTTGACAACATGAGATTGGCAAAATGAAGGCATTTTTCAAGCTGATACTAAGTGATGGACAAAATGCCAACTGACTAGAGATTTAGCTGTCATGGCATGTAGAAAATCTACCACTATTATATGTAAGCAATAAATTATGATCCTCTGAACATTTTTTGAGTTTCCGTCAAGAACACAGTGAAGAACAAATGAATTTATCCTGCCCTTTTTTGGTTCCCCTACCACCTTTCCTGGCTCTGATTCCTGGATTGCAGCAGTTCTGCAGAGGTACACAAGTTAGCAGTTTGTCTAAGCATGTCAGAAAGAACATGTTGACTGAAAGGAATAAATAAAATACAGAAAGTATTAAAAAGGGAGAAAGCTACTTTTCTGTCACTGTAGAATGGTAAATTTAAAAAAAAGAAAAAAAAAGGTTTTGCTTGCAGCCTCGAAAATGCCAAGGTATTATGCAGCTCCCATTCATTTGAATAGGAATATATAAATGTAACAAGTCATGCCCCTGTATTTTTGCAAATACTAAAAACTTTCTTTTTCATATAAAAATTCCTATTAAATACTGAAACTGATTTCCATTCAAGAAAACACTCACAGCTTAGTATCATTTAGTCCAGCTTAAATGCAGCCACAACCTCCATGCCCAGTGCCATCAATTGTCAGTTATGGTAAACAAGTACCATCAGCAACATCTATTTGAGAAACGATAAAGCATACACAGCACTGAAAAGTTCACTGCATTTTTTTTTCAGTGTGACCTAAAGATGATTTAACTATCTTAACTGCTTCCCAGCCATTTTCCCCAGCAGCTCATTCATTTTCAAGTGTCATGTTTATATACTCAGTATTAGCATCCCAAACTCCAGAATATTTTAACCTAGTCATAAAAGAAACAGCCAGCCTGGATCTAACTTCATGTCATAAATCTATTCAAGCAGGAAATCCTCAGCAAGAACACCTTTGATATGTTATCTTGCATCGCCTCCATTGCAGGCTGTGATGATGCCATCTTTTCCCCACTCTTCTGTGTTTCCAGCAATACATTTCTTCCACTTAGGGGAACCTCTACATCTGTGTGTCCATAATGCCTTGAGGTTAGACACAACTGGAAGCTGTTTTTTCTGATTATTTCTTTTACCTTGTTCTTCCTTTTCCCTTTTGTGGGTGTGAATTGTAGAAAAAAGAATACGGGGACTGAGAATCATAGTCTGTGCTGTAGGCTGTGACTGTTCTGTCCCAAATGTGACTCAGAGCAGTCTGTTAGTTTCTGCTACCCTCAATATCCATTAAATAAATTGCAGGTATATACGGCTCACTCTCAAACTAGTATTTCCTTCAAAATGTTCCATGTCCATGCCCTGTTTTCTGTAAAGGCCATCTGCACCCAGAGAAGTGAAAGAGCTTCAGAGAGCCATTTTATGCCCCATATGGCATTTTTGCTCTGAATATGTCACAGGGAGGTCCTAATGAAACAAAGAAACCATCCAACAAATTTTTCTGAGGGACTTTGGTGGGTGCATGCTGTGCAACTGCACAACAGTTTATTCAATAACATCAAGCATATGCAATGGTTCTGAAGTGTATTACAAATATATGGAAATCTAAAATTAATGTGTGTATCATTATATCATCTATTGAATTTTAAAGGCAGGAAATTTTTAATTTCTTAATAAATATTTTAATAAACATACTCAGATGTCCAGAGAAAGTCAACCACAATTGGTTAAAAACAGAATTTCTCCCAGAAAAATGCTCAAATAGTTTTTCTTTTAATTTAATAGTTTCTTTACATGTTAATAGTATTGTATGGAAAGATTGATCAAAAATATATCTAAAAAAATCAAATGTTTTCTGTTTCTCCTTGTGTTCAATTACTACAAGTTTAGACATTTTTTAATTTTGTCCCCTTTTTTCTCATATCTCTCTCTCTGTTTGGCCATAGACTGTAAACAGACTAATTAAGACTACTGCTTCACTTCCATTTTTTCCCATTCTGACATCCTATGATTGAAATCTTTCAGAGCTAGAAAACGAAAAGGGGTGGTGTAAACTTGTAACTATTTTACTTCATTTTTAAAACCTTCAAAACACTAAGGATGCATGATTTTATTTTCAAATTTCAGGTTGAAATAGAAGCATATTTCAACAGAGAATCTTTCCATTGTAAAATCTTTCAAGTGAAAAGAATTGGCTGACAGTACCCATATTCATAGTACTGAAGATTTTTAAGCTCTGATTCAAAAGTTCCTCAGCCACAAATTAATGGAGTTTGGGAAAAAATATTGAAGAGTTCATGTTTGAACAGAATTTAATGTCTTTCTTCAGCAATGTGTGTTGGCCACAATAAGAACAATATGGTAGACTAGGCAGACTTTTGCTCCAGTGCCATAGCAAGAGTTGGGCTCTTTTTCTGGAGCTGAAGTTCTTCCAGTTTACATTCAGAAATAATAAACCTAATGGGGTAGACCTCAAACCTTATAAAACATCGACCTGCTGATAATTATAATAGACTTTGTAATGTAAAATACATTATATTACCCATAAAAGATACTAAAATAGCTCAGCCCAGTGACATTAACTTTCCATGGCTAGCTGGTGATGACATACATCATGCTTCACTATTGTACTAAATCACTAAAGCTAGCATATTTTTAAGCATGCAAATTTGGCCAAAGAAAGCTGGGGTCTTTTGATCCAGACTTTAATTTTATTGGAAAAAGAGTGCCAGAACAGACTACAATTATATGTTCTACATATAATTGCAGAGGATCTTGTGATTCTTGGCTATGACATCATAAAAACAGAGAAAAAAAATTAAGAATGCATTCCTTAAAAATACTCAATTACCACATTAGTTCCCTTTTACCTCTTCATCTGTCACCATAGTGGACTGACAGACAGATACAGAACTTCCAAGGTATATAAAGATTGGAGTCTACTAAGAGGTTCTTGGACTGAATAGCGAGAAATTGCACAAAATCTGTAAGTGTTCACAGCCATAAACTGAGGGAATGAGATTCCTAAAGTTACAAGAAGCAGTCAGGAAAAAATAAGAGTTGCCCTTTGTACAGACAGATTCACATACACCCACCTGCTATTGTGATATTTGAGACTCTTTTCAAGCATGACAGAAATATAAGCATGTATTAGAGTCATGTCTTCACCAGTTCATTTAGCTGATTGTAGCACAGGGAACTTTCTATGAATTCTGAAGTACTTTCTTGAACAAAGTACATACAGTAAACTACCACTAATAGAGTGTACTAGGGACAGAATTCTATCATGTAGGCACGTTTATTTTTTTATGCTAAGTATGCATTTTTGTTTTCTGAATGTCATCAAATCACCTCTATCCAGCTTAAAGTACTACAACTAGCTGCCCTCTTCACTCATTTTAGCCTATTTTGAAACAAAGGTATCTTCTTTGGTTTTTTTGCTTGGGCAAGCCTTTGCCTAAAATTTTAAAATTTATTTTAGTCTTTCCATATAAGTCAGCATACATCTAGCCTCCAAATCACTTTTATTGCTCCTTTCTTTCTCTCTTCTCTTCTCTTCTCTTCTCTTCTCTTCTCTTCTCTTCTCTTCTCTTCTCTTCTCTTCTCTTCTCTTCTCTTCTCTTCTCTTCTCTTCTCTTCTCTTCTCTTCTCTTCTCTTCTCTTCTCTTCTCTTCTCTTCTCTTCTCTTCTCTTCTCTTCTCTTCTCTTCTCTTCTCTTCTCTTCTCTTCTCTCCTTCCTTCCTTCCTCCCCCCACTTCCCTGCTGCCTTCCTTCCTTCCTTCCTCCCTTCCGCCACTTCCTTCCGCCACTTCCTTCCGCCACTTCCTTCCTTCCTGCTTGCCTGCCTTCCTGCCTTCTCTCCTTCTCCTTCTCCTTCTCCTTCTCCTTCTCCTTCTCCTTCTCCTTCTCCTTCTCCTTCTCCTTCTCCTTCTCCTTCTCCTTCTCCTTCTCCTTCTCCTTCTCCTTCTCCTTCTCCTCCTTCTCCTTCTCCTTCTCCTTCTCCTTCTCCTTCTCCTTCTCCTTCTCCTTCTCCTTCTCCTTCTCCTTCTCCTTCTCCTTCTCCTTCTCCTTCTCCTTTTTCTCTTCTCTTCTTCTCTCTTTCTTGTCATTTTTTCCAGTGACAGGCTGCCAGAATGGAATGCAGTATTTCAGGTGTAGTCATCTATGCTAAAGGGCAAGGAAGGTATTACCTTCCTCCTTTGCTGACAGAATATGCCACCTCCACAAAAAAATTACTGTATCCCCTGTTCCTCCCACCCTCTTCCAGTCTCTAAGAATGCATTCCTTACAGAACACTTCAGATGTAGTAATACAGAAAGATGCAAAGTCTTGAGCTAAAGGTGGAGAAGGATGGGAAGGCAAAGCAAAACAGGAAGAGTCCAGTAGAAGAGGACAGTATAAACCTACATGTGTCATGGTGGTGAAATGCAGGTAACAAATGATAATCATGAAGGAAAAGAAGCAGGAGACTTACTCACCAAGCTTTTTAATATTGTGTATTCAATCATACTTGTGGAGGAGAATCCTACCCAGGCAGAGAGGTTGCATTTTAAGTCTGCTTTGTCAGATCGTAAACAATGACACAATGTGTAAGACAGGGGAGAATCAAACCCCATATGTTCTCAAATCTGCTGAGCCTTTTAAATGCCTTTTTTGTTGTTGTTGTTGTTGTTGTTGTTTTGGTGGTTTGTTTTTTTTTTTAATGGGGGAATTCATAAAATTCAACTCTTCCCCACAAAGACTTCCAGTTTCAACTGATCAAAATGTTTTCATGAAAAAGGCTTTCCATGGAAATAGTCCCAACTTGTGGTCCTCTGTAGTTAGAGCTCTCTCAACCCTGAGTGCTGGAGTCACCCACCCTTACTTGCCAGGGAAGCAAGGGCAAACCGGGAAACACCCTTGGCACTGCGAGCGGCAGCAAAACCTTGGCACAGCACTGCCTGCTGAGTGAGGAACGAGTGGGACTGTCGAGAGAAGTGTGAGGAACACATTGGCCCAAATTCCCTGCAGATCTGGGTTTCTGCTTTTCGGAGACAAAGAGAAAGCAGTATATATCAGCTCTCCCTTTTCTCCACTGCAGGTCAGGGACTGCCCCAACCTACGCCATCCTTTAAGAGTCCCCTAGAAAGCTTGAGCAGATGTGAACTGGAACCCAGCACCTCAATACAACATGGTGCCTTCCTTACACATGTAATGAAGACAACATTGCCAGTTGGCCAAAAAAACAGGATTTTGAGTTCAGCGTCAGCTGGGAGTGACTGTGTGTAGCAAGACAGGTCACCATGGCCCAGAGCAATGCTAATCCAACAAATAATCTGCTCAGCCAATTTCCCAGGTTTGCCTTCAGACGTCTAGATTGACATCCCAAGAGGACACAAATATACAAGCTTTCCAGCTGAAGCCTATTCATATATCAACCCTGCACTGTGAATCAGAGTAATAAGGAGTAATCAGAAAGCAGGTCATTTTGGTCCTTCTGGAAGAACTAAAATGAGAAGGCTTATTTTGTAGAAGGAAGAGTTTTACTGGCTGTAGTGATTTACTCTGTGTAGAGTTTACTTAGAAAATAATCCAGGTCTTGGAACTAAACTTACATACTTTAAATTAGAATAATGAAAAAGAAATTACCATTTTAAAATCCATCTAGGAATCCATCAAAGATAGCTTAAAAGTAAGACATGCATTGTTCCTGAGCAAAGAAAGAATAAAAGCATGGTTGAAAATTTAGCCTGGCCTGCTTAAGCATGTTAAATTCCCAGTTATATTGTGATGAACTTGTAAGCGGTTTTTCAGCTTGGCTCATGTTGCAGATACTCTACACGTCAGAACATGTCAAGCAGAGGGCAGAGGGATAAGCACATAGTGGCAGCATCTGGAATACAGTAATTCCTCTTCCCAAATCTTTTTTTCTACTACATTCCTGACTCCAGCTCTGACAGCTGGTTTTGCTGGAGGAAGTCACCCTTGCTTCCTTCTCATTTGAGTAGCAGGTTTTAACAATAAAACACTACTGGGAAACCTGGGGACCAGCTAAAGAGTGTGTCTTCAGTTTCAGCAGTTTTCAGCATTGCCTACATTCAGGTGGGGACATTTTTTCTTCTACGGTTCCTTCTCTTCCCAGCTAAGCATGCAGGAGTCTCCAGTTAAAAAGAAGTTAAAACAGTGCACTGTGACAGATACCTAATTAACATATTTAAAGACCCCCAAAAAAGGTTACTTTTAGCTATAATATTTTTTTCTGTTAGTTCTGGCAAACTTTAATGTGTTTCCACAGTATTAAAAATCAACATTCTCTGTATTAAATTAACTTCCATTTTTTCAATATAAAAAATGGAAAGCATACAAGAGAATGCAAACATAGATTCCTTGAAGACTGTCTTCTGTATAGCTTCAATCAAAAACTATCACTATGAATTTACGTGCACCTAAAAAGAAAACTGGGGCCTAAATGTTTATGGGTGTGAACATGTGAATGCTGAATAAAATTCAAACAAGAATTCGAGGCAACATTTGGTTGCCTAAGTAGTTTTATGACACAATCTTAAGTATTCTGATGGTGTTTGTTCAAAGGAAGCCAAGCCTCAAGGGAAACAGGTGTCCCTTGGAGGACCTGCTGGATCTCTCTATGTGAGGAAGCAGACGGAACTTGCAGCTTGTTCTTCCACTTTTGTGGGAAGGTATTTTTGGTACAAGGAAAGAATTCTGGTCTCTGTGCAATTGCTCACTTGGTTAATTATCTTTAGCAGATTATAAATACCCTTCCAAGGTCACTTCCTACAAAGTGCTGAGTATCTTCATACAATGTTGAGGCAATATAAAAACATTTCTCAGAAGAAACAAAAATCTCCCTGTTGATAAAGAAAAAAAATTAAAAAAAAAAAAAAATATGACCACTATTGCGTGGAGTCCTGCCCCAAGTTATTCCAACTTCTTGGACATCAGGTTCAGTCAGGCCACTCAAAAAGGGTATCCAGCATTGTTTAGTATCTGTCCAAGGGGGCATTGAGAAGATTAATTAGGATGGGATCAATCTGAATTAATTTAATTAACAGTCTTAAATTTCAGTATATAAAATAATCTTTGAGATTTTCCTAAGGACAGTGAAGTGACATGATCATCTGCAAATGATACTTTATTATTTTCTAAGCTGAGAGCCTTAAAAGGGGAACAGCAATGCCAAAATGGTCGAGTAATACAGTTATCACAGGCTGTCCTGTGACTCTGCAGCCCCTTAGGTAGGCGTCCCATTTTCACTTTGTGGAAGCTGAATTACTGGAGTACTGATTTTCAAAAGCAAGCAGATCTCATCACTGTCATATGAAACAAGCTTTAACATTCTGTGAAGGATGGTCAGAGGTTTCCTTCATGATTCCAGATGACCAGCATGTTATCCAGCCTCAGTCTGGAGTAGCAGAGACTGAAGCATTGTTTCAACACCCACACCCTCTAACATGAGCTTCTCAGTCAACCCCTGAAAATATCAGACACAGGAATAGTTTCCAATAGTAAATTAACTTCCAGTTGAGTCCCTTAGCCAAGATGATATATTTTTAAATCCTGTAATTTAACTCAGGCAGAAGTTTTGCATAACCTTTATGCAAAAAAACCTATGAGATGAGATCCTACGGGCTGTGCAATGCAAATTCAAAAATCAATCAATCGTAATAGCCAAAACTGACCTGAAAACACATCAAAGTTGGGGTTTTTCATTTTCCTAGTACATTACAAACACATCCAGGAAATCTACTTAGTATAAGTGAATTCACCAGAAAGTTCCATTTCTTTTTTCAGAGGATGTCTCTAAGAAACATTGTTTTATTTAAACAAGAAGAAAAGAAATCAGATCACAAGTGGTTTTCTTCCTTTTGCAAGTTTAAGCAGGTTTAGCAGGTACAATTTACTACTGGAATAATAGGAAAAAATAGGAAAATACTTGTTATCTATTATTTGCATTACTGCAGCACATTCAAGTACCTGTCAGTGAGCACTCCACAGAGATGGAAAGAAACCATGTCCCCTGCCCAAAGAGCTAACCTGCTGTGAAGGACAAGAGGCACAGTCCCATCTAGACAGTCATGAAGAACCCAAACTGCTAGGAAAACTATGTTGAGCACAATAAGAAGATCAGTGTAATTGCTCCTAATTGTATTATTTAATTCAAAATTACATTGTATCTGAATATTGTATAAAAGGTGGTTATGGTTATGCTGATTTAGTATTTTTGATAGGATTTATTTTTGGTAATATATTCAGTTACCTATTTTTAAAAGCTATCTCCTTTTGGAAACTACTTATTGGTCACTGAATTTTACTGTTGTCTAGTAGGACAGTTTGGGGGCAGGGGTGTTTCTTTGACTTTTTCAAAGAATTTTCATAGATTAGGAGAACAAAATGCAGGACAGTTTAACCTATCTGTTTTTTCTGAGCACTATACTAAGAGGCATGTCAACAACCTTTCAACCAACTAAAATCTCCTGCAGCATAGTGCCACTGTTTTTCTAATTTGACATCAAAGCAATAACTTCCAAAAGTTCTGGAACTGCTTGTGAATCCAAGATCTCATTTGTATCACTATTACTTCAGCCACTCCGTATTTTATTTTCTCCATAATCTTCATGTAAGGGGTGCACTGCTCTATCAGCTGGACAGCCCTTGCCTGTCACCCCAACCCCAGACTTTGCTGCACCGTAACACCACTGTCAGGCTAGAGAGAAGAGAACAATCCTACAATAACTGGTGTTTTAGTTCATTATTCTCCAGATTCTGGGGCTGATTTTATCAAGACTTCATACTGGACTCATCTGTTCATTTCCCCTATAGCTTTTGACAGCTCTGAGATTCCTGCTGACTCTACCAAAAAAAGGAACATAGTTTACCAGGAAAGCAGAAGGAGTGTAACTCTGACATACGGAGAGAAGGAAATCTTGTGTAGGCAGCCAACAGAAGGATCAGGAAAGCCCAAAGGAGTCATCGCCTCAAAACGTTCTGTTTCACATTGCTAAAACTGGTTATTTGTATACATTGGTGGATCTTTTCGGTTAATTAGGTGTTATTTAATGATCTCAATCACTTTCAAGGGACCTGTGGCCAAATACAGCCAAATACTGCCACATGGCAGCTCACACCATCACGACTTTCTCTAATACCCCGTCTGTGGGAGGTATGTAAGCGAGTTACTCGGTTGCAAACCAAGCCTTGTTACACCCGGGTTGTTCAGCCCTGCCAGGACGGTTCTGAGACAGCCACAGCGACTGAAGCTGGTAAATATTTTACATGCAGACAGGTACTTACAGGCTTTTCCTCACCATAATAAAGTTTAAATCTCAGTCTTGAGCCGTCGATTTGCAGGTCCTTTTATTTTCTTAAAGATCACTACTGTTATTTATTTTAGCATCTCTAAAGTTCCCGGTGGGTTTAAGTGTTGTTTTGGTGTTATTTTAGGTTTGGGTTTGTTTGTTTTGGGTTTTTTTCTTTTGCTTTAGCTTTGGAGCTCACTCGGTGTATTTTGTGGCTGCTGTTCCCTCCTCTCCCGAAACGCGATCCCTGGGTAGGCGGCCGGGGGCAGTGGCCGCCAGCAGCCAGCACGGCACCCCCGCGCTCGAAACCCGCCGGGATTCCCCATCCTGCCGCCGGCCTGAGCGCGCCCATCGTGGAAGCAGCGGGGAGCGGCGCCCAGCAGCCGCGGCGGGGCAGGCACAAGTAGGGCGCTGCCAGGCGGGGAGCGGAGCGCGGGGCTCTCCCTTCGAGAGGCGGGCGGGAGCCGCTCCGCGCACAGCGAGCCGAGCTGAAGCCCCGCACGGCGCGGCTCCGCTCGGCGGCCAGGTGGGTCGCCGGCAGCCCCACCTGGGCCCGGGGAAGAGGGGGACGGGACTCCGAGAGAGCCTCCCGCTGGCTCCTGGGTGAGGCAGCCCGGCAGCGGCGGCTGAGCTGGAGCGGGGGGGCGGGGGGCTGGAGCCGGGGGGGGCGCGGGCGGCGGCTCCCCCTGGCCGGGCGGCGCTTGGTTTCTCCTGCCAGCGGAGGCAGGGCTAGGCGCGGCGAGGGTGGGCGCGGAGTTGGCGGCAGGGCTGGGGGCAGTCGGCGGCGAGCTCCGGCGGAGTTTGTTCTGCACGCGGGGCGGGAGGTGAGGGACGGGGTCCGGGACCGGGCTCGGCTCCGCGGTGGGTTTCCGGGGCGGGAGTCTATAGCGGCGCGGAGCGGAGGGGAAGAGCCCCGGGGTAGGGACGGCAGGTGGGGAGCCGCGGGACACGGTGGGCGGCAGCGGGTCAGACCCTCCTCTTCCCCTCCGTGCTACGCCGGTGGAGTCGACGGCCGGGTGGGAAGGTGGCGGCGTGAGCTGGAAGTGGGCGAAAACTTGTTCCTCCGCGTGTTCTCCCGCTCTGCCGCGAGGTCGGGGCCACCCGGGCGAGCCGCGTATCCGGGGCGGGGGCGGGGGACGAGACGCGGGCCGGGGGAGGGTGGGTGGGCGCGGGCAAGAGGAGCCGCGCCGCCCCGCCGCTGCCGTCTCCCTTTCTTCCCCTGCCGCAGGTCTCGCTGCGGAAAGCGGAGCGGAGCCAGCCCCCGAGGGGAAACGCCTGCCCCCGAAGAAAGGGCTGCCCGGAGCCGGAGGCGACCGGAGGGAAAAGTTGCGTGCGGGGCCGGGCCGGGCGCGATGCCGGGGCGCGGCGCGCTCTGCCTGGGGCTGCTGCTGCCCGTCCTGCTGGGCTGCGGCTCGGCGCAGGCCGGCGGCTGCCCGGCCCTCTGCGAGTGCTCGGAGCCGGCCAAGACGGTGAAGTGCGTGAACAGGAACCTGACGGCGGTGCCCCCCGACCTGCCGCCTTACGTGCGCAGCCTCTTCATCACCGGCAACCCCCTGACCGACCTGCCGGCCGGCTCCTTCCCTGCTCAGAGCCTGCCCGACCTCGCTTCCCTCAACCTCAGTGGCAACCACCTGCGGACCGTGGAGGCCGGCTCCCTCGCCCTGCCCGCCCTGCGGCAGCTGGACCTCAGCGGAAACGCGCTGGTCTCCCTCAGCCCGCAGGCCTTCGGGGAGGGCGGCAGCCCGCTGGAGGAGCTGGCCCTCCGCGGGGCCCTACGCGAACACGGCGTCCTCCTCAGCCTGGCCGCCCTGCTGCAGTCCGGGGCCCTGCCCAACCTCAGCCGCCTGGAGCTGGCCGACAACGGGCTGCTGCTGCTGCCCGCCGGCATGTTCACTGCCCTGCCGGCCCTGCGGCAGCTGGACCTCAGCAACAACTCCCTGGTGGGCCTGCGAAATGTCTCTTTCCAGGGATTGGGCCAGCTGCAGAGCCTCAACCTCAGCGACAACTCCCTGGGTGTGCTGAGGAACAGCACCCTGGCCCAGTTCCGCAGCCTGCCTGCGCTCCGGCACATCGTCCTGGGCCACAACACCTGGGTCTGTGACTGTGCCATCGAGGACCTGGTGGCTTGGCTCAAGGAGAGCGACCAGGTGGAGGGCAAAGAAGCCCTGACCTGTGCCTCCCCTGACAAGATGTTGGGCAAAGCCCTGCTGAAGATCAATGGCTCGGACCTGAACTGCTCCGTGCCCATAGACCTGCCTTCCCAGCTACAGACTTCATACGTCTTCCTGGGGATAGTCTTGGCTCTCATTGGGGCCATATTCCTCCTAGTTTTGTACTTGAACCGAAAAGGAATCAAAAAGTGGATGCACAACATCAGAGATGCCTGTAGGGATCACATGGAGGGCTACCACTACAGATATGAGATCAATGCAGACCCCAGGTTAACAAACCTCAGCTCCAACTCGGATGTCTGACGAAGTGCCCCAAATGCAGGGCAGTGCTAAGTACCTATGCATGAAAAGTAGACTTATGCTTTACCCTTGTGCTTGCTTCCATCTCCCCTGAAAAGTCTCGGACATGCTTGTAACTTGAGGGGGATATGCCTCCCTGTGATGTCAAATTAATTTTTGTTTTGAGACACTGGACTGCTGAGCATGGCGTTCAGCTGTGTGTAGGAAACAAGCTGCTACTTAGTTTCCTCCTTACCTGTCTGCACTTGTGGGAAATGTTTTTTTCAAGATGTCAAGAGAAAAAAAAGGATTCTCTCTGATGATCCAAAGCCACAAGAGTTTATAAAACGTTTACTGATGCAGACGCCATTCAACAAAAGCTGCCTCAACTTTTTGGGAAAAATAATGTTACGTTCCTCTGTGCCAGTTTTGATCTCGTATATCTGAATTGAGATGCGATGATTACATTTCATAGACTATCTTGAGATTTTAAAAACAAAATAAACTCCTTTTAACAGCTCTTCAGAAGGAAATCAAATAGCAAGCATGCACAAATACTGTATAGTTTTACATGTTACGAAATTTACGATCTCAGTAAGTCCCTTACTATTTTGTAGTTACTTTTGATTGCAGTTTATGTGACTTGACAGAATTTTTTTATACAAACTGCATCTAAACTCCATCTAAACTCAGTCTGAACTGTTAAATTCAATAAACAGTCTTACAAGAACTGTTGTGTTTGCTGTTCTATGAGAAAAGTATGGACATCTAAGAATGTGAATAGTGCTACAGTCTCCGAAGTAATAGCTCTGCAGTAGTAATATGAATAAAAGTTTATACAAATGTGTAGCTTAGAGCCATAAATGTTTGACAATTTTGTGATATATGTTAGGAGAATTATACTGAGTTTAATTACACTGAGAATTAAATGATGAGAGCAGTTTCACTTGGCACAAACCCCTCAGACTGCGTTCTGAAAGCACCTGCATAATGTCAAGACAGATGTTGGGGTCCACTTCGCTGGGAAGGTACAAGCTAATAGAATTTTCATAAGGTCTTCTCTACCAAATTAAAAAAAAAAAAAATCAACCAAATTAAATTTTGGAGTTGGTAAGCTGAAGAACATTTTACCTGAACGGAATGGCTTATTGTAAAAAAATATATTTTTGTGTCCTGAACTAAATTAAATGCAGCTCAATCGTGTGGTCAGCAAGCTCTAGGCTTGTGCATCACTACAGCATTTATTAGATTGCTGTTTCCTTTTTAAGGTCTTAGTACTTGAGAAGTTCTGTAGCAATCTACATCCAGTTACTTGATGGAACTTTGCATTTATCTTCATGCATTTAACAGGTGCATTCAGTATGGTATGTTGCTTACTACTTGTTTGGGAATGCATTTTCTTGTAAATAGATAAAGCATGCAAAAAAGCCCTTCAGAATGCCTAATTTAAGATGCCCCTCTGACCACATATAGAAGTGTTAGCAAGAACCTTGCAGTGGCTGCCAATAACTAGTGCACTTTTTCTAATCTATTTATGGTTTCTTAATGAAAAAAAATATAGACCAGCTGTAAAAGTGTGATGTGACTTGATGTATATCAGTTTATCTGTGGAGCTTTTTCCATGGTCACTGTTACTTGAAGCTCTTGAGCATTTCTCAGATTTTATGAATTGCTAGCTAATTCCTTTTGCTTTCAAAAGTGACAGTTTTCTCATAGACGTATACATTTGGTAAGAGCTCATAAATATAAAATAGTCTTTAAAGTATAAGAAGAAGCATAATCTATTTTGGGCATCAGTATTATTCAAATGCATTTTTCATCTTGCAACTTCAGACAAAGCAAGTAGCACAACTTGCTTTTGACTAATTTTCTACTGCTTTAAATTGGATTTGTTTAATAGTGATTTTTTTTTTAATGTACTTATGTGCATTTACCCTTAAAAGTAAAAAAAAGAATGGATATTAAGTACAACTCTTGTTTTGTAAAT
Source organism: Pseudopodoces humilis (assembly GCF_049639895.1). Taxonomy (NCBI): domain Eukaryota; kingdom Metazoa; phylum Chordata; class Aves; order Passeriformes; family Paridae; genus Pseudopodoces; species Pseudopodoces humilis. The sequence goes on along the minus strand of NC_142202.1, from coordinate 80,719,562 downwards.
CAGTATATACTTTGCAATTAATGTGAATTAAGTGATAGTATATTTCTCCTGCTGTAATTTAAGTGTATGAGCAATATCTGGTTAGCGGCATACGAACTAAGTTTGTGGATTCTTATAAAGCAGGCTGCCCATCTGAATATTAGCTGCCCATATTTTAAGGATAGTGTGAAAACCCCCGTGTGAAGAACTATTACTGTTGCCACTATGCAAACCCTTCATACTTGGTATACATCAGATAGTTTATGTAAGAAGCTAGAATTTACAGTAGCTACGCAGTGTGCTTTGTTGTATCGGTTATTCTGGTGATGATAAACTCACACCTGTACAGTGCCAAGAGGAGCAGAGCATCATCCTTGCTTAAGATGCTCCTGTAATATAATAGAGAAAATATGTGCAAACCAAGCCATTTCTTGGGCAATTTCCTGAGTTTTGTTAACAGATACTTTAAAGTAACTACAGTAAAAGCAATTATCCGTGATGTGTTAATGTAACAGCCATGCATTTGTAGAGCTGTGTAAGGACAGGCAACGACTTTAATTGCAGTCTCTCACCAACAGACCGAGTATTTGTATAGTGGGCAAGTGTAACTGTTGTTACTGTTACTACACATATTATTCTAAAGATTATTATTACTATTATTTTTGTATCTTAGTCAATGTAATAGAAATCTATTAGAGATCTGGTGACAGCTACTTTAAAATAATTTTTGTCATTTGCCTACATGTGTATTTATTAGGATGTAACATTTAGCATGTGTCAGTGTTGTGTTGGATGATGTTCCCCTGCAGTGTTTGACCAACCGTGAATGCTTTGGTGTTTTGTACAATGCATTATTTGATCTTAAATTCCCTTCCATAAACAGTGCTTGAAATTTGTTTTGCTTTTCTTTTACAAAATAATTAACAGTGGTACTCAGAAGACGCATAAAAGTAGCCCCCACACTACTTCAGAATGTGGTTAAAAACTAAACACTTAAAAAATAATTCGTTTCAACGTTCTTCTGAAGCACATTTTATAATCCTACTCTGCTTTGACACCTGAGATTCCAGTTGACTACTATTTCCAGAGCTGCTAAGACATTCATTCTTCAATAAAACACATGCAGTTCTAAATGCCTCTAAAATATGTTTTGTATACATAAATCCCCTAAATTCTGCATGACACAGTTGTCGTTGAAAAACATCCAGACTAAAGTAGTGGGTAAACCTTCATGAAAGACTGCACAGCAAAGAAGCAGAAAGGATCGTTTTTCCAAGGTTTAGCTGCTTTGTTAAAGCTAGTTTTAGCTGTAACAATCTTAAAATTTTTTTGGAAAAATAGCACAAGGAATTGACATAGTTTTAAGATATTTTCTCAAAACATTTTGGATAAGTGATGTTGCCAGGGAAGAAAATTCCCCAAATCCTTTAACCAAGGTATTATATTAGATCACTTTTATTTTATTAGATAATTTTTATTTTGCCAAGTCATAATATTACCAGTAATTCTGACATCTAAAAAGTGGTTTGAAGTTTTGCAACAACTGCTCTGAATCTTTTCATTCAGGGTAATTTACTTTTTAAGCACTGGCGACAGTCTCCAGTGACATGGCAGCAAGCGGAGCAGTCTGTTCAGACCCAGATTCTGTTGTTGACTGAGATGTCATTGATAACAGGCATGGCAAATTATTCAAAATATGTCTGCACTAGGATCCCAACTCTCATTATTCTTCTAGCATTTTCCCTGTGGTATACTCCAGTCTTTCTGCATCTGCATAATTTCTTTTTTGCCTCATTTTCTCAAGAAATACATTAAAAAGAGTATCATGAATCTGGACAGGTAGAGAAATCAGTCTGACTGCACCAATATTTTGAGATTTAGCATCTTTATTTCTCTTTAAGCCTTAATGTGGAAAATTCTTTGTCAAAGTGGACAGAATGAAAATTTGATACGCACTTTTTCTTTCTCTTTAGCAGCTGAATGTTCAAGAAGAACCATTCATTCTCAGCATATGATGAAGGAAAATAGCATTTGGTAAGAAAAATGTTTTGGTTTCAAGCTTCTAAATAACATTTATATTCTATGAGAGAAAGTGGAAGCTTGTAAAGGAAACAGAGGTATCTCTTCACAATGGTTCAGCACTGGAAGTCACAATGTTATGGATAGGAACAATTCCTGATTGAATCTCTCCATTACGTTCTGGTAATTTTTATAGGTACAGTTCTAATTTCTTCATGTTGTTATAAATAGAAACATTCTGTTAACAAGTGGCATCCCATCTTACAATATTTGTGGTGCAGGTGTTTCTACTGTGAGTTTCTTGTGGAATAGAAGATTGAATTTAATTCAGTGCCTGCTGATTTAATAATGACCAGATCAGGCCTATAACTTAATAATAATTTTTTTCTTCTTTTTTTTTTTTTTTTGCAAATATGCTGCTTAAAAGGGGCAAAGGCCTTGGTTTGAAATCAGACAATAAAAGCCTAATAAAAAAGCAGGGGAGATAGAAAGCAGAACATTTGGAGAGTGCAGCATTTATCAGATACTTCACTCAGAAAAGAGACAAACCACGTGGGAGCTGAGGGTCCTTTGGTGATACAGGAGTAAGTGTACTTTGTTAGCTTCCCAAGTCAATACAGCAGTAGCAGAAAAGTGATTCTTTGTACCAACACAATAAACCTAACAGCACTTCTCTCCCACATTGGAAAAAAAACCACCAAGCCTTTAGAAGGAAGAATACAGGTTTGCAGTAAAAGGATGTCCTTAAAAAGGACTTTCACTTTCTCAACTGTGTTACAATTTATGTGTTGTCACATCCTTGGAAAAACCTTGCTATGCCAGAAGTCATCTGTTGCGTAGGCAAAACTTGAAATCAGGCTTTGCATTCCCAATGTTAGCCTAAATAGAAAAAGCAAACTATTAAGGAAATTAAACCGGTACATTAGACAGCATCTGTGGTATAATTAATAATTTAATATTTGCAATTACTTATATTTTTCAAAGTATTCACTGGACAGCTTTTCCTATCTGATGTTAGAATAGAAGAATAACAGATTTGTGTTTCTAGTAATTATGCATGAAAGCATCTGAATAAATTAGCAATATTTCAGTACATACGGTGATGAAAATGCTAGAAATCTTGTATTCTAGAAGGTTTCAGTGTTGCAAAAATTTTAGATGTGCAAGAAACAGCTGTAACTTTTTCTGATTGAAGTTTGGTTTCCTAATTTAAAAATATTCTTGAGGAAAACCCCAATAAAATATTTACCAGATTGCTTATAAATGTTATATGTTCACTCTGTTGATTTTATTACTATAAATCCTTACAGATATTGAGGTCTTTACTAAAAGAATAGTTGTATTCCTTCTAGCCTAAATTGATATTGGGCTATGAATTTGCATGATAGAATAATGAAAAAGCAAAGTCCTTAGAGTTGGGCTGATTGATTTACTTAGAAAGAAGTTTGGCCAGTGAATATAAGAGATTGTGCTTCAGTTGTTCTTGTTATTTTGGACATAGTTTGATAGCTTTTTTGGTTACAGTATATGTGGTATTAATTTACAAGTTAGGTGCCGGTTCTAAATTTAACAGTAATGTATTTTCATCCTTTTAATTAGCAGATCAGGTTGTGTTTTAAAGTCTTAAAATACAAATTTACATAGTGAAATATAAAGGCACTGTTATTACTGATGGAATTATTAAGGAAAAATGGTGCTGAAACCGAGAAAACCTGGTGAAAACCACAGGGGTACAAAAAAGCATTCAGTTGACAAACTTTTATTCCTGCAACTTCTTTTAATGAAATTGTTTATATTGTAACTTCATGCAAATCAAAGGGAAGAATGGTGGTTTATCTTCTCACAGATACCTAATACAGATGGCAAAAATTTTACTAGGTAGGAACAATTTTTTGAGGTTGTCCAAGGAGCATAGCTGATAATTTAGTTTTGTGTCTAAATTGTTCCTATTATTGCTTTTTTCTCGTTCTTAGGACATCTAACACAGAAGGGTGTTTGGCTTTACACATGGTATATTTATCTGCCCTAAGTTTTATCACAGAACTGAGCTTAGTATCTTCCACTGTCTGCTTAGGTATTCCATTTGTTCTAGTAGAAATTGCCTTCTGTGCCATAGCCCAGGGTAGCTTTGTGTGATGTCATGGACATGTATACAATAAGGAACTCATTTGTCAAATGGACATTAACAAAAGTCAAATAGACATTTCAACATAATTCACTGTATATTTCATCAAGTAATGGTAGTGAAATAGCAAAATAAGAAAAAATAACATTTATTGCAAGAATGCTGTAAGCAGTCATGAACTGACACCACTTTGGAACATTTGAGTAATTAAAAGTTTCTTCTGAAGACAGAAAAAGAAGAAGCTATTGCACTCACAATTTTTTTCTTCAGGTAGGTGTCTTCATTCATTCTCCTTAATAGCTCATGAACAAGCAGTAATCGAATCCCACAGATAGTTACACATTTAAATCCATTTCAGTCAGGGGTTTTACCCTACTGATTTTCTAGTTCCATCTTTCAGAGGTGGGTGCTTTAGTTAGCCTGGAGGGGACTAAGAACTCTTAAACATCAGAAGACAAGAATTTTTATTTTATATGTACACAGAAGCATTTTACACACACACACATACATGTATAAATGTATTTATATAATGTATATATTTATATAATGTATTTCTATAATGTAAAACTGTATGAAACAAAAGAGAAGTAGAATTCAAGGCACACCGTACATTCTGTTGGCTAGCTAGCTTAGGGGCTTTTTTTTTTTTTCTCACAGATTGGAAAGGGGACCTAAGTGCCTAAAGGGAGTGGGTATGTCCCTGAGAAGCATGTAAGACATTGATAAGCACAAGAAGGTGATTCATGTTCCTGCACACCTAGTGTGACCATTAGCAGGAAGTTAACAAAAACTCTTGCTGAGTGGTCAAAATTTTCCAAAGTGGCCAGAGTCTGGGGTTCTGCTTATGGCTTAAAGTGGCTTCATTATCGAAAGTTCTTGAACACCTTTTGGAAAATCACACTTGTTTTCTTTTTAAAGTAAGTTGAACAAAATGCAGAAAAAACAATTTTCAAGTGAAAAGGTATATGTCTGGCATACACTTGAGAGAAAATATAAATACTTGTAAGAATTCCTGAAATTCCCCAGTCTTTGTTCTCTGAGTAATTTCTCAAACTGACATCTCTGTAACACCATCTATCCAGAATATGCTTCCTCTTCACTAGTTTATTTAATCATCCCTAATCAGATTACTTTTATCCATCACCTTTGTATTGTGACCAAATTTGATTACTTCACATTGGTAAGCAGAGGTAGAATTCCTAGGAAACAAGTCATGCATAAAATCAAATACTCAATATTTATTACCAAGCAGATTCTTATTAAGGTTTTATGTGTTGCCAGTCTTTTATTCAGGTTTTTCCTTTTGCTTTTGTTTGTCCCTTTATGTTTAGCTTTTCAACATATTAAAAAGTTCTGTGGTAGCCTGGAGGAACTCTCTGATTCCAGGTTCCAGTAACAAACAAGGAGATCTCATTTTGAGACGATAGTCTTGAAAGAAACTTGCAGAAACAGTGCTTGAACTTTTCTGACAGGATAGTAAAATGTCACTGAAAATAGCTCTGCTAACTATATTATTCATTTGTCAGAAGCGCTACATGTGCAGAAAGAGCCAGAGTGCTGAATTGGTGATACTGATACAGATGCTGCTTAACGAGCCCGTGAGGTTTCTGCTACAATAGCTTGTGCTACCTCGGGTCCGATTTCTCCTCCCTACAGCTCCAAACACACTCTAATGTGCTCAAACAGGACTCAGAGGAGTTTAGGACATGCATTCAGCAGATTGTGATAATTTGTTTGTATTATTAATCATATGTGAAGTCCCTTATTTTCAAGTGTATAAAGAAATATATTCTAGTACTTGTAATTTTTAACATGTAATGGAGAAAACTAGCTGGCATACGCCCGGTTTCATAACTTATCTGTAAATACAAAAAAAAATGCTCTGAATTTGAGTTTGCGAGGAACAGATGTCTTTCAGCAAGCCCGAGTGTAAATTCAGCAGGATTTCCAATTTAATCCAGGAAATGATGACACAGAAATTTATTGCAAGCAGAGAAATAACTCGTTCTTCATCACAGTTATGCGGACTATGCCTTTTCCACGAAGCAGTGCAAGGTGTTTTTTATCTCCTAGGTTTCCAGGGAGACAATCACAATCCAGTAGGGGTTACTGTTGTTCTTAATAAAGCTCTCTAGATTTTGTAGTTTTAGCAATTTTTCTGATCAAAATCATAGAGATAGCAGATAGGATTTGATAAATGACACTGAGTAACATGAGCTGAAGTGACCTATTTCAAACACACACAGATGATGCAGTGGTGCACCAGCTTAGATTAGATGGTACTAGTGCTTTCACCAGCTAGAATCATTTTAACTGTCAGGAAAGGACCCAAAACTGGGCATTAGTCACTGCAGAGAGCTATAAAGTCTATGCTTAGCATTTAGCAGGTGATACAGAATATAGTATATAATACTATAATATAGTATATGAATATAGTATATCCAAAAGTTTTCTGATGTAGGTGTGAAGCACCTTGCCCAATTCTAGGGTTTTTTGTATACAAGTTATGTACTAATTCACAACCTGTATGTCTGCCCCGTGGTTTAGAAGGAAAATTGAAGTAAACAAGAACTGGTTGATATTAATCAAATTAATAGACAAATATGTCATCTCTCAAAATAATAATAGTTAGTGATCTTATTGTTGATGAGAATTTAAGAAATCTTGGTTATAGAAATATATTTGCCTCACATATTTATTGTTACACGATCAACAGTGAAAACACATAAATTTGCAGAGGGGATATTCAGTAAAAGGAGATCAATGGATAGTAGATTGGTGCTACTGAGGACCCTCCCAATTTTATTTTCCATTATTCTGCCATGTGAAAGGGAGAAGTAGAAAAGGGAAAACCTTTGACAGAACAAACTGTTTAAGAAAGAAAGGTGGTAGATCCAAAAATCTCCTGTAATGACTGTCCTTTTTATACTTACTGAAGAAGGATATGGCAGCAATGGTGATGCAGAAGAAGATTGTATGGTTTCTTTCAGAAGTTTAAGGTTATTTAGGTTTATTCAGGGTTTTGTGTTGTTGGAGCCAGAGCTAATTCATGCATTAACATTTAATCTAGGTCACCAGAAAGTACCAATGCCAGAGTGTGCTATACATTTTCTTCCTGAAGTTTTTACACAGCACCCTGTACCTTCCACTAATGCATAAAGCTCTTGTTCTCTCCTTCCCTCCCAAGGGATGTGTGTACAATGGCTGAGGCATACTGTATGCACTGTCTTGCCTTATGTTTCTGAGAGAAGGTATAAGCAAAGTAAAGCATCTTGCACTTAAAGGTGGATTTGCTTTATGATATTCCCTAATTCCCAACAAGTAAGTTCCTTTGCAATGCCTGCTGCTTGGAGAAAATTTTTTCTCCCATGCAATAAGCCTTTTGTCTGCTTTAGAAGAAAATGTTAGGCACATTATTTTCCTCTTTAATTCAGTCCTAGATGTTCATCTTTCCAAATGAATATGATAAATACTCTTAAAATTATCTATTGCATCAGGAAATAGAAGGTCAGCTGTGCATAAATTTGGTACCATGATGGAAGCCACAGGAAAATTATTGCTTAGAAACAGTGAACAAATGAGTAAAGATTCTACCCATTAAATAAGTGTTTAAACTACATCATAGTAACTAAACTCCCTCCCTAAGGATCCTGCTAAGCTTTCAAATGTGGGCAGCATAATACCCTGTGAACTCTGCTCTCTCTCCTTCCCTTCCTCTCTCCCCTCTTTCTCTTTATTCTCTCTTCTCTCTCTCTCCTGTAGCCTGTGTTGTTCTGAGCAGTGTCCCACCATACAGAAAAAAGGACATGAATGTCGTCCTCTTACCTTCCTGATAAACACTATTTGCAGCTCACAGTTGGTTTTAATGTCTTTTCTACATCAGCCAAAATTTAGCATGTGCTGATCTGAGCTTTGCAGTTAAGTGCATGAAGAATACAAGGTAAATTGAAGATGCACATGCAACTTGGTCAGCCTGTGAATTGCTCTCACTAGCTTTAAAGGATGAGGGAAAACATCTCCATACCCTTTTGCTCTTCATATCTTCACCTCATAATGGCACAAGTAATAAAATACATTTTCTGCATTTTTAATATTTATACGTGCATGCATTTATATATATATGTGCACATTTATATAGTACATTTCAAAATTCTTGCATATTTGATATGTATGAAAACACAGATTACCTATATACAAGCCATGCTATTCTTGCTGGAAACTAATATTTCAGTTTTATCTCGTGCAGGCTTTTGCAAATAATGCTAATTGAAAGCTATTTATATTTTGTTCACTTTTTTAGATAAAAAAGAAATAGAGTCAACTAGTTTAGAACTAATTATTGCAGTAAGCTTTGCAATAAACACTTTTGATAACAGGGATGATGGTTCAGGCTAGCATGGCAATTTTTAGCATCTATTAAGTCTTCTGAGTAGCTTTAGAATTCTGTAACTTGTAAAACAGTCAGACAGAAGCCTATCCTGGGTGAATAGTTTAGCACAAAATACTCCCTTGCCTTCACTTTGTTTTTATTGCTCCTTCAGCATGAGGATGCTGCCAATATTTTGACACTTTTTTTCTCCTTAAAATCTGCATCTCTCTGACGGTATGCCTTCAGAGAAAAAGAGCAAGGGACTGGGATATTCTTGAATTTTCTTGTCAAAACACCGGCAGGATAATTACCAAGAGATGATACAATTTGTCAACGGGAGGGTGGTTGTTCATGCATTGTGAGAGAGTGTCAGTATGGCAAGTACATTGCGCAGGTGTCACATCCTGCTTCTCAAATGTGAAGGGGTCTCCAGCCTCAAATGCAATAGGGGAGCAAGGGCACTTCTGTGAAAGGTGGTGTAAGACCCAGTGTTGCTTTTGTCCTGGGTTTCCCATCTGCTGGGCTCTAAAGGAGAGAGGTCTTGACATTATAGCAGTACCTTGCAGGTACTGAGAGAGCCATTGCACTGAAGGAGGTCCTGTGAGACATCATGCAATGGCTCTTTGGTCTTCGTGCTTCTGTTCTTTCTTCACTGCCAGTAATCCTTTCATGGCCAGTTATCCTGGCTTGGTGGCTGTTTTGTACTGGCAATGAGACATAAACCAGGCTGATTACAGGGGAGGACTAGACCTCCATCCTTATTCCAAAATCACAAAAATGTGTGATCTGCAGTGTGACCTGAGGCACTCCAACAAGGAGAAAAGGAGCTTCAGAGGTATTTCCTCAAGCTCAGGGGATAAATTGTTCTTGGCAGAGATAATTTAGATTTGCTTGCAGAGGCAGAGTTCTAGCAGTGACAGGAAAAATGTTCTAAGGTGCAATTTGTGCTAGGTACTCTGGCAGCTCTCTTTAGCCCGTCAGTTGCCCATTTCCCATTAGCACAAAGTAGTAACAGGGAGGCCTGCCCTTGAAAAAGGGAGGGAAAAGACAGGAGGATACTTATCCTGATTTCATTTGAAACTTTATTTTTACTAGTGGCTAATACACAGCAGAACTCATGAATACTGCAAAAATGAGGAGTTTGTGGAGGTCAAATCATGACTTTATGACTCAACAATAAAGTATTTTAAAGGAGGAATAGGTAAGTGTTCTACCTACGTTAGGAACAATATTTTTAGAAATATGCCATCAGAGAATTATATAATCATTAAGGATCATCCAAGCTCATCACATCCAGCTTTTGACCAAACACTACCATGCCAACTAAACCACAGCACTGAGTGCCATGTCCAGTTATATCCAGTTATATATATATATATATATATTCCAGAGATGGTGACTCTACAACTTCCCTGGGCAGTCCATTCCAATGCTTGACAATATTTGCAGTGAAGAAATTCTTCCTCATGTCCAACCTGAATCTGCTGTAGTGTGGCTTGAGGCCATTTCCTCTTGTCCTGTTGCTGGTTGCCTTGGAGAAGAGGCCAATCTCCAGCTGACTACACCCTCCAAACAGATGGTTAAACAGAATGATAGGGTCACTCATGAACCTTCTTTTCTCCAAGCTAAACACACCCAGCTCCCTCAGCCACTCCTCACAGGATGTGCACACCAGACCCTTCTCCAGCTCTGCTGTCCTTCTCTGGACTCACTCCAGCCCCTCAGTGTCCTTCCTGCAGTGAGGGGCCCAGAGCTGGACACAGCACCTGAGGTGTGACCTCACCAGTGCTGAGTACAGGGGCACAATCCCTGCCCTGGTCCTGCTGGCCACACCATTGCTGATACAGGCCAGAATGCCATTGTCCTTCTTGGCCACCTGGGCACATTTTTTTTTGCTGAACTTTTTGGAGTAGGGCATAGCTCTGTTCTGTATTTCCACATTGCCTGGTACACTGGGTAACTATTCTCTGTCAGGAGCATCCAAATGCTACTAGGAATAAATAACGGTAATGCTCTGCAGACTAATACACTGAACATCCTTTCTTAGTTCTCCAGTAACACTTACTGCTTTATCACCACCAGTTCTTTTGGAATAGTGTAACAAATTCCCCAAATGCCTGAGCTTCCTCCTTCAGTACTTACCATGGACAAAATATTACCTTGGGGTATAATGTACTTAACATTATAAAAGGGCTTTTCCAGGAAAGAGATTTTTATATGAGGAAATTTGAGACAGGCCTAAGAATTCTTCTTAAAACAGCTAAACACTGCATGCTAAACTGGGGGAAGGCCTCCAATGTAATGCAGAGATTCCTGAGTTGGCTTTAAATGCATTGCTTTGTGTTTGAGAATTCTAGCTGTGGCAATATAGAACTCTTTGCAAAAGAATTTGCTCTGCCAGAGAGACTACCTCTTTCAAGGCTACAGCAACAACAGCAGAAAGCTTCCTCCTTTTTTGCCTTAACAATTCTTTAAAAGAATATTAAAACACCAACACAGGACTGATCTCTTATACAAAAATATTTCAAAAGGGACATCCTATTTAGTAAACCTGATTTAGGTTGTGAAAGGACTGCAGTGAAAGAGGATGAAATCATCCCATATGATTTAGATTTTTCCAGAAGCAGATTTTTTGCTGGAATCCATGCTGCTATGAATATCATCAGTGCCTGCCCAGGGCTCCTTCTCAAAGCCCAGCCAGTCTGTGCCATCTTTTCTGGGGACAGCCAGGTGTGTCCAGTCCCTCAGCACAGCACCTGTGCTCATAGCAAATTCCCTGTGGAGGAGGACAGCCATGAACCCTGTCATGAGCTTTCTTTTAATAAATAAGTTGATAAAAAGGCCTGTGAAAGAGAATTTGCAGAAACTTCTGAGGGATGCTCTGGCCCAGTCAGCCATAAGGACCGTGGCTAGTTTGCTTTCAAGTGTTTGTATCAAAGTAACGTAAACACTGCTCTGCTTCTCTTTCATTTATTTTCTTTCACATGCTTCCAAATGTGCTAATTTTATGCAAAGATGCCTTTTAGCTGTAACAAATATTTATCCTCTGCTGGAAGTGAGCTCTTTTGGGTACACAGCAGCACTTGTAAGCAGGAATTTGAGGAAGGCAGGTGCACAGGTGCTCCATTCCTCTTTTTTTCAGCTGGACACCTCACATTACCCTTCTCAAAAGAGCTGTACTTCCCAAGGTCTGAGTCTGTGTATGGAGTTGTAATTAATCAGCTTCAGTGGGAGCTGCATGTATAATATGTGAAAGTAACTGAGAGCTCAGAAATGTGTATCCAGTACTGAATCAGTAATCAAGCAGGTGATTTCTCTGAACTAGCTATTTATATTCCTGGCCAGAAAAATAAGCACGTCCTGAACTTCTGAGCAACTCATTCACAAAGTAAGGCATTGTTATTACAAAGAAAAGAGCCTTAAAACACTGCAGCAGGAGGTGGAGGATAGTTTTCATAAACATTTTGTGTCTTGTAAATTTTGACTCCACTCTGGAGGAAAACAAATAGATGTGCTTTCTTCAGACACGGTGCCTCTGGTTCCTTGAAATAGCTCAGCTGCATTCTGCTTCTGATCATGTTGCATCAATGATACTTTTTAATTCATGAGCGGAGAGAAAGGCTTGGAGAGACAGGTGATTGCCTTACATCGGTTCTGAGAGCAGATCATGATTTGTCATATAACTTTTCTAACACTAGAAAAATTGCTAGTAAAGATGTTTAATACAATGAGCTGCTAAACCAGATAGTTATTACTTTATTAGTAAAGTGAGACTAGTAGACTTCTCTTATGGTGTGATTTATGTCAGATTTTTAGACTTTTGTATCACCCAAGGGCCCTGTAAGTCCTAAGACTCATCTTGTACTGCAGGCAAATATCTTTAAAAATTCAAAGTGAATATGATTTTCTCATCAAATTATGACACAAATTTGCTTCTTATATATATTTCACATTTATGTGCCAGATATATATATTTATGCATATACCCCTTTAGGAAAGACTGAAATAGTTCTAGAACATTGTGACTTAGCGTGTAATGCAGTTTACAGTTATTTTACCTGTTGGCTCAGGAAATAGGCAAACTAATTCAACCTCTGCTTGCCAAGCTGTTCCCTTGGACAATTCCTTCATGTGACTGGAGTTTTCTCCCAGATTCGCTCCTGCCGACACATCTTTTTGCTGTCTTTTGAAGGAGGCTGAAGACTTAAGCAGGAAGTCTGTGTCACGGGGTCTTGTAGAGCAGGGGCAAAAAGAGGAGAGGTTGGAGAATGCTCATGAATTTTTAAGGTCTTGAAGTTCAATTTCAAGAATGGAGTTCTTGAGGAGGGAGGAAGTTCAACTTCCTAAATGTCTGAAGCCAAATGACTTTGCCTGGTCTATGTGCAAATATGCCAGTTAAAACCATGAAGATAGTGATTGTATGTAATCACAGAGTGGCTCTATGTGCCCTCTATGGCTTGTAAAGAAAAGAATTGTCCCTTCTGGAAAGTATCTTCAGATAAGAACTATTCTTCTTCATGCAGAGAGGGAAGCATTTGGTTCACTCCAATAGCTCCAGTGACCTGCTAGACCATACACTCAGTAGCTTCCTGTCAGCTGGGACCTCTCCAACTTTCCAAGACTGCTCAAAAATCATTGAGAGAGCTTTTGGGATGACATCAGTCAGCTCTTTGAAGATTCTTGGATGAATCCAATCAGGCCCTATAGATTTGCAGTGATTTAGCTGGGGCAGCTGATCCCACACAGTTTCAGGGTCAGCTGTTAGTTGATCATTCTCAGAGTCATGGTCCTCCAACTCAGGGCACTGAGAGCCTCTTGGTCCATCATCCATGTTGAGAACAGAGGCAAAGAATGCATTAAACACCTGCTGCTTGTCTGTGTTCAGGTTTGTTAAGTGACCATCCTCACCCTGTAATGAGCTGATGTTATTTTTACACTGCCTATTGCCATTAATATATTTGAAAAAATCTCTTTTATTGTCCCCTACGATTCTGGCCAGCTTCAACTCCACTTGAGCTTTGTCAACTGGATTTTCAGTAAAGTTATTTAGTAACACTAAAGTTTGCCTTCCTCATTAAAGTAGTTGCACCAGCTCTACGTTGTCTATTATCCAACAAAAAGATGCTTTTACGAAGCAGTGGAACAGTACTTCATGCCATAAAATACAGTTCATTAAAATGCATTCTCATTGAATTTTTCACTAGTAGTATTTGCAAAGTAATTATTAAAGGAAAGTGTAAAACCAATATTTTTATTTATATAATATGAAACTGTTATTCATCATCTATATGTTTTGTTTTATACAAGGTTTGTTCATTAAATCTAACCTTATTAAAGAAATTATACTGGGATGGAGAAATTTATCACATTTCACTTTTCATCAACAAGAGCTGCCTATCTAGTCCAGTCTAATCTAGTGACCTAAGCTTGTTTACACAAGTCACAGCTCAATGTTTAATGCAGTAATACAAACACAATATGTAGTTCCACAATTCCTTTTAAGCTCTGGCATAATTAGCTTCCATTAACTAGTTAATGAATTAGCTTTCATTAATACCTCACCTCTACAGTTACAAAGGTCACCTTCAGATTCAGACAAAGGAGTTTCTGGTGGTAATTCTAAGAGATAGAAACTGTCCTCATTAATAGCTGTAGATGTTAATTCTGAAGTTTAACAAATACTACTGAAATTTGAACAGTAATATCAAATTACATTTACCTGTCACTTTCCAAGCAGTGAAAGTTCTTACCATGATCACAGCTGTATCCATGATGCATTTAATGCCATCCTGTTTCTTACAGACTGTCATGGGTTGCAAATATCATGGTGAAAATTTGTGCTAGCCCTCTACAGTGTAATTGTTTGTAGGTTTCTTGACAATAAAAATATCAGCATAGAGCCTAATGTGGAAGAACTGAGAGGGAATGGGGTCTGGAGGTTGTGCTGCACAATTAGTTCTCACATGAGGTGGAAAGCTGCCTGTTGGGATCACATGGAGACTTGGAAGTCCTGGGTTTTCCAGATGAAATTTTTAGGCAGACACAGGAGTCGACTCCTTTGCTACACATGCCTCCAGTTTCATGGTAGGCATCACTCATAAACTCTGTAGGCTCACTCAGAATTCTCTTTTTGCTCAAGAAAGAGCTATGGTGTCACTCTCAGTATAGCCAGAGGTAAAATGTTAAAAAAAAAACCCAAAAAATTAAGAATCTTTTAAAAAATAATTTTCTTCTAATGCCTGACCAATGCCTAATGTGCTTGGACATTTTGATGAAAAACCACTAGGATTTTTGTGGCTGTAAATAGAGAGGGTGAATGATGGACCTTCAAGGAGAAGAGGAAGCTCACAATAGATTATAGATTTGTTTCTTTTAAAAATAAAATAACCATGGAAAAAGAGCTCTTAAGATGGAAATGGGAGCTCTCTGTAAAGGCTCTTCTTGCTGATCAGCAGCGATGAGATGTAGAAAAATACAAGTGACAGAAAGATCACTTCATTTGCAAGTATAATTGTCTCCAAGAGAGGTGTTCATACAGCCAAAGACATTACTCTCCTTGCCACTCATTACTGGTGGTTAGTGTAAGGGATGTCATGATCATGCAGGTAAATGAGGAAGCAGGTAACTAACCTACAGCTCTTTGATGGTTGCCTATTGAATACTTGGCCTCCTGGGGAAGCAGCATAATATCCTGAGATGCAATATAAAACATTTATAGCCTCCCTTTTAAAAGGCTTCCAGAGGGGAGGGTTCAGCTTTTCTGTTTTGTTGCAGAGTGTTTTACTGGAAGAAATACACTGTGAAGAAAGGGGCAAGCAGAGAAAGTTACCAGTAATTATTATGCTTTAGGGCTTTTTGTTAACAACTTCCTTGGTCGTTTCTACAAACCAAAATATTTCAAAGCAATAACATACATAGAAACAGTAATTCATATTTAAAACAGGAATAGACAATATGTTAGAAACGTTTTTCAAAATTCATCATATACAGCCATCTCTGATTTTCAAACTGAGTACTGCGACTACCAGACAGACAGAGCCTCGTGTTTCAAGTGTAGAGCCGACTGACATATTCTAACAAGCATTTAGAATATAAGATGTACCTTGGTGAGGAAAACATGACTTCATTTATTTGCAAGTAAGCTCTGTACTTAATCAGTTAAAAAACATATACATGTGCATGATTTTTCTCACTTGGTATGGTATAATCTGTGACATGTGACAGGATATCCACTTTATTCAATTTTGTTAGGAAAAGTTAATCAAATCTAGTAACATGGTGTAAAAGTAAAAAAAAATAGCCTAATAGAAAATCGAATTATTTACACTTAGTTCCATGTCGTAATCCAGCCTCCTGAGGAAAGAATTTTATAACCTGTCCAAATTTATGCTGAATTTTACCATCTGAAGACACATATTTAAAAGGAACAGTTTTGAAAGAGAAATCCCATTTTAATTGCATTTTAATCCACCCACAGAGATGCTGCATTTTATTGATTTGATTAGCTGAAGGCCATTCCTCTTGTATACGCAGAAATGCAAATTTCTGAGTCTCATCAGGCAATTTCGCTTATGCAAGTCAAGTATGTAGAAACATACATTGAATAGAGCAAAATACAAAAAATCCTTTCCCTGCCTCCAGCCTGTGCTCATTCTTTCTAATAAGTTATCATTACTCTGAGCCATGTTTGCACATCCTACCTCCTCAGGGAGAAGAAGGGTCACAACAAGGAGATGTTCTAAGTGCCACTTGTCTCCATTTCATACCAGGAATCATTTTTAATGAGTACATTCACTCGTTTCAGGGCAATGCCCACCAAATCGCTTCCCTCTGAGCCAGAACACATGGGAGTCTTTAGGGAAGGTGTGTGCCTTGTGAGCAGACCAAAAAGAGGCCTGCAAAAAGAGGCCTGCAAAAGATCCCATGATAAATTGGTAGCTGAAGTGGTTGCATTTGAAACATGAGCTGGTGTGCTTCATTATTCTGCTTGCAGCATTTGTATGGGAAAGTCCAGTAAACTAAGCTATAAAAATTTATGACCAGTTTGAATGTGGACAAAAATAGTGAGTTCATGTGTTTCCTGATGCAGATGCTGATGGACAGTAAGAGCATAAAGTACTCCTATGTACAGAAACCCACAGAGTTTTGTTTAGTGTGACCTGTCACTGTGCCCCTACACATTTCTAACAAGGCAGCAGGTACACTGCACAGTGGACTGCCTCAGCTTAAAAAATAGCATAGAAGGTATTTCTTGTATGCATGAACATAAACTATGGTACTAGGTTCTTCAGGGAATTTAAGTTAGAAAATAATTTAAGTTAGAAAAACTTAAGTTAGTTTTGTTGAGAAAACTAAACAAAGATTTAAGAAGATTTAACTCCAGACTCCCTATAATGTTGGCTGGAGGTCCACATTTCCCCATCCAGCCTTTACTTCTACGTCCTTTTATACCCAGAAACCCACCTTTAATTTCCTCCACAAGTTTGTAGAACCCAGCACAGGGTTGGTCCAGACAGCACAACAGTAGGAATCCTTGATCCCAGTCCAGGGAAGCCCTGCTGCCAGTGACGCAGTGAAAACGGACTGTTGCTTGTGCAACGGCGGGGAGATTTCCTGTACAACATCGGTCTCACTTTTTTGGGACCACACAGAGCAAATTAGCCCTGTAGCATGTATTATTCCATTTATGTCCTTTAACTTTTCTATACTCATCACAGGAGTGAGGTGAGTCTGTTGCTGCAGCACAAAACACATACATTATGTTTATCAGAAAAAAAATGAAAAAAAAAAAAAGGATTTTGTCTTTCCTGAGAAGTCATGTATGCTTTACTATCACTATTTACAATTAGGTCAATGCAGTAATCTTCATAATAAAGGATACCTCCCTTCCTGATGACATTACTCGTGTTCCCCCAGTGACAGAAATGTTCAAGGGAAGATTTGTTGTGGTGACTGAGCAGGACATGGTACAGGAAAGTCTTATATTAGGTAGTGCTTCTGCTCCATCTCAAACTAAATAAATCTAGCAGAGATGCATACAAACATGTTTTTATCCTTCCCATCCTTCTAACTGAGAAAATGGACTTTGGAGACCTTATGTCTCTTCTCCGGAGTCTCTGAACTCAGTCATTTTCAATAAAAAGTGTCATGGAAGTAAAGGAATTTGAGAAAACCTTAGGGAAGCCCTGGGCCTTGCTTACTGTACTATTTTTCTGTCAGGTTAACCTTCCACTGGTTATTTTGAATGTATTTTGATATTAATCCATTTTACATAAGATAAAGTACTATGTTCCTCAAAAGAACCCATAAGAGTAGCAAAGCTAGTTTTGTTTGATCCTGGTGTGAGAGGAATCACAAACTCAGATTCATACTGAGAAATTTATTGCTACCTGGTAATTGTTCACTCTCTCCTCACTCAGTCCGAGGACAATCTAGCAACCCTGTTCCTTTGGCTTTATGAACAGCCTATCGATCCAAAGACTAACTAAATAAAATATCAAAGCAAAGGTAAACCAGCTGTAGGGTAAAAGTTACAATATAACTAATACAAGTCTGAAAAAGCCATAGTCAAAAAAAAAAAAAAAAAAAAAAAAAAAAGATTCCATTGCTGGGAATTCAATAATATGGAATAAAAAACTTGATCCTTCTAAATTTAAAGATATTATAGCATATGCATTATTTTTCTACAATCTTTAAATCATTAATGTATTAAGTTTTAGGGTAGAGATGTTAAAGGGGAGTAGACCTGAGACAGTTCTTTGCGTTGCTCTGGGAATTTGAGAGAGAGTTTCTGAACTCCTCTGGGAGCCTAATGCTCTGTAATAAATGTAATTCATGAATTATTAATCAAAAGAGCATATACTCTCATAAATTATAAGCAACAGCTGAGGAAGTGACCGGAAGACCATTTCCTAGGACACGAGGAGAGTGATGCTCCAAATTTTATTGTTTTAACTGGGAAAGGCATAGCTACTCTGATTCAGTACCCTTAGAACAATTTACTCAACTCCAAGTATTTTCCTGCACTCAAATAGGCTGAATCCTCTATACCCATGCTCAGAGATGGATGAAGGGTACCAAATACCACCCTGTCTAATTTTTTAACCAAAGAGTGACATTCAGAGCAAGCAGCCCACTCCACAGTGCCGAGAGGCATTTTGCACTGAGGCGAGGCACAGCTAACAGGCCATGCCAAGCAGGGCAGGGCTTCCCAGCAGGTTCCTCCAATGCTGCTGCAGATGGCCAGGGTGTGAGCCATCAGCCCAGCATGGCAAGCTCCTGTGGGGCCTTGCCAGAGCACCTGCAGGAAGGCAGAAAGAGCCAGGAACCGCTGCTTTGCCCAGATCTGTTGATGGGTAGGATGTTATCCAAAGGAAAGCAGTGGCTTCCAACCTTGATTCTGGTTATTCACTTACTTTTTCTCTCCTTTGAGCACTCTCCTGCTGTAACTGAGAAATCTCTATCAAGTAATTGCTACCTTGAGAGACAGGGGCCTGGCTGCCACGTTAAGGAAAAACTGAATGTAGTGCCTCTTTCTGCAGGTATTGAGAAATGCCTAAAATCATGACTGTGGTCCTGATAAACATTTCAGCATTTTACTTGTGTTTCAAAGATAGGAATAGGAGAATTTGGGCTTGTACTGAAATGCAAAAAAATTGAAGAAATGTGGGGTAATAGAAACCAGATCAGTCTCCTGAAGGTAGGGAAGCAGTGATTTTTACTTGACTTGTGACTGTCAAAGCGATAAGGTATTGCTTCTGACACCCAGAGAAATAGAGCAAAGAGATCAGAACAGATGTGCCAAATTACAGTACCCTTATGAGGAGCTGCACATATTGTTAGAGATGTGCATTACTAATCTCTTAAAGAAAGTAAGTGGTGGGAAAGAGGTGACCAGAGGCAGCAAACCTTGATTATGCTCTCTAGAAAGTAATTTGCTATAGTAAATGGGAAGGAATGATGAAGAACTGTTAAGTTAGTTGCCTGACTATTTTAATAATAATAAACAACCTTAGGTAGATTATTCTGAAAATCTAGCACAACTGCCTGGAAACTTCTCATAGTTAGTCAAAAATGAAAAGGCAATTTCTACTCTGTTTCTATCACCCTTTGAAATTATTTTGCCTCCCTTTCTATGCCAACAGAGAAGGGAGCTGAGACCTAATATTTCTTCAACCACTTGTGTTGCCTTTGTTATCCTCTGGCTATTCTATACTTCCCATCACATCAACAGGGTTGATTCCTTCAGAGGACAGATCTGAGCATTTCTCTCTGTGGCTACATGTCTATGCTAAAGATTTTTGTCCAAGAGAGCAGTGGTTATTCTCAGGCCAGGCCAGGGTACAGGGTGGGTGGTGTCCTGACTGTTTGGGACTGGCAGTTGCTAGAACAGAGTGACCACGCTGCTCTGCCCAACCATTTCACCAATTCTTCCCTGGATGCCCCACTGGCACTGAGTCCTAACAGCTGCTTTTCAATGGAAAACACCTGAAATATGACAACACCAAGTCTTGTGATCACAGGTCCAAGCAGAAGCAGTAGGTTCAAGTCCTGGCCATCTGTTTATTAATCAGGGAAGCAGACAGATGGAGTGACCAGCAATTGCTCTCTCTGTATAATGCAGTAGTAGGAGAAGAGCTGAGGAGGAAGCAGCTGCTGCCCATTTCTCAGCCCTCTGTTTTGGAACAGTACCCAGATTTTTTAATACAGCCTTACTGCATACATGCATCTCCCCATCATGTAGCGTTTTTAATACAGCCTTACTGCAAACATGCATCTCTTCATCATGTAAATGGAAAATAGTGCTTGACATACAGCCCCCTCATAAAAACAAACTGCTTATGCCTGTGGCTATAAATATATACATGCACAGAACTCTCTGTATCTCTTTATAGATATAGTTACACATCTCTGGAATTACATTTTCCATGCTTCTGTCCTGATTGTCCCTTGGTCCCCACACTATGATGATTTCCACATCAGCAAACTCCCAGTACTTGCTGGTATGATGTAACAAGATTATCATGCATGAATGGAGCCAAGATTGGTGTGATTTACACCCAAATGCTCTGGCCTGGATTAGACTGTGGAATTATGTGGAACCCATGTCTGTTCATGGGTTTTCCTTTTGAGACAACTAACTTCTTTGATTCAGAAATTAGCTCGAAATTAAAAGAAAAATGCAAACGCCAAAATCCTAGTTTATATATAGCATTGCTGCAGGCATCTAGGAATGAACTGAGCTAAGTGATTTGACAGCTCAGCATTCCTCACATGCGTCTCCATCCTCAGCCCACTTTGAAGCAGAGAGGTGGTCCCTCAGAGTGACTGAGGACAGGTTTTGGGACCAGAAACCCCAGCTATCACAGCTCCCAAATCTGAATGCCAGACTTTGTTTCAGTGCTTCACAATGACATACACTAAAAATGATCAATGGTCTCAGGGAGGCAGGGAAGCCAGAAAGGTAAGCCTTGAGTTCTTCAATGGATAAAAGCAGCACAAGTTTTCTCTGCTTCTGGCAGGTGGGGAATGGGAAATTTCTCTGTCTAATGGTACTCCTGCTGTTCCTTGTAGGACAGTTTCTCCTGAGTAGGTATCCAAAATACAGAAGCATAATTCCCAGTTCTCTACACTGTGCTAAGGAGCAGTACTTCTGATCCAAAATCATGAAGTGCACTGTTCCAGAGCAGCAGATATCCATACCATGTCCCGGGACATACTGCCTCTGGTTCTAGTGTACAGTAGAGAGGAGGAAGTACTCAAGAGATTCAGAGAGGCTTGGGAAGGGATACAAAGTCCCTGGGGCCATGAAAGCACAGACATGAGCTGGCCTGGTGCCATGGCTGATAGAGAGCTGGGTACTCTCCCTAGGCTTTCCCACTAATTTTGTGCAAACCCTGTCACGCTGGGTGTTCACCATTCCCATACAGAGCTCAGCACCTCACCCATGCTCCAGCCTCTGCCTATTGCAGAGGAGGTGGAATTAACCCAGGCTGGGGCTGAGTGCTGTGCCTGCAGCCACATGCTAGGAAGGAAGGTGTGTGGTGTGAAGCTATATTTTTCTCCACAGGCATTTTTCTGAGTCAGGCATGTGAGTTCCAAAAACTGGAGGGGCTCTCCCTCCCTGTTTTCTTATCAGGTAGGTTTGGTGCTCAGTGGGTAAGCTGTTTTTAAAAATAACTGTGAAGCTCTTCACTTTCCTCCTGCAGTCAAGCAAGGAGGCAATTATTTAGTTCTGCTTCTAGGACAAGGGGTTTTGAATGATTCTCTGCATTCCTAAGTTAGGTAAAGGTAGAAATTTTGACTGCTTCAAACCATTTTCTTCTTTCTCACAGCCAGAAAATAGAGATTTTTTTTGCTCTTCTCCTATGTTTCTTTGTGTTGGTGGCCACTTATGTCCCAGGTTACACTCTTCCAAGCACACAAGGGGAAGAAAAATCACCCTCCTGAAGAAAATTCCCACTTTGCACCAGAAAGACAATATTTTAACATTAAGCTATGCAGCATCTTCTTTAGTTTAATCACCAAATGATTAAAAAAAAAAAGTGTATGGTCTTTCTTTTCCTTTTTTCGGGAAAAAAATGCATTGATTTCATTGCAAAATCAAATAAAAGAATAAAAAAATGACACAAAATAGTGTTCTAATGCAGATTAACATTCACATCTAAATATATGCAATATGTGCAATATTCAATTACCTTTTTTTATTTGATAAAAAAGATGGTATCCATCTGTTATTTTGTTTATTTTTTAATGTAATAGAAGTAAAAGTTACCTTCAAAGACATGAGGTAATGTCCATCAATAATTCACTTTCAATGGCTCTAGTACTTAAAGATAATCATCCACTGAGCCATTTATTAGCCCTGACAGAGTGAATACAGTGTCAGATATCACTGAAAGGCCTGGAGGATTAAGGCACCAACCCTGCAAACTCTGACATGCTTGCCATCAAACCGGTCTCCAGGACATAGTTAAACCAGGTCATAACCCTTTGCTTGAAGTAAATGCATTTGAGTCTGTTCATGCTTTGGATCATTGCTTCTCTGGCTGCAGGGAAAGTATAAGGGTTAGCTCAGCACTGGAAGAATAATTTTGTATACATATAATATACCTTTTTTTCTTAAGCATCATAAAACATATACAGTCTGTATTATTTGTCTATATACTCTGTAAAATATTGTAAAAACTAGAAGTAAAAAAAAAGTATCAGACTGGTTGAATTTTTCAGTGAGGTTAGGAATTCAGTAAGCAGACACCTCTCATCAATTACTTTAAATCCTTCAGTTATGTACAAGAAAGAGAAAAACTTTTCCTTCAGATTCTGGAATCATATTTGCTCATGTGAAAAACACTCCACTTGTTTTCTGTTTTAGAGAGTGCCATAAAATCAGATTGTGCTGCTATAGCATCAGGATGCATTTTATTCTTATAATAGCTATGATGTCCCTGATTTTCTGTACATCCAAGGAAATAAAAAACCCAACTCATCAATATTGTTTTTTCCCTAACTTAACACCTTGTCATATTGGGCTAACTGGTAATATATTCTGATTAGAAGCAATGATGCTAAAGGAGGAGAAAAATGAAAGATGGAATATTAAATCTGATCCACATGTCTAGGTCAATGTTGCTGCCTCATGTAGCAAATCCTCTTTTATTGGCAGTACCCACTCCTTTCTCTGATCTGCCATATCGAACCACTCACTGGTTGACAAGTGTACATTAGTCTCATTTAGCATTCCCTCTCCTGCAACAGCAAACAGGACAATAATTGGGCTGGGCTGTGTTTGGAGAGGAGCCCCATTACTGCCCATGCTTGGCCAATGACTCCTTTGAGCTGCCCGTGTTCCTGAGGGGAGCAAACAGCTTGGCAGCAGCAGCATTCCTGACCCAGTGCCCAAGCTGTCCATGCCCAACACCTGAGCCAGGAGGAGGAGGAGACTGTCACTCATCTGCCCAGCTGGTGCTGCCCTGCTGTGCCCTGTGGAGCCATCTCCCAGCCACCTCTGCCACAGCATGGCTTTATCTTCCCTTTGCAGCCACCGGCTCCCTGCTTCCTGGAGGGCAAGAAGTTCCTGCCAGAAGCACAAAACACATTTTATTGCCATGTCAGTGTCATGACCTGCTGGAACAGAGCCATGGAAACTTTTTATAAATGGAAAACTAAACTTTTTTTTTTTTAGCAAAGTGGGAAAAACTAGCTATGTAATTTGCAGCAGCAGTGTGTACAGAGCAAACTGTGACCCAAAGTGATGTACTGTGAGAGTAAAACAAGCCCAGTCTCAAAGAGGCTTGGCTTTTCTTACTTAGGTCATACTTAGCTTAAACTTGTCCATGTAATTATTAAAATGTTCCTACTTAGACCCAAAAAATCCCTTCTGCCCTAGAAGTAAGATCTCAGTATGAATTTCTTCTTGTGAATTTTCACACTCTTCCCAGAGTAAAGAATCTGATTTCTCTTTTTCCAATAGATCTAATTTACACTCATCTTAGAGCCACAACTTCTCATATACAATAAACATTAATTTCTTCCTTTTCTAAAATACAGAATCTGAAAGAAAACATAGGTAGGATCTAATATTTGAGAAGAATTGAAAAGAGAAAGGGGAACATTTGTTGTTATCAATTTTTTGTGGGAAGTCCATAATGTCAGATTATGAACTAATAAAACCCAGCCCATTACTACATGACTGCTGCTGAAGGCATTAATGTGCTAGATACCTTCTTATATTTTAAATAAGTGAGCTTATTAATTAAATATAGAGAAATTTTTGTGCACTGTAACTGATTTGAGTGCCACTGTTTTGCCATCAAGACAAAAAATATCTTAAAATTGAGTGAAAAAAAATGCTGAAAATTAATACAAATCCCAAGTTTTTACCAGGAAAGCTGAAGCAGCAGTTAGTTCTATCTAGTTCTAGAAAGAGGCACAACCATGTGTTGCAGCATGTCAGAGGTCCTGTTTCCAGAGGCTGTCTCCCAGGTGAACTCTCTGCTGTTTAACAATGCAGCTGAGCATTGCAGCCTTTTCATCATTGGAGGAACTAATCTGGGTGTTTCACAGGGGGAAATGGAGCCAGGGAGAACTAGATTACAGGCCTGTAATACCTTTGAGATCTCTACCCTTTTGGTCAAATATAGGTGAAATTAGCTGACAAACGAGCAATTGTAAATCAAGACCTGAAAAACAGATAATGTAAGCCCAGCTTCCTTTGGAAAGTAGGCTATGAAGGCAGAATGGACCAATGCAGTTCTTTGCATCTCTTATACACCGAGAAAGCAAACTCACACTAACAAATAAATCCACAAAAAACAGCTGCTATATCTGATACAAGGTGTCAGGAAAAAAAGCATGCACAAATTATGTAAAATTTGCAAAAATTCTCCCTTACTGTCACTCTTTAACCACAGGATTTTAACCAAATGACATTATTTTCAGTAACAGAAGCAGAGTTTTCAGGACAGAAGAGTAAATCCTTCAATGAAGGCAAAGTTTGAAAGGCCAAGATGCTGATACTCTGCTTCTATATCTTAAGGAAAGACTTCAGTAGAAAAACAGAAATACATTTATATTTGGTGCAGCTCTCAGGTAATTTCATCAACCTTAACAGAATGATATCTACCACCCAGGAATGTCTTCCATTTTTGGTGAAAGTGCAGAATACAGCAGGATTTGCTGTCTCTGCCTCTGGGCACATACTCTGGAGCCAAATTTATCCACCATTTTAAAGTCATGCCTAACTTTGCCCAATGTCAGTTGTGATTTCAAGGCTTTTGCTGAGACTGGACCACTGTCAGTTTAAATTTTTGGTTAGGTGGACATTGTGCCAGTAGTTGGCAGAGAATGAATATGTAGACTTAACAGCTGTTTTCAAACATTTCCAAATTTGTAGCTTGGTTCACATATCGAGCCATTGTCAGATTGCTTTGCTGAGCAGAATCAGTGCGGCATGCTTTAAATATCTACTCAGAGACAACTACAGAAAGTGATCAGCAAATGGCATGAAGCAGATGTACAGTAGCTATAGAAACCACAGCTTACACAAAACAAACAAGCATGGACCATTACCTACAATTTGGTTCACGTTCCTTCAACTGCACCATAACATCTGTTGTAAGGAATCTTGTGGGGTGGGCTGAAAAAATACGTTAAACACAAATATTGCTGAACAAAGAATAAAGCCATTCCAAACTTAATGGTGCTACAAGGGTATTTAAATGTACTAATAAAGAAAGTAATGAAGGATTCTGTCAGTGCCAAAGAAAAACACTGGAGAAAATTAGCTACAGCGACCTGCCTGTGGAGCAGCACACATTACACCACACTGCAATAATAAGATAGTGTCATAATAACGTTCAGCATCAATTAAAAAAAAAAATCAAACTATTAAGAAGTTTGGCACTACTTTTATTACTTGATGGTGTACAATATCACCCTTGAAGATTTTGGGTTTTCTCCAAAAAATGGGACTCTTTCTTCAAAAGTTGGTTTGAAATGAAGGTTGGATTGTAGCTGACAGCAGTGACCACAACCTTCTTCACCTCCTGCAGGGTCTCCAAGAAAATATCTGTCTTGTTAAAAGCAAGAAAAGTTAAAAAAAAAAAAGAAAGAAAGAAAAAAGAAGAGAAAGAGAAGGAAATGTAGAAACAGACATCAGAAATGGTGA
Source organism: Pseudopodoces humilis (assembly GCF_049639895.1). Classification (NCBI taxonomy): domain Eukaryota; kingdom Metazoa; phylum Chordata; class Aves; order Passeriformes; family Paridae; genus Pseudopodoces; species Pseudopodoces humilis. Next base: position 80,693,402 of record NC_142202.1, on the reverse strand, counting down.
GGTATATATATTTCTATCCTAAGGCACAAATTAAATTTTTACTGCTCACCCCTTTGGGTTCTTTTGCTTTAATTGTAGATCCTGTGTGCTGATGCCCTGGAGAGCACTCTGATGTCAGAAAGGTGCTTTGACTTGACTCTAAGTCAGGATGCTGAATTTGAAAAGAAGCATGAGAAAGCAAGGAGATTACTGGGGGAATCAGTTCATTTCATAGCATCATTGAAACTTTTAGTGTAGGAAAGAATTTAGGATTATTGAGTCCAACTGTTAACCCAGCACTGCCGAGTCCAGCACTGAACCATGTCCCTAAGTGCCATAAGAGTGCCTACAAGCAGGGCACACCCAGCAATTGACACTTGAGTGGCAGCAAGTTCACCCCAGAGCTCTGTCTGGGCAGCTGTGTCAGTTGTGGTAGGTGTGGAAATTAGACAAGCCATGGCTTCTGCTGGGTGGATGCCATCACTCCCTGCTTGAACCAGCAGGCCTTCAGCACCCTTCCTGCACACTCTTCCACAAGAACTGCTGCCCAAACTGGCATGTCATTCCCTGCTTGCCCACTCTGCTTGTGGTACTCCTGCACTAGGTGATATGCAAATATATCAAAATGAGATGATCCTTGGCCTTGAATTGTTGCAGTTTGAATAGACAAGAGAAAATGATTGCAGAAAGAAAGGGATGTTGAGCCTGTTTTACAGGTTAAAAACTGACATATTGGGAGATAGTACTTCAAGATACAGAACCTGCAAATGCACTTGAAGGAGTATTGCTGCTCTTTCTCATTCCAGAAAATATGTCCTCAGTCTGCCAATAGTCCATGTACTGAAATAAAAAGAATCAGTATTTTCCAGGTTTTAAGACCAAGGTAATTTCTCAAGTATCCTGGCAGCAGAGGTAGGAATGACCACTCAGTATAATTCTCTGTCAGCATGCAAAATACAAAGAAAAGAAATAATCTCCTTCAAGGAGAATGTGACTTTTTTTTCTTTTTTTTTTTTTCTAAAATCACCCCCTCTAATAGCTGTTACCAAACTGTCTTTTTGTTCTTTGAGGTATTCTGCAATAACAATCTCCAGTGCTATCTTAAGATTTGATGGGTATGTGGAAAACCAGCGTATGTCAAGTTAGAAGCAAGACATGTAGGACATTTAGTTTCCCAAAGGATTATTGAATAATATTCCTCAAATACCTCATCCAATGCATTTAACGATATTTTTTCCATTCATTATTCATTTTTCATTACATTCACATCTTATAGAAGGAGAATTTTCCCCAAAAGTTTAAATAAAATATTTGCAATTTAGTTCATTTCATTATTCATTAAACTCTTGCTTTCATTTTCTTTTTCATAAGCACAGTTCAGCAAAAACAAGTGTTTAAACTGTAGATAAAGGGTGGGGATAAAACTGACATAATATGGAACTAAAGAAAAAATTCCCACAATTTTATAGTTTCAGTATCTGGAGGGTAGGACTCAGTAAGGGAAAGATGTGGGTTTCTCTGTGAACAAGTATCAAGTTTGAGTGGAAGGGAATGATGGAGAGTGCTCCCAGGGCTACTCCTTAAAAGTAACCTTCTTCTGTGAAAGGGAGTTTTATTTGCCTCTCCCACAGAGCAGGACACTCTGAACTGTGCAGGCTTGATAATCCTTTCAAAATTATTTGGTATTAGTCTTGTACCAGTTTGTATTCATTTCCGGGGAGTGACTGGAAAAGGTCATTTGTGCATTGTGAAGAAGCAGGAGGCATCTGAACACAGCCTGTCATCAGAATTTAATGAGATGATCCAGACTTTGCATGTGCTTGTAACTTCACAGCTATGATAATAAAAAGCATATGTCTAATGGTTGTTTCTTTTTTTTCTTTTCTTGATCGATAGAGGAGTTAAAAATGGGACAGATAAAATAAAAAGAGGAAGGAAAGCTAATAGCTTATCCCATGTTTCCCATTCTGTAATAAGGTGTCATTTTTAGGATATCTTGTCTCTGGTTAGCTGAATGCATACACTGAATAACTGACCTGCTGGGAATTTAACTAACAAACTCCAAGTTTAAACTGCAGCTCTAAGCCAAATTTCCATATTTTCCCAAGGGTGAGCTGTCAGCTCCTACTCATTGGCACTTTTTACATTAGAAGTGTTGCATTAGGCCTAATGCATCTTCCTTTCCTGAAACATGTATAATTGGTGTTGACGTGAAAGTTCCATATAAAAATCTGTGGTGAAAAAATTAGAGGAAAATTATGTTAAAAACAAACAGGATTTTTCTAAAACTATATTTCACATTATTTAATATGGAATATTAAAAATGTTCCAGAAGGCAAAACAATGTTCATTGTTGCCAGTCTGTACAGAAGCCTCCAGAGGAGGAATCAGAGGGTCATCTAACCTCCCTGCTCAAGCAGGGTCCTAAAAAAAGGTTTGCACAGGGTCACGTGCACTCAGGTTTTGGGTACCTCCAAGGACAGAGACTCCACAGTCCATTTGTGGACATCTAGACAAACCATTTCAGTGTCTTACCATCCTCACAGTAAAAAACCACTTCTTTCTTACATTTAAATAGAATTTCCCATATTTCAGTTTGTGCTCGTTGTCTGACCTGTCCCTGGGCACCACTGAAGAAAAGCTTCATTCTTAATGCCTCCCATGAGGTATTTATGCACAGGGTTAAGATCCCCTTGAGCCTGTTCTCCACACTGAGCAGGCTCAGCTCTCTTAGCTTCAGGCCTTTCACCGTCTTCGTGGCCTTTCTTTGGCCTATCTCCAGTATGTCCATGCATCGTGCTGGGGAGCCCAGAACCAGACCCAGCTCTCCAGACGTGTCTCACTGTTGGAAATGCTTCTTCCTAAACAGGTTGGCAAAGAGGGGAAACCATCCCAGTCACTTGAAGATGATGCTGAGATGTGAGCCAAGAACTTCCTCTGCTTCCCTCGTAAGGAATGGTTTTAAGCTCCTGTTGGAGCTGTTTCTTTTCATGCAGGCTATTGTCACTGGTCTGCTGTGTCCCAGATAAACAAATCCATCACTCTGTTTCCACTAATTCTTCTACAGTTGTGTCAAGATCCTTTAAACTCCTATTATTCTTCTCAGCAGAGCCATGAGCACGTCCATTTACACCCTTCAGATTCAGCCTGACTTTGTAGAAGATTCTTGGCAGGTGATTCAACATTTGTGTTTTGCATCTACGTGGAAATGAGAGAGGGCTAATGGGTTTCTATTCACTTGGGAATAGAATATCTCCAAGTTCAGCTATACCTGCTCTTTATGCCTTATTTTAGCCCCAAACTCAGCCACCAAAAGCAGCTGCAATCAAATTAACTTTTATTTCTTTAAATGCTTTAAATAAAGAGGATCAAATAAGCACTGAAAAAGCTGAAACTCCACAGTGGTTGGAAGATAGAAGACATCTATCCAATTAAAAAAAAAAATAATCTGATTTTGTCCTCAGAGGATGTCACTTCCTCAGGAAAACATCATCTAACATGCCAGCTTGTTCAGACATACTACCTATCATCACTAGTATGCAATACTTTTTTCCTCCTACCTGACATTGAGTCTGGCAGAGAAAAGAAGTGGTTAATGAGGAGAGATAAACCAATTCTAGTTTGAAATATTGCCTGTGAAAAAAATCAAATAAAAAGGGGGGATAAATTTTAATTTCCATGTCAATAGTTCTTTAAAAAATATAACCATGTAAAAATGTGGAAGTGCATGTGAAATACCAAAAATAAATTAGTTGTCCCCATGTAGTTTTGTATGCCCATTATCCTGTTTAGGAAACTAGAAAGCTGGGATATTTATACACAGTGATAATTATTTCTTATCTGTTCAAATCTAAATTATGTTTAAATATGGATTTTCTAGGATCTACTTTATAATACCTTCCTCCAAAAGCTACAGGGAATAGGAGCTTAATTAAGAGTGTTTTAGAAGTGGACTTCAGAGTGATGTTCATTATGTTTACTTTAATACCTTTAGCAATCATATTACATGGAAATTTATAAGCCAGAAAGGATGTCCACCATGAAAAGTTGTTCTTCATGTAACCTGAGACATTTCTATCTTTGACTTCTTCATTGTTTGCATTCTTAATACTTTCAATAATATAGAAGCAATTATTAACTGTGTGTAATTGTAGCAATTAATTTAGAGTTGATTTAAATGAGTTTATAAAGGGAATCACAGATTCCCGTTGCCTCCATATTTTTTTAAAGTAGAAGCTAGCAGCACTGCATTTTTAACACTTGGTCTTATAAATTGTTCCATGCTGTTTGCCTTAGGACCTGCTGATGACAATAACACAGACATGGATATGCAGGAAATGTGCATGTAAAGGAAAAATAGATTTCATATAATGCTACACTTAGCTTAGACTTTTCAGACTTTTGAAGGATAACTTGTTAATATTTTCCAGTTTATAAGTGGTAGAAGAATGAAGTTCTGAAATCCATTTGAATAATTCTAGAAAATTCTAATGGTAATCTACTACTAAAGAAAATATCAATAAAGTACTTGTCTGTGGAAAGAAATAGAATTTTTTCCTGGAAATACAAGGAGTGTACCATCCTCATCTGCAGTTCACTTTGTTCTGCTCCTCACTAACTTGCATATTTCTGATCAAAAAATTATTATTTAAACACATTTGTAGGTCAGAAAAGTTAATCTAGTGTGTCCTGTAAGATACCTTATGAGTTTTCAGTCTGGTTTCCCAGGGAAATGCAGTTTACATGATCTCACTCTCTGACCATCCATCACATGGTGACTACAAGCCCATCTGACAGAAAGCAAGATATCAATGATAAATCATTTCCTGCAAATTTCATGGAAATCTGTGGCCAGGCAGATGAGAGAGACCTAAATAACATCCTGTGCTGAGAGAAAAGTTGCAGCAGGAGCCTAACCTGGTCAGAATTAATTCCTCACGTGCACTGGATGGCTCATGGGTCACACCATGAGCCTGGCACAGGGGCTACTGTGACCCACACACAGCCCACCTGACTCCTGGCCCAGCTATGGAGAAAGAGGAACACAATCAGGACATAGGGATATCATAGGCATGGAATGATGGGCAATTCAAGCCCAAAGGAAGAGGCAAGATGGAGATAATGCAGGGGAAGTTGGACAATGACAGAAGGGGACAGCTGGTGGTTTATCATGACAAGGGGTATGGAAGGCACTGGGTTATTACTGGGGCGAAGTGAGGCAATGGAGAGAACAAATCTCCATGATGGTGTTTGTGTTAGTTTCATTGGTTCCAATGAAATTATTTGCAATTTGTCTGCTTGGAATAAGAATGGAAATTACTTTTATATTTGCTGTTTTCATATGACATTCTTGAGCATTTCGCTGCAATAGAGGCAGAATGCAAAACTCAGTATTGAATCTATTAGCATGAATTTTGCTGAAGGACTTCAAGGACTTAAAATGCTGAGATTGGAGTCAATATTAGATTCAAGCCTCTTGAGGGGAAGTAGAGCCATGTTTGAAAATGTATTTAATATGTTCTATTTATTTATTTATTATATTATAGTTCCTCAGTATTTTGTCCCACAGTTACTGTGAAAAAAAACCCAACAAAACATAACCAAAACAAACAAAAAACCTTCCAAACAATAAAATTAAATTTAGTATTATATAGAAAAAGAAATGGGAATAAGGTCTGTAGATAGTGCATCATTCTGGACCCTCAGTGAATGAAAAGATTTAATACTCCTATTAAAAACAGCAAATAAAGAGTGACTGAGTATATGAAGCCAAATAGCTTGTATTCTGTTAAAGTATATCTTCTATCCAGGCATAATTTGAAGTTATCTAAAAATTAAGAATCTGCTACCAACACTGGTAATTTGTTTCTTATTGATTACAAATAATGAATGTTCTTCATTTTTCATTTGTATTTAACAAGCTTGAGCTTACATCCATTAGTTCTTTTTACCACAGAGTCATAGAATCACAGAATCATTTAGACTAGGAAAGACCTTCAAGACCATCAGGTCCAACTGTTACCCCAAAACTGACAAGTCCACCACTAAAATCATGTCTTTAAGTGTCACATCTACATGTCTGTTGATACCTCCAGAGATGCTGACACCACATCTCTGGCCAGTCTCTTCCAATGCCTGACCACCCTTTCAGAGGAGAATTTTTTCTTAATGTCTAATCTAAACCTGTCCCAGCACAATTTAAGTAACTTCCTCTTGTCCCATCACTTGTTACCTGGCATAAGACAGCAGTCCTCCCTGGCCTCAGCCTCCTTTCAGGCATTCCTTGAGAGCATTAAGGTCTTCCCTGAGCCTCCTTTTCTCCAGACTAAACAACTCTCAGCCACTCCTCACAGGACTTGTGCTCCAGACCCTTCTCCAGCTCTGCTGCCCTTCTCTGGACTTGCTCCAGCCCCTCAGGGTCCTTCCTGCAGTGAGGAGCCCAGAGCTGGACACCGCACCCGAGGTGTGACCTCACCAGTGCCGAGTACAGGGGCACAATCCCTGCCCTGGTCCTGCTGGCCACACCATTGCTGATACAGGCCAGGAAGTCCTTGGCCGCCTTGGCCACCTGGGCACACACTGCTCATGTTCAGCTGCCATCAGCCACCACCTCCAGGTCCTTTTCCTCTGGGCAGTTTTCCAGCCATTCCTCCCCCAGCCTGTAGAACTCCAGGGAGTTGTTATGACATAAGGGCAGGGCAGGACCCAGAACTTGGCCTTGTTCAATCTCATGTAATTGGGCCTATCAGTCCAGCCTGTCCAGATCCTTCTGAAGAGACATCCTGCCCTCCAGCAGATAAGTACTCCTGCCCATTTTGGTTCCAACTGCAAACTGACTGAGGGTGCCCTCGATCACCTCATCCAGATCATTGGTTAAGATATTAAACAGAGCTTGACCCATCACTGAGCCCTGGGGAACACCACTTGTGACTGGATACCAGGTGGATGTAACAGTTCACATCCACTCTGGGCTCAGCCAAACACAGGTGGTAAACACTGGCAGGCACCTGCTTATAACAGGGACACTTATACAAATTATCTCACTGACTTCAGTATACGTAAGTAAATGTACTCTGCTGCAGAAGAACCCTCAGTGAGAGTAAAGGTGCACATGAGATCTGGGAAAGTGAAATTCCATCCTTGCTGATATTTGAAAAAGCTACAAATTCATCAGGCTTGAAATAAGATTGTATTTTTAAGTATTTTTAAGCACCTGGTAGCACTTGTGTAATAGAAAGTCTATCAGCCTTTTCAACATGAAACTATAAACACTTGATAAGATCTAGGAGCTCACACAGTGTACACAGTGTCAAGTTGACATGGTTGGCTGGTTGATTTTTGGTTTGTTTTTGTTTTTTCCATTCTGAGTTGCTCCAAAAGCAGTTGTCTTTCTATAAAACAAAAATGGGGACATTTAATTTCTTTCATTATGACAGACAAAATAATCCTCAAAATGTATTATGTTTTAAAAATATATTTAATAACCGTTGTGCTGTGACTTAAATGAATCCTGTGCTACATACAGGTTTTGACTGTGCAGTTCCCTTTTGTTTAATATTTTAAATTATTTACAACAACTCTCTCTCTCTCTCTCCTTGAGATATAATTTGATATCTGGAAAACTTGAACACTAGGTGATTTCAAAGTGTCATGTCCTTGCCTGCTGGCAGCTCTCCTCTTGGTGCTCACCTCCACTTCTGTCCCATCCTCTGTTGTTCCCCAGTGCCCAAAGTGCCCTTGAGCCCTAGCTCCAGTATTGCTGAGGCCACGGCAGAGGCAATAGCAAATGTGCAGAAGCTTAACAAGTTAACCCATGTGCAACATTTGGATCTGAGAAACCCACTCCAGTCAGCACTAAGAGCATCACTCACAGCAACAACCAGTAGGGATCTTGGGCAGGTTCTGATGAAAGACACGTAGTTATAGGGAAATAGCATAGCACAAGTCCTTCTCCTTCTTGTCATCTTCATTTCTGATACTGGCTGCATTGGAGACAGTCCCAACAGGGGAAGATCAATAGAGACCACTGTTCTTCCTGGCTGGATACTGAGAAGATTTTTTTTTTCTGTTCCTTTTCTTTCTCTCTTCTGGATTTTTCCTTATTCATTTTTTTCCCAAGACTTGATTTGTACCTTTAAAATCAACATATTCCATCAGCTTTAGATGCTCCTAATCAATCACTGTGCAGATGGACAAGCCTCAGCATTCTCTGTGCAGCTATTTCTCCTACTGTCTGTCTTTGATGGCAGACATAAGTGATCGCTGAAAAGAAGAGTGTTACAACAGATAAGTCCATAGCAATGTTTCCCCAAAATACCTCCCTAGACCAAGTAACTTGTGATTTAGGAACTTTCCTGACCCAGAAATTCTCAAGTTAAATGTTTTCAATTAGGAGTCCTGGTTGGAATTTTCTAATACAAATGTTTCCCATGCTTTATAAACCCATTAAACCTTTTATCACCTCCAACACACACTGACAGGGATTTCAATGTCCTTCTGCACTGTGTGTGTGGCTCCTTTCTAATTCATTTCAACCTGCAATTTTCTGGCTCTTCCTAGTGCCCCTCAATGTATTAGAAGGATCTATAAACAGTTTCCAGCCTTTTCCATGCAACTGCATGTCTCAGCATGACCTCCTGGCTGTTTACTTTTCCCCAGGCTACAAAGCCCCAGTCATGCAAGGCTAAAGGTTCATGGCTTATGAAAGAAGAAAGAGAGGAGTCAAAGACTTCTGCTCAAGTCAAACCATTAACGTTTCTGAAAGGCTGGGAAATTCCACGAACAGAAAAATGTGCAGTCTAGCCCAGCACAATGCAGCCCATAAAAGCCAGCATGATGAATGTCATACCACTATGCACAGCACAGTGAGTAGCTGTGCATGAGCTTTCAAGGGAGTGCACATGGTGGGATTTAAATGTTCATCATCTGCTTTCCCAACTTATTGAGGAACCCCGGTTCATTTCCAAGAATGAGGAACAAGGTACTAGAATTTATATTTTATTAGAAAGATCTCAATAAGCAGCCTCTTCTGGCTAAATATTCAGTGACTTCACACAGCATTCTTCCAAATATATAAATTTCTCATGTTTGGGTTGCAAGACAGGCACAAGTTCGAGACCACTGTTGAGAGCGTCTGCATATGCAAATTTTTGATAATTATCTATAAAAGAGACAATGTACACAGAATTCTCATCATGATGAAATGACCTTGCCTGGATAGGAATGGAAGATTACCCATGTAAGAAGACTCCTATTTGCACACAGTTCTAAATTGAAAAGTGTTTTATATTTTCATGTCTAGTAACACAAAGAACTCTAAACAAGCCAGAATCTCCAGAAAGAGAGACTTCCCCTTGAAAAAGAAAACAGACATATGGAAAAAAATTAATTATAAAGACACTGTAAAGTTAATTTTTATTATGGCATAGTGGTTGAACAATAAAAGGTGATTAACTTACATCATAATATCTCATAATTGCATCTCAGATGTTGCAGGTGTGGGACTTAACAGATGAGTTAAAATGCAAGTTTTGCTTCTAATTTGCCTTCTTTTTATTTGTCCGTAAGCCTGCTTTGTAGCAGCTCTTAAATTTGTATTTCTGGTTTAATTAAAAAAAGGCATAATATATCACCTTCCTATATGGTGATAGGAAATTAATTTTACAAACTCTAGCTATAAGTAGTTACGTTAAGATTGTACCAATTTCATGAATAAAAATAGCATATGCTGCATAGTGAGCTCTGTATAATGGCAAAAGAATAGAAATAGGCAAAGAAATATTTACGGTCATTTAGTCTTGTCAAAGCAAAATGGATTAAAACCTTGTTTGAAGAAGGTCAACTCAGCCACCAGTGCCTTTCAGAATCAGGCCCTTACACTTCTGCCAAGTTGATAGATATTTCAGTCAAGAGGATTTACACACTAAGGAGCAGGTGAATAAAAATATTCCCTCTTGGTCTAAATTCTGCAGTAAACAGATCCCAGGAGTATTCAGGCATTTAAAAAATTAGTGTTCGAGGCAGATCCCACAAGCAACAAGCAAATGGAAATTGTTTAGTTAAGATAATGCAGCTCAAATTTTTGCTGCATGATGGACTAATGCTTCCATGTCCACTGTCTCAGATCCTTGGCTGTCCCTGATTTTTGTCCTGAGTTATGTGTCCAGACTACCAAAAAACCTACATGTCTTAACTGACATGCAATCCAGATAGCAACAAGCTATAAATCAATCTCTTGGTTTTTCCTTTGTGGGCTTCCCAAATGCAGTCAGACAGCAGGACAAATGGCAAAACTGGAAGTATACTCCACTGTGAGTCATTGCTCAGGTAACAGGTTTCTGCCTAGAATGAGCGCCCACTAGTCACAAGCACCCTGTCTTTTCTGTTCTGAAAGGGCTGAATGAAGTGCTGTTCACAGGCCCAAGGTTCTGTCCTTTCAACAAATGGAGGCTGCAGCTGTTTAGGAGCAGAGGAGAAAACAAAAAAGCCATCAAAAACAAAAACCTGAGAGCCAACAGTTTATATGAGCAATGGCTTAAGTCACTGAGATGCTTTTGTATGCATTTCTAATGCATTCGTTACCATAACAGCAACAAAACAATTCATTTTCTTCCTTTCATTTTACTGTTATGATAATAATTTCCATAAAATAGGAGTCACATCAGCTGATTTCATATAAGGTATTACCCCTGTTTACAAATGTTACTTATATTGGGCAAGCAAGATCTGTAATTCAGAAATGATTGATCTCCAGACGGTCACAGCTCCTACCACAACATTACTACACACAGAGAAACACAACCCAGCTATTTTCTGCAATAAGAGGCTGTACACAATGGCAGATCAGCTCAACATGCATTAACTGAAACTCCCAAGAACACATTTTCTAGGGTTTTCCCCTGGATTAACTTTTTGAACCATTACTGCAAGCCTAGGTCAACCCTTTCCAAGTCTTGTGCAGGAAAAGTATTTCCCCACCAAGACTGGATACACACCTAGTGAGAAAGGAAGGACATACTTTGTCTTGAAGATATATCTGAGCTCAGTGGAGGATCTCAACACTGTCTCACACACCATTCCCATGATTACCTAAGGACATCAGGTCTAGCTACAAATATTAAAAAAGTAGTCCACAAATGGTCATAAAAAATCCCCAAGAGAAACAGAATGGGAAGGTATTTCAAGTGAGTTGCCTTACAAGTCTCTCCTCTGCTCATTCTACTTAATATTTTCATCTATATAGGGCTAAATGGTTAATGAGAAGTTATTGAGGTGACAGAAACTGTGCAAGACCAGGACAAATTTTGAAATGAACTGGCAATGTAGCTGTCCAGAATCAACAAGATTAATTTAGCCTGTCTTTGATTCAAATGGATTGTGAAGAGTTTATTCCTGGCAAGCTATTACAGAACAAATCAATGGGGATAACAATCAGCTAGAAAGCTGTGTGTTGGTGAAAGAGCTGGGTTTATAGGAGCCACAAAACTGGTATGGATGCAGCAATCTAGCTCTGCAGAAGAAAGACAATATTCAGTTTGGAAAGCATTACAGAAATTAAGTGTGCAATAAGACAAAGACATTTCTTCTGTCACACCGAGTGTCAGTGAAAGTTTTCCTCGAGCACTGCATCCTGGCCTGGATTCTTGAACATAAGACAGAGAAAATGCAAGGAAATATGAGTAATAAGAGCAGCGAGAGGTCTGAAAGAGAAAATCTGCAGAGGAAAAAAAAAATCTGTGTTAGTTCAATTTGGAGAGTGAGGACAGAGAAGGAAATGGAAATCTTGCATAATTATAAAGATTGTTAGAAGTTCTTCTTGCTAATATTACTGTATTCAGGACAGATACTAGGGAAGACTTCTTAGTAGGGTAGAGAGAGGGTAGCATGGTGACCACAGAAGATTATGAACTCTGCATCAGTGCAGGATGCACAGGTTATGTCAGTATCAGTAACTATGTCAGTAACTAGCAATACTAGAACATAGACCTGGGCCCTCAGTCATCCTCCCTGCAAAACCATCAGTTGTTCTAGGTCCATAAGAACCCTCCGTACGGGCCTGGCTTTCACATGAACTATTCCCAAGTACTATTCCCAACAGACAGGCTTAATAGGAGCATTCTTCACAGCAAGATAGGAGAGCTTCAAAGTATATTTCCCTGGGCCATTTGGTCTCAGAGCCAGAGAACTGTGTCAGGCAGATTTAATGTTTTAGGACTGCAGTGAACCAGTAGAAATCCATAGGAAGGCAAACCCGCCTCTGCAGATGAGGGGTTAGGATATATTGTAATATCTTATCTAGTCCTGTATGAGTGAACTTGTGTTTACTGAATAGTAAGTTGACCTTTGTTGGAAAATACAGAAAACTGTGGGCTATGGTACAATCCCAATTAGATCCATTTTCCAGAAGCCTTATAAAGACGTAATGAGGCTGACCTTCATACAAAAGAAAAATCAGTCTAATATAAATCAAGTCCAACATCTCAGCTGGAGATAAACAACTTTTATCAACCAGAAGATGCAGAACTAGATTTATTGTTATATGGCATCACAGAAGCAAGCCATACTGAAAGATGCAAGGATATTGCCCTTCCATCATTTTGGAATTCAGAGGGGGATAGAAGGTCCACACTGCATCACAGCTCTCAAAAAAACAGCCTCTCAGCACCAGCTGTGGGCCCAACTTTATCATGCTTTACAAACAAAGACAATGTCTATAACACAGTCGCTGCTCCAGCTGTGCTGTGATTGATGGCAGCTTAGCTGCCATAGCAAGGAGCTCAGTGTAGGCTCCATCTGCATAAGCACATTGTTGCCCTGGATAGATTCCTGCTGTTTTGGGGGCACTTAACCTAATCCTGGCTCAGAGAGACCTTTGCTGCAACTCCAATGTAGAAATGGCAGGCAAAAGAGGCACCTCCTTTGGCCAGCTGAGCCACAGGAGACAATCCCTTTAATTCCTAGAGGGCTCTGTTCCTGAAGGCTCAGCATCAAGAAGCACCTTTTATGTTTATATGGGAAATATTTCAGCACGAAGTCAAGGTTTTATTGGGATTTACTCCTCACTGTCACCACTCTTCCCTCACACACTAAAGTTCTACTTCATTCCTCCCACCATATCTTGGCATCCTATTTTCTTGGGAGACAGTTTAAAGAATGAGAATATGTAGTCACTGAGTGGCCTAGAAAGTGGAAGATAATGTTATGAATTTGTCCAGTAATTATGAGCAAAAAATTCTTCACCTTGCTTCAAGAAAAGGAGTAAAATGCTAAGTGGCATGTGCCAGCCTATCAAAATGGGGAAATCTTGTGGACAGTGCATATTTCCCTGCTGTGAATTTCTTGCCCCTGCTCCTTTCTATATTCATAGACAAACTCAGTTTAGGCATTTTCAGTTATCTAGTTTCACTGCTGCAAAAAAATACAGAGAAAACCACTGGCTTTAGTTAAGGTAAAAAAAGAGATGATGAAGAGCCCCAAATTCTTGAAATCAATCAGGAGCAGGAGAGTAATAAAGGCAGACCAGTAAAATGTTCTTTCTGAACCCATAATGCAGTTATAAAATAGAGGATAGAATTTGAGATACTTGAAGTGACATAGCTTTAAAATAAATCTAGGTATTCAAACCTGCTTCTGAGGTGGAAGATTACTTTGAGGAATGCTTGAAGGACCTCATCCACTGTCTATTCTTTTACAATCCCACACCACTTGGTCTAAGTCACCTGAGAGGAAAAAAAAAATGTTGAGTATATAATTTTTTAATTTTTTTCTTATTCCTCCTGGGCGGTCTGCTTCATAGCTTGAAATCTGTATTTTTGTAGCAAATAATTAAATAAATCAGCCCCCTTGAACCCAGCATTTAGGTGGAACATTCAGCACACTGCACCTTTGAGTCATCAGACCCAGACCCCTGCTATCTCCAGCAATCACACCACATAAACCACTTCATAAATCTATCTTGTTCCATATTAAGAATTCTGTGGATGGTTGCCCAATTCTCAATACTTTTTGAGCTCTATCTGAAGAATGGAAACTTTCTCCAAACTTGCATTTAACATTTATTCACAGAGAGCTGTTCCCTTTGGTTTCATGGCGGGGAACCCTTTCCTTAGCTCCTCACTCTGTACAGCACTGTCTACAACCCCAGTCATCATCAAAACAGCCTTTCCAGCCTCATACAAACTTTGCTTTGCCAGAGGGAACAAGCCAAGCTTGTCACAATCTCACCCAGCATGACAGAAAATCTCTCTCCCTCTGAGTGACCTTCCTCTGCACAGTGCAGCAGCTGGAATCCACCTTTTTCTGATTTGTTTGGGGTTTTATTTATGGGTTTGTTTTGTTTTGTTTTTAATTGCATGTCCAAGGTTGCACTCAGTTTTCCAGAGAGGCTCCACACTTGTTAATTTGCAGCAAAAATATTTAAGCCAGTAGGTTTTAGCCTTGTTTTTCCTTTCTTCTTTAGAGCATCTCACTGAGTATGATTAACCATCACATGTATGTTTCTTCTTCTTTCCTCTCTAACGGCAAATCTCAGGTTTATAATGGTAGTTATTGCTGTTAAGTTCCTATTAAATTTTCTCCCATTTCTGCAATTCCAATTTAAAGGTTCAGCCAAGTTCTTTATTTGATATTCAAATCCTCGTTTGCAGTGCTGGCACTGCTAACTTTTTCATTAGCATCAGCTTTCATTGCCACACGATTTTCTTTTCCTGTTTAATTCATTGATGAAACCAGTAAATACTCAAACTTTATATTTTTTTTAAATCCAAGATACAATATTGCAATTTTTTAGTTTAAAAAAAATTATACTATAGAGCTGCAGTAAAACCCATCATATGTAAACTGTCTTATTCTATTTTTCACTTGCCCCCATATCTGATTATTTTAATAAATATCTTGCTTTCTGATACAAACTGGATTTCTGAACGACAACATCATGTAAACCTTTGGAACAAAAAACGAAAGTTTGGTATCTCCATAAACCTTTCTACCCTAGATTGATTTGGGAATATTTTTAGCCTGCTGTATTGAACTGTTCAGTAGCATGAGAGTTACTGTTTTATTGGGGTTTTATTTACAAATGTAGAACAAAGCATAGCCTTTATCATACAGCTGCTACCTTAATAAAAGAAATGAGTTAATGCTTGCTAGTGATCTGAGCTTTGCCTTGATGCCTGAGGTTAGGTACCTCAGCAATCCCTAAATACGTGCAGCCTGAAGCACTGTATAACACCATCCACTGCTGATTTGACTGTGGGTCCAAGTTATTAGGTTTGCTGTCCTTTTACAGGACAGGGAGATTTCATTTTGGCAAGAGCTGAAGAACACTAGTGTTTCTATGCTCAGCGCCTGCCTGCAAAACCTTTTATCACTCTTTCCTTTTCATTCTCTTTAGGAGATAGCTTCAGCAAGAGAGCGACAGTATTTTGCTGCCCAGTGCTGTGAGACAGGCAACCAGGTATGGGATGTTCTGAGGTCGGATGACTCATGCACACTGAAGAGAAAAAGGCTAGAGACAGTGCATTGTCCTCAAAATTAACCCCCCTAACAGCAGACCCCAAAATGGAGCAGAATGAGAAGCGCCAAAGTGCTTGTTCATGCCTCTGCCTTCTCTAAGGTCATAAATATTTGCCTGTATAGTTTGAACTTGTTACAGTTTCATGCTTAACAGTGGAAATGTGCTAGGATATGCCAGCTCCATATTTTTTCCCTGCTCTGTCCCTAGAAGAACCTCTGAGATAGACTTTTTCAAGCAGGACTGTAAATATGTAGATCTTCTCCCATAAGATTAGCTTCCAGCCAGACCAGAAGCTAGCCTAGAACTTCCTGGCTAGTGTGAAGCCTCCGTGAGTTTCCTGTGCTAATTTATTCCTTCTGTATTGAGCACCATTTTAATATTGAGCTCAGCCAGAGCCAGGTGGGTGGTAGAAACAGCAACATGTTTTTTACCCCTCTCTTCTCCAAGGTTCCCTGAATCTGCTGACTAAAAATTTTATTGGAAGTACTTTGGGTTTCAGTCTAAAGTAGAAACAGCAAAGTTTAAAAGCATGTAGAAAGCAAAAAGCAAACAGAAAATTAACAGGCTGAATTTGGAAGAAAATTTTACATGAACTATTGTGTGCTTCATCTGAAAGGGTGTACAGTCAAAATGGAAATCAGTTTAAATGACAGGAAAGGGAAAAGAGAGGCTGGAAGAAATACACAGTGAAACCCTGGAAGATCAGTGCTTTAAATTATGAAAGGACAAGTGACTCTCAAATAAGGAGTCTCCACAGGCATAATCCAAGTCCATTTTTAACCTCCCTTGTCCTTGCTAGATTAAGCAAGGACTTGGGAGCAACTGGACAGTAAGCCAGTAGGAATCCCCCTGCAATAAATGGAATAAAATCAGTCAAACAGCTTTGGAGATAAGTGCCAAAAACAAGCTAAGTACCGCTGCACTGGGGTGGCACTGCATAATGGTGTGCACATTGTGACACAAGGAGCAAGGACTGCTCCCCTGGCACATTAATTCAGAAGGGCCCTGAGAAATGGAAAAGCCTGAAGACCTCTTTGTTGCAGCAATATGAAGGACAGATGGAAAAGTAAGACAAGAAAACCTTACATGCCATTTCACATGATGACTGTCCTGCATAGGCTGCACTGAATGCGCCACACCTAAGTCCCAGTATTAAAACAGAGCTAGGATAAGAAAAGTAAAGGGGAAGTCCTGTTTACTAGTAAAAATATAAAAAAGTCCCAAAAATTATAAACTGACAAGAAGGCTCTCTGCAGTGTAGTGTGAAGCATATTTTGCAGTATCTAACATGCCCAAACACTGACAATCTATTATCAGCCATGAGCGATGTTCTCAGGTTGTGCTGCTCAGAGTCTGTTTTTCAGCAGAAAATCTCACCTCTGCTAGCTGCTTTCAGTGGTGTCTGCACTGAGAGGAATAAAAAGCTCTGCAGAGAAGCATTATTTTAGCTTTCTACTATTCTCACCAGAATATCCTTTCTCAATTACAAAATAAACAGTTTTATGAATCTTTTAACTAAAACTAACTTTACAAAGAGAAAAATGTATACACACATGGAGAGAGAGGAGTATGTATACATGTGTGTGCTTGTTTTAGGGTTTTTAATCTTGCATATTAGGATATTATGGCTGACTAAAAAACTAAAACTCAGAGCATGTGAGAGAAATAATTCCATCTGTCTGTCAAAGGTATGAGCCTGTAAACTTAATTACAGAAATAGTGTAAGTTTATGCAAGCAATAAAGAACTAACAAAACAAACAAAATCATGCATAAAAATCCAAAATTTTTCCAGCAAAAGCATGACATCAGATTTTCTCAGTGTGCATATCTGTGTACCACTCCTTATTCACCTTTATTCTGGCTGAATTCTTAGCTGCTTGATTACAAAGTAATGCAAACACCAAAGGAATTAGAACATCAGGATTCCATGGTGTTATGGCAAATTTAAAACTAAAAGCATCCTACCTGGTATTTTCTTTTTTTTGCCTTCTTCCTGGTCTGCCAAAATGTTAACAGCAATGTCATGTATTCAGTGCCTCTGCAATGCCCTCTTGGATGGTCTCCCAGTGCCTTGACACGTGTTGCTCTTCCTTGGCTCTGACCTGTAAGGATGCATCTCAGCCACGAGCCACGGCACTGCTGGCGACAAAGCCCCTTTGCTTTCCAGTCAGAGCTGATGTGCCAGCTCCGTCTCTAAAAAGCAAAGGATGTTCATCTCACATGATCTCCCTTCTCTTCCCACCTCTCCACCACCTCTGGGGCTGGGCAAGGATTAGAGTTTGCTTGAGCACCAGTGAAGCACCATGCTAGAGACCTCAGTCTTGGCTGAGCAGTTGTGTGCAAATATTTGGCAAGTGGTAGGTGTGCCTACCATTCAAAAGCTTTGCTAACAGTTCTGGTTTCTTCACTTGGTAGTTGGGCTTGATGCTTTACTGTAAAATACATCCCATAGATAAATAAATGTACATCCCAACATAAAAGTACATCCCATGTATGTATACTATAAAGTACACTGAACTATAAAAAAATCACACAACTTACTGGATATCCTCTGGGGATTCATTGTTTCACCAGGTGAATAGAATCTAACACAGAATGAAAATGCAGGAAAAAGTGTGAGGTCAAAGAAACATAGCCATGTGTCACCTTACAGGAGAGGTTTGGGCATGAGAGCAACTAAGACATATCAAGAGCTATCATAAATATTTATATAGTGTTGCAGAAATAACAGGTGTCTTATAATCAGCAAAGTGTGTCAAACAGATAGAACCTCTGAAGAGCTAACCTCCAAACAGTGTAAAACAGAATAACAATATCTCTGGAGATGGGATATGGCACCTCTCCCCCTGAAGTGGAAGTAAGTGCGTCGGGCAGGATAAGTCAATGCACTAGAATTCCATGTGTATGTTAGAAACTGTCTGGATTTACCACATACATACCTCAGCCAGAGCCTGCTGGGAAGATAAGCTTTGGATCCAGAGCACCAAGCTAGGAATGAGATCATCTTCATAAGATGTGAGGTTGTACCCATTTTCTGTTCAGCATTTTCCAGGTGGAGATTTAATGCAGATTCAGAGACACAGATAAACCAAGCGTTTCTGAACCATGCTGAGGATCTACCTGCCCTTAAATCCTCTTCTCTCTCCTTTACTAAACTGAATTTAATGCCTCCTTTCAATGAGAAAATTTTCTGTGAAGACATTGAGTTATTTAAACTCTTTTATTTTATTTATTTTATATTTTATTTTATTTATTTTATTTATTTTATATTTTTATTTATTTTATATTAAACTCTTTTTTTTAAGAAGGAAAATTATGAAAATACCATCAGAATCAGTAGAAATGCTATCAAACACCAATTCATCAGCATGCTGACCTGTTGAAGGGAACCCAAGCCAAAAAGCAGATACTTTGGAAACACATAGATACTGGTACCCAGGAACTATTTTATCCCTTATGATTTTATGGCAAGCCATAGCAGGCATCTCTCAAATTAAATTAAAAGCCTGTAGGGAGTTTGTTGATAGAAGTTTTGATAAGGCTTAAAGCTGACTGAAGCTCACCCACAAGTCTGGGAGGATTAGTCTTTTTTAAAAATAAAAAAAATGTAGTTAAAACTATTTTACCCCTTTATTTTCACCTATTTAATCTGCAGAGTAATTAAAACCAGCTTTTTTTTGCATATGCCATCGATATTGTCCAAGTGATATACACTACTGTGCTACTGCCCTGAGATAATGTGCTGCTAGCTGGGTACCTCTGTGTTACTGTCAGACCTTGTTCTGGTGCTCACCACCAGCAGAGTTGCCTGAGCTGAAGCAACTCTGCCTGATAGTAAATTTGTCTGTATTCTTGTATAATTTCAATTACATATAACCAGTTTATCATAACCTTCTTGCACTACTGCAAAGTGACATTTACTGGTTGTAAATTCTAGAGCTTAGAGGAAATAACACTAACTACTTAAATAGCAGTTGGGTCTTAATGCCCCAGAGACAACCATAGAACTTAGAATAGTTTATGTTGAAAGGGATCTTTACAGATCATCTAGTCCAAACCCTCTGACCTTTACAGGTCATCTGGTCCAACTCCCCTACAGGGATATATTCAAATAGATCTGGTTTCTGAGATCCCCCTCCATCATTGAATATTTCCAGGGATGGGGAATTCACCACCACTCTGGGTAATCTGTTCCAGTGTTTTGCCACCTAGGTTGTGAAAAAATTCATCCTTATATCTAATGTGAATTTACTCTCTTTTAATATAAAACCATAATCCCCTGCCATATCACAACAGGCCCACCTAAAAAAATCTGCCTTTAAATATTGAAAGACCTCAATACTATTTTACTTACTCCTTTTTTTATGTGTTTGCATAACAGACATACACCTTTTCCAGTAAAATTGGTTCAGCCATTTTACTTTCCCTGTGCTGGGTACATCTTTCCCATCCCTTTGTCACCAGGGTGAGTAGATGTGATGCTATCCAGCTTTTCCACTTCAGATATCTCAAGGTTTCACCATGAAATAAACAATGAGAATATCTAAGTGGAAAAGCTGGATAGTTTATCTATTCACTCACCAGGAAGAGTCTGGTGCACTGTGGACATAACCCATATCAACCCAGCCAATGCTAATTTCATTACCAACTCTCGTAAGAAGCTCATGAAAACACACTCCTTTTTTCCAAAAAACTTAACTCAGGTATTTGGAAGTCATGGAGGAACTCTTCTTAGACCACAGCTGGGATTTATCTCACTCAGGTCTCAAAAACGTTATTTTCTAAACTCTCAACTATTTACACTGCTTCCCATTATAGGCAGCTGGGAGAAGTACATACATCCAGGGAGAAATCCATCTCATCTGGAGATAGTTAGTTAATGTAGGTCAGAGAGATTGCATGTGTGGGTTGCTCTCCAATGAATGTAGTGGAAGCCTAGAGCAATCAGTAGAGAATTAGACAAATAAACCTTAAATATCTGCACTAAGATGGTGATAAATTTCCCCAATATTTTTCTGTCAACCATAAACAGCTGCTACAAAAAAAGTTGTGCTCTTGGTCATAGTTTCATGACTTGGCTTGTAAAACATGCCTTGCTCCAGGGTCTCCAACCTCCCCAGAGGCTCCTCAGAGTGTTATGGTGTGTAAGTAGGTCAGCACTCCTGTTAACGTTATACCACTCCTGTGATAAACCTTTTGTTTCTGCAAAAACATTGTCTAAATGCTACTTCTCTAGCATCTGTTTGGCCATGATAGCATGGGTATGGCTTGCAGTATAATATTTGTACTTTTTAAATAGATCCATTAATTTATTCCCTGTACAGGAAAACTTTGTACAGATTCACTGCTGGAAGAAAGTAATAGTTGTGCAGAGGACAAATGCCTCTGAAAGGGCAGCTTGTTTTAATCCACATGCTGTTCACAATACCTGCATTTCTTTTCTCTTTTAGAACATAAGCATTATAGGAAGTGCATCTAAACTGTGAGGATTGATGAGACTTTTTGGTGGTTTTTGTAAATTATTTTCCCAAAAGAGAACTGTGATTTTATGTTTAGTATATCAAATTGAGTAGAAAAGAGAGATAGAAACAATTTGGAGTCTTGAAAAATAAAATAATTATTTTACACCACTTTTTCTACCTGACTGCTCCATATATTTAGATACAGCAATCCTAATTATGGCTTCGTCTTTATAAACAATCCCTATTTGAAGACAGTGGTAAACGACATTATTGTAGTCAAGTATGAGAACTTGGTTAGTAAAATAATGGAGCGCTACTCAACAGATACGAAGCAAGAATGTATAGCTTATCATCTAAGAAAAGCTTGATATTATAATTATTAAACTTCTGACTTATTTTCACCTTACAGTAGATGGGATCAGTTGCATTTTCTTTGCAAAATAAATTCTGAGAACAGGTACGTTTTTTAATTACAGCTTCAAACTTCTTTCAAATGTCTCAGTAAGAGTTAGGAAAGCCAATCATTTATGGAAATATCTGTGAAATAGTCCAAGTCATTTTGAAAAGCTACATTTTCAAGAAGAGTGTTTTTCCTGAGTTTAATGGAAAGGGAGCACAGCTTGCTCCCTTCAGTTCAACAGGACCAGCTGGCCATTTTCTCTCCTATTAAGTGAATTGTGGGCATATTGCAGGCATGAAGACTGCACACAGCAGTTATCACCAGTTCCTCACTGTGTGTCAGCATACATTTCTACATTTCACTCCATCAACAACATTCTTCCCTCAGGTTGTTTTTGTTAAACTCAGATTTGAAAAGCCTGTGATGATCTAGCAAAATTTGGCAACGTTAGCTTACTCGGAAACTTGAGCATCTTTAACAATAACTTCAAAGTTAAATGGTACTTAATTTTTTTAAGTACATTTTATCCAAGTTCTTAATTTAAAAAGACAGTGTTAATATTTTTTTCTTTTTATAATAGTGTCAGTAAAACAGATTCTAAAATGTATTTGAAGAAATTCTCTAATTTTTATCTGAGAATACAAATAACAGTCCAAAACAAGTAAATCACATTTTCTAGCATGTTGGAGACCTGCTAAGTAGCATATTCCAAGACTGGATAATATTTTGATTACAGTGATACCTTTATCACCCATAACATTTTATGGTAGTACAGACATGAAGGAGACCAGATGTTCACCTGACCTTATCTGGTCCAACCCATGTCCAAGCTCTTTCTTGTGGAAATTCCCTTGAATTCTTGAAGCTGTGACTCTCCTTGTCCTGAGATAAGCCATGGTTTTAATTCCACATCACCAAAGTCAAAGGAGGTCTTTGGTTGAATACTTCACCTAAAAACTCTTGTAGCCATTGAGCTTTTACATAAACACCAAAGCTAACACTGATATAAGATTTTCTTGGTAATACAGTACTCAAATCCATCAAAAGATACCTCCAAAGTTCTCCACACATAAACCCATGCAAACTGTTCTAAGACCCCCACAGCTTGCAATATCCACCTTCTAGAGAAACCCTAATTCAAATAAAGCTTTATTAGTATTATTGGCTAATTGAAATATTTCCCTAAAGCAGAAAACTTTTTCAGATCTTTTCTGCACATGTCTTTAAATCATCGGGACCTTTCTCCACCTTCCCAGTCTGATCTTAAGCTCAAAATGATTTATGGTGTTATTCTGATGACAAATACTACAGCAATGAGCCAGGGCATGGATATTTTTCAAGTTGAAAACCAGGAAAGAATCATTAGATACATGATAAATCAATTATTTGAACAAAAACACAGTCATGAATGAAAAGAAAGAAGCAGAAGAGAGTCAATCAATTTTAGTGACTGACAGAAGAAGTAGGATATAGGTACAAACTAATTTTTTTCTATTTTTTTCTCATGAGAATGCAATATGTTTAAGAAATGTGTCAGTATATTTCAGTGATATACTGTAGCAAGCTGTCATGCAGAAGAGGAACCCATCAGCAAACAGGAGATTGGAAGTAGCAGCTAGGGAATATATTCTCAGTGTTTCAAACCAAATGTGATAGAAACTCATGTGAGTAACAGAACTGACCTAATATGGTATTTGTGCATATTTGTTCACATTGTTCACAAGCAGCTGTTTGACCAGCATTCTTACTTACAAACTTTCACAAAAGCTAATGTCTTCATACAAATACTCTTCTTCACCCATGAACAACTTTGTTACTCAGCATCTGCACTTCTGTTGAGACTGCTCTGATTCTCTGATTGGAGGGCAAAAGCAAGTTCTAGGATGATACAGGTGATCAGAGATGATGGTGAGGACACATGGAATTGTGTCACTAATCAGTAGTCTCCTTTAGGGAAATTGGCACAAGAAAAATTTCCTGCACATGGAAATAGAATCATATTTTTCTATCAGTCATAAAACCTGTGATATAAAGTTATGTGAATAAAATGAAGGACAGAAGATGAAGGATAAATCAATAAGTCACACACATCACTCACTCACACACTGCTGTCTGTATAACACCAAGAGAGGGTTATGTTGAATTTCCAAAGGCACTTGAGCTTCTAGCTTTCTGCAGCCAAGGCTAATGTTCCCTCTGGCAGGGCTTTTGGCCAGGACTGGATACTGAGCTCTCAGTTCCATAAAGGACACCTCTATCACTTGAGCTGAAGGACTAACTTCTTCACTTATCAGTGATGATGACAGCAGGCTCTGTCAGAAATTCAGTGCTGATTCTGGCTGGGGCAACTGAAGCTGACACTGCACCCAGCTGTTCTCCCTCTATCCAGCACACCTTTCTGCAACTGGGGGACAGGACAGACATCCTTATTTCAGTTCCCAGAGATCACAGCCTTGTAGTTTAGAGTAGACTACTGCTTTAGATGTTTCAGCTGAGGTACCAGATGAAGCAGGACACCTGAGGCTCCAAGTGCATGTCCCCTTCTACCCCTGCTTGAAGAGGGTTACCTACTGCAATAGCTGATCTCCACCATGGCTAACATGAGCAGGGAACATGTGACATCCTCTGCTCTTATCTCATTTCTTGCTCCTTTTGATTCCCCAGTGAGCCCCAGGGGTCATGGAGTTAGGTGGAGTAATCAGCGTTGCTTCACATTAAACCAAAGTATATAAAAGGTGAGAGGACATAACAGCTGAGCAAAGGATGGCTGAAAGCTCCAAGTTTGGTACACTCAGCCTCACAATACATCTGCAATATGGAATGGGTATATTGATGCATCAAGCACAGCATGAAATATTAATGCACCTGAAAAGAACAAACGGTGACTGACAGGGAATGTAGCAAACAGTGCTGGCAATTTCTGCACCTGAAATTACCTGTAAAAGGCACATAGCTACTGCAGGATAAGGAATTGTGGAAAGTGGAAGACCTAAAACTGCTTGCCTTGCTTACACTAGAAGAATGAAGGCTGAGAAAACAGGCATCTGCTGCACATAAATACCTGGTTATAAACATCAAGGAGTCAGGAGGGCTGTCTAGGTGAAAGAACAAGTACAGTCTGATCCCAAAGAAATGCAGCCTGAAAATTAAAAGGTTGTGGCAAACTACAAGCACTTTAGACATCAGCAGCGCACTCAGTCTCCATCCCTGATCCATCAGATAGCGTGTTGTCCCTTGTGCTGCAGATATCCATGTGTGCTGGGAGCTGGAGGGAGTTCTACAGTCCAGAATCTATATGGTTGTCTTTAGGATTCTGGAAAGACTCCAAAGCTTGTAATGAGTATTAGCAATGCCATTTGACTGAAGGATAATTGTTTTTGTAAGGTCCTTAAAAGCCTCTTTTACAGCCCTGCAAATGCTGTGTGCCAAACTTACGGTAACACAGCAGTTGCCTCATAACATTTTCCAGTGCCCTGAGAAGTTTAAGAGTATGGTGAAGAACTAAGCAGTGGGGTGGCAAATTTGGCTCTGATATTATTGTGGAATTAGGATCCACCAACAGGTATCAGTATAATCACCTCAGATTGCCATCAATGAAAAAGGAACAAAATTCTGTGGGCGTACAGCTGCAATCATTTCACTTACTGCCATGAAAGAAATACAGGCAAGTGTCAAGTAACAAAGACATCATGTGCCAAAATATTTTCTCTGTAGCACTTTGGTGACTTCTGTGGACAAGAGCAGGGTACAACAAAATAATATTTATTCTTGATTTTCATCTTGACTAAGAAGTTTTATATTTATAGCTACTAAAAGGGAATTTAAAATTCCCTCAGGCTGAGAAATTCCTCTCCTACAGCATTTTGGAAAAGCCTTCTTGTTTTTTAGCCTTTTCTTTATGAAGGATTTAATTCCAGTTTTTAAGTTATCCCATGTATTTATAGGTAGGAGTCAGAATCTGTGCTCTGCAGCATTTACCTGTCATTTTAATGGCCTACTTTTCAAATGCAAAACTGAAAATTGAAAAGAGCTGAATTTTCTGGTAATAGGCTTCGTTTTCCCAAATGATATTATGATAGATAGATTTTTTTTAATGGATTTAACAATACTTTATTGAGCACAGACACTGAAATTTACATTTCCATTTATAGAAAAATTTACTGAAGAACCCTAATTTAAGGAG
The DNA here is from genome assembly GCF_049639895.1 of Pseudopodoces humilis. Taxonomy (NCBI): domain Eukaryota; kingdom Metazoa; phylum Chordata; class Aves; order Passeriformes; family Paridae; genus Pseudopodoces; species Pseudopodoces humilis. The sequence continues at coordinate 80,667,863 of NC_142202.1, read as the reverse complement.
GGAGCTTGCTGTATTGAACTCTTAAGTAACTAAGATGCAGTAAGCCAATGAAATCATGCTCCAGAATTAGCCAAACTGACTACTAAATGTAGTATACTGATAATCTGCAATATTAATACATTGGGGTGATACATTAATATAATGCACAACATAAGAAAAATAGTCAGCTGTGTTCTGTACAGTTTTCTGGTGTGTTTAAAGCGGCTCTTTGGAAAGATAAAAAAATGTGGCAGAAATACACCACTTATTTGAAAGCATTGTGTTTTGCAATATTGTTCTCCAAGGAAATTCTGTTTTGTTAATTTTGAACTAGTCTCAGAGACAGAAGGCTCAAGTTGCGCTGCTAACTCCACAACTGTCCTTGACAGGAAAAACTCATTTTGTTTCTCATGAATAGTCCTTGTAAGTGGCCACCTTTCCTCCATCTTCAAAGAAAGGCTTCCACTCCTATTCCATGAGTACACTCATCTTCATCTCTGCATGCATAATTGTTGGCTGTTCAGAGACATTAGAAAGAAACAAGCAAATTGCTGCAGAATGACAAAACTATTTAAAGAGAAAAGGCAGATCCATAAAACCAGGCATAATCCATAGTCGGGCACTTTTGATATTGCTGTTATTCAGGAAAAACATTGTTCTATAAACCTCCTCCCTGAGCACTAGCTTGCAGGGCTGTTGAGTAAGAAAAGCAGTAAAAACTATTTGAAAATCTTATTTAGGCACTGAATCTTTTAAAACTGCCTTTCTGGGCAGCTTGGTAATACTGTCGAGTTGCATTGTTCTTTTGCTTTAAAAGGAAAGTAAGAAGTCAGAAGTAATCCCAGGACTGCAGGTGACTCTTTCAACTGGCACCTGCAGGAAATTCTTTTCAAATCTCTTACCAGATGTGCAAAGGTAAGCAGCATCTCAGGAGAGAACATTTCTCCCAGCAAAAATAAAGGAAAAAAAATGAAAGTGTTCATTTTGTGGAATATATTCTACCATTCTTTTAAGATGCATTTTCATGTCTCTTCTAGAAGCCTGTGTGTTCAATATTACCATGCAATGTACTGCAAGTCTTTGCATGATAGTTCCACACAATGAGTGCCAGGAAAATTAAAACTAGGTTCTGCTTATCTGGTTTGAAAGTGAGTATGACATGCATTTACCACCATTTAAAATAATTTCCTACTTATATTGGCCAGCATGTTTGCCATCATACTTACTTTTTTGATCACAGAGGAACACTTTGCTTCCCAGGGCCAGACCCTCAGCTGAACTAGTCACTCAGCAGTAAATATTGGCAAGTGCTGACATTTGAAGTGCCTCTGCTGGAACATTATTTGACCAATAGAGGTGAAACCTAACACCTTGCACTTAGTGCTATAGTTCAGGAACCTTTCAATTATTTTAATCCCTGTTTGTCAGGGCTTCTTTGGAAGCAGCTTGTTGTGTTTTGATCTCACACCTGCTATTTCTGTCCTTGAATATATTCTGCAGCCCACCCCTGCATTTCCCATATCCTTCAGGCATTTCTTCTTTGCTTGGCTCAGCAAAAGGCTTGTCCCCTTCTTCTCCCATCAGTCATTTCAGTAGTCCTCACTAGGTCCCCATTCCTCAGGCTATTCACCTTCTCTTAAGGATCTTCCCTCAAAGCGGAGGATATCAACACAACAGCGATGCTTTGTGTATGACTTTGTTTAAGATCTCTGCCCTCTGTGTTTTCCCCTCTGAAAAAGAACCCTCTCCTATTCTTTGAATGTTAATTAATATTTGCACAATTCTTTGTCCTTAACTAACAAACTAGTAAGTGCCAAGTAGTATTAAATAGTGAGGATTCCAGCCCTGGTGAGGCACAAAGTAAACATCTATTAGATCTTTTCCAGATATGAAACATTAAGTCTCTCTTTTGTCTAGTGAACTGAAGTGCCCTCTTAAAATTCTTGTTTCTCCTAGGAGAAAACCAGCTAGCAATTAAAATCCCCTTTATCCTTCCCCTCACAGCAAGTTGGTAGGAGAGGTGGAGCAAGTGTTTCTCAAGCCTGTCCCCATGTTGTGTGGTGGCACAATGGACTCAGCATCCAAGAGCTGGGCTGGAAACTCCTGCCTGGGGCAAGTGCTGTATGTGAAATGCACTGAGGATTGAGCTGAGGCCTGTTTGTACCCCACAGTACAAGCAGCTGCCCCAAGGAGACCTGCCAAACTGCACTCCCCTCCAATCCTTACACTAACTGCAGAGAAATCCTGTATTCCTCATGTTGGAGGCAACCCACACCACCTTCATTTACCTGATGCCTGTTTCTTCAGGTACCTGACTTCAGCTCTCTGCTCAGCAACCATCTAATCCTGCACGCATCTGACATCTGGAAATGCAATATTGATGTTTACCTGTTTCCCCAAGCACTTCTGGAGTTGATACCAGAATTACTTCAGACTGCTTGTCTCTGGCAAAGAGATGAGAAGCCCCTCACTAGCTCCATTCCTTGTCATTCATGTCAGCATCCAAATGCATGGGTGTTTGGAAGATTATATTTTTGTAGGGCTTGCTACAGCACTGCAGCCTGCTGTAAGGCAATTACACCCCAAAAAGTCACATGAATTCAGACTTGCCCCCTCCTTACACACTTCCTACATATTACCTTTGGCTCCCTGCTCTGATCAGGCTGGCCTCTCTCTATCTCAGTATGAACAGCCTTGTTCTTCCCCTGAATTTCATCAAAACTCTGGACACCTGCATAATGAAGTGAAGTGACACTGTGTTTCTGTGAGACATGCTTGTGATTGAGCTAGAACATTTTCTGCTTCTGTTCTGGCACTTACCCAGCCAGTCTGGATCACACCCACAGCCCAGTTGGATAGCTCACCTCTGGAGCCACACAATACCCCAGAGGTGAGCAGACAGGGGAGATCTCAAGCTGTGGGACCTCAGGCGCAGCCATGCAGCTTTGTTCAGCCTGGCAGTACCGTGTAAGCAGCAGGAGGAAACTGCAGGCACGTGTTAGTGGCTGGCTGACTCCCACAGCCACTGAGCATCAAAGGATTTTTCCAAAGGAAGGCAGCACTGATGGTAGCAGTTGTGTTTGCTCAAATGCTTGGAGAAAGCTGGCACTAATTTTGGACAGAAGCCCAGAGAAAATCTTTTTAATGAGTTGCAACTTGCAATATGTCTGATCTGTGGCTGAAAGCACATCCTTTACAGGGAGTAATTGTTAACAATTTTTTTTCAAGAGAGGTGCTTGTTACAGTAGAGTGTGTCAAAAAAACAGGACCTCCAAACATCTGAGGCTTCGAGCCTCATTATCAAGGGGACATTTGCTCAAGTGCCTCCTCAAGAACTGAAGCACACCAGCCTGTGATTCTCCTTAGAATTATATTCAATCATCTCTGCCTTTCTTCCAGTTATAAACTTGGCTGTTTTCCTGGAGTACTTCTTCCTTCTCCCTCTCACATTTTCTAAATCCTCAATCCAAACACGTTTAAGCAAACTTTATGCTTTGAAGGAAAGCAACTGGCTGCAAATCAACTTGGAGGTCACTGTGTGGCCAGCTCTGTGCCAAGCTGTCTGTCTGACACAGTGTTAGGTCTTTACATGATCCATTTTACTCCAAGAAACCTATCAGGTGGTTTTGGGGCTTGCCAAGGCTGCTGTTTCGTACAAATCTGTGGCACTGATACTCACAGCTGGAGGTCACCAGCTCAGAGGTTTAATGGGAATGCTGTGTCATAGCTGGATCTTGGTGATCAGTCAGGGTGAGCCATCCTGTTCTTGCCCTGGACCCACCGCTCTGCCATGCAGTGTCTAGGAGGTCTCTCAAACCATCGAAAGTACAGCCATGCTGCTACTGTCCTGTATAGTTTCTTTTGTACATGAGATAATATCATTGCATTATCTCCTCTAATTTTCAAGGTTCTTGGATATAAATATCTGTTGAAGAGCATATTGTGCAAGCTGCTTCTCCTTTACTGTTCTTTCCCGGTAGGATCTGCAAAAAAGTCCTTTATGTGTACATTTTTTGGCAATTGTCACACAGCACCAATCATTCTTACTACACATCTGTCTTGTCTTTTATTCCTGCACCTTCACCCGTGCCCCCAGGAGAGCTGTATGTATGTATGTATGTATGATAGACAAGCAGGAGATCAACATGCAACAAAAAAGCCATACACAGCATAGAGACCACCACAGAAAACAAGAGAATAGATTAACTTTCTCCTGTGCTTTTGAACAAGAATTTTCCCAGAGTAAGTGGCAGCTCATTTAGCTGCACTGCTGAGAATAAGTACAACAGCTGCAATGCCTCCAGTCTTCCCCTGTTTTAGTTAGTGGGAACATCCATTTCTGATTATAGTGATAAAGATCTTAGCTCTTGACCAAGTTTATCCTGAGTCATTTGCTAGTTTCTATTATTTGCATACAAATAGTGAAAAGCACTTGAATCAAAGATGACAGAGAGTTCTCTTCAAAACAAAGTTTTGTCTCTGTCATGTCCTCTACAGCAACTTTTCCTTGGATTTACCCTTTTTCCCTCAATCAGACATCTGCACTGCACATTTTTGAGCTCTTAGTAGTTACCCACATTCTGGTGTAACTAATCCAGAGACTTTTCTAATGGCAAACAATTATTTTCTTATCCTACACGTATACACACACCTACAAGACCATATATTGGAAAGAATGACTGTCCTGGTAGAATTGCAAATTGCACAGAAAAGCAGCATATAGGGAATGAACAGGAAAACAGACAAACAAAACCAAAATAAGACCTTGGTCTATAATATACTTTTGTTTGTAAATGTTGAAGTCATTGCCTACTTTCCAACAATTCTGTTTGATAGAAAATTATCTGGCAAGAGTCTTTCTCTGAGTTACAACAGTGTCTGACCCTGTTCACTTAATAAAATCGAGAATTAATGCTTTGCCTGTTTCATGGTGCTCTAGATAATTCATTTTGGCCACTGAATAAAAACTATCCCATGTGTGCACATGAGTTTATACTTGACTTTTCATGCAGAAACCTGAACCTGGTGGAACTATTCATATGCAAAACAGTTCTGTTCTGAAACATTGAAACAGTTCATATGAAACATTCCAATTTCATGGGTGGAATAAGTCTGCATGTACGCAAAGACTCAGGCAGTTGCCATTTAAAAAAACAAAAATAAAAAAAAGAGTACTTCTTTTTAGGGTACTTTATTCTCATTTGTTAAAATTTAGTGAGACTGGAAAAGGACACATTCATCTGGAAATCATCTTGCTGGCAATCTCTACTATGAAGATGAAAACCATTGTGATTTTCATTACATTTTGTTCTCTAATGGACAGCAAGACCTGTTCTGTGGGCTTTGTTGCAGAAACCTGATGGACACATAATGCAGCACTGACCTCAATTTATATATTTTCCACCTCCCCTATTTTTTTTCAGTGAAACATGACCTGTGTTTAACTGTACCTTATCTGGAACTTTTTCCTACATGTTACCATGTACTGTAATCCATAGACGGGTATGTGTAAGGAGTTTCATTGTAATCACTTTTTTGTGACAAAAAGGGGTTTCTTTTGAATCAGTTGATACATTTCTGATAATTAATTTCAGTACTAATATCCCAGCCTCACATTTCCTGGGGTTGTGGTTTATGGCACTTTGACATTCTTAGGGAATTGTTAAATGCCATGAGGTAGTTTCTTCCAGTCTCCTATGAAAAACAGCCACTACCTTTCCTGTTGTCATGGGAGTGAAAATTTCTTTTGTTCTGTCTGGATTTATCCCCTTACACTAATCTCTCTGAAAATTCCTCATGTTAACATCCATATAACAATGTCAATGGGGAGTCAAAAAAATCAGAAAAAAGGCTTCCAGTATCCATTGGGAAAGCAGGATTCGTTTTAGGACATGTTTGTCTCTGGCTTATGGAAAAACAAATTTGACTGATAACATCTTTTTCATGGTCATGGAAAGAGAAGTAAATGCTGAAGAAAGGGGCAGAAAAAAAGTGTTTATTTCAGCAGTAAGGCATTCAGCTGGGTGAACTGAGAAGGCAGCAGAAGCTCCCATCCAGGGAGTTGGCAGCATCACCCAGCTCTTAATGTCATCCCAGACCACAAAACAACCTTCCTTGCTCAGCTGAGACCAAGGGAATAAAACAGTTGGGTTTCTTCCCTCTTGTGGTCCTGTGTCGAAGGCCCCTCTCAGTGTGCAGTGGCTTTGCATCCTCATTTCTCCTGTGATGGGAAGGTCTGAAAAGCTGCTGTGGCTGAACAAAGCCCGCTTGGTGCCAGCCTGGCAGGCAGTCATGTCCAGCCCAGAGCAGCACATGAGTTGTGATTTCATGAGTGCATCACTCTGCACACATTCCCCATCGCCCCCTGTGTACCTACAGCAGTGTGGGGAGCGTCAGGGTAGACCCAATGGCCTCACTCTCACCTGAAATCCCTGGTCATTTTTTTCAAGGAATCAGCATTATTTATAAATGTAAAAAAATGTTATTTTTGTGGTCATGGGGAAAAAAGATGGGACAACCATAATTCTCCCTGAGTTGCCTTATTTTTAAAGCGTTTTTCCGACTCTGATTCTATCATCAAGTTTCTTTCTTGGTTGTAATTTAAGCTTTTGTGTGAAGGCTTGGATGAATTTGGGTTCCAGGACACCCAAAATCGCCACAACCAAATCATTTTCCACTGATAGAAAATCAGCCAATATCAACTGAAAATACAAACATTTCATAGAAATGTAGGTAGTATACGATACAGAATATTTGAAAATTTGTTTCTCTGTCTCTAAAAATATCTTTTGAAATAAAACAATGTGGCACACATATGAGTAAGCATGTCTTCTATTTTCAGGTCCTAGGTAATTATTCAGGATTGAATACATATCATATGAGTCCACAGAAAGGAAAACTGAGAAGAAATTTTTCTAATACATTCAAAAATTTACTTTGCTGAGATACCGACACTGATACAATGAGACAGAAAATGTTAACATCTTCTCTTTTTAAATTAAGAACTTGATATTTATAGGCTTTAAACTTAAAAATAAAGTCACATCTTCAAACTTTCAGTTGAAAAAATGCTTATGCTGACAAGTTAGTTAACACTGCAAAACTTTGTCAGATCAACACAAGCTTCTCAAATCTACATCACTCTCCAAACAAAAAGGAAGCAGTCAGAGAGATTGTGAGCAGAGAGAAAAGTTTAGGAGGAAAAAATGATTTTCCAGTATTAGAAACTCCTCAGGTTGATAAGGAGATTATTTTTAAGTATTTTAACACTGGGAACTGTTGAAAGATAAATTTTCTGAAGGCTTTTTCTAGACAAGAAATCAGACAGAGAATAATCTTTGGCAAGGTCTTAAACAAAATAAGGTTATCATACACAAGCATTAGGTAAACATCTCCTTTAAAATGTCTTTTGAAGAAAAAAACTTCTTTATCTTTTCTTACTTCAGCACCTCAGCTCTGATCATGCAGAGAGCTGTTTTATATCAGGAAGGGAAGGGTTATGAATGATTATGTGGACCACTTGGAATTTTTCAGAAGAAAAAGTTTTACCATATTTATTAGAGACTCCACAACTAGTACATTTCTGTTATCATCCTACAGCCTGAACTGCCAGAATTAAAGTTACAATTAAAATCAGTGGTTAATCTGTGCCAGCTTTTTTATCATTTCAGAATGACATTCTTACTCAGCTAGAAGGATTAGTTCTTTCTATTTTGTTTTGGGGGTTTTTTTGTTGTTGTTCGTTTGTTTTTGTTTGGTTTGGGTTTGGGGAGATTTTTGTTTGGTTTTGGGGTTTTTTGGGCTTGTTTTGTTTTTTGTTTTGTTTTAAAAAACATTTATGAGAGAAACAAGATGCATCCTCCAATGTCTCATCCCTGTAGTACTGATCTTGCTGGTTCTGCTCTACAAACGAGCACAATCAAGTAGCTCTTTTGCAGCATATCAAAAAACTCCTGGCAGACAGTGAAGATCTTTTTATCCTTTATGCTAGTAAAGCTACACTATGGTCAGTCCCTGAGGTCCAGAGAAAAATGGTAGTTTCTCCTTGTTCTTTCTGTGACTTTTGGCCTCTGCTTTGTTTTTTTGTTTCACTTTGCATTTTTGCTCATTATCACAAGAAACCCCACTGACTGAAAAATTGTGTCAACAGGGTGTAGGCTATTGCAATGTCTGTTAACAAGCCAGGTTATATATACAATAAATGTGTTTATGCTCATAGGTGGTGTATATTGTAAAAAAAATTTAGTGTTTAACCTCTCTACTGTATAATCTAATTCAAGAGCTATTTTTACATGAAGAAATTGAAAGCCAAATTCTATTTTTCTTTGTTATTCATAAAAACCAAAGTTCTTTGCAGTCTAATTGAAGTTGGTGAAACAGAGCACAACTGATTGCAATCATTGAATCTATAAATATATCTCCATAAATTTCTTTAAATTTTGTCTAAATATTTAGACCATATATTTACTCAATTGAATCTAGCTGCAGTCTCCAGGAGGGCTGACATTACCATACAGTTCTAGCCATGAGGTCCTAATTTCTTCCTCCCTTTTGTAGTGTCCTCCCACACCTCTCACCATTGAGTCATATCAAGGAAATTAGATAATTTAGTTTTGTTTCCTCTTCTATGAGCAAATTTTTCCTTGCATATAGTCACCACAGATTATCAAGGGGTACTGAGTGATAAGAGGTCCTCACCTTGAGAGACTTTTTCTGCTGAGAGGAAATCACTCTTCTCCATCACAGCATCCAAGGATATGGAATGTGTCCTTTGAACAATTTCTGAGAAAGTGCCTTAGGTACCAATAGCAGAGAGACAGGTAAGCTGCAAAAATCATGGCAGCACTTCCAAATCTTTTTTATGAAATAATTCATGTCCGTCTAAAACTGACTTGTCACCATCTGTCTCTCTGATAGCGCTTTTCTACTTTTTTATATGTGATATAAAGGCTTGAATCAATAAAAAGACTCAGCTGCTGTGGTACTTTAAAACTGCTTTTTCTCTTCATGTCTCTTGACACAACACTGGCACACAGCAATGAGAAAAGCACAACATCTATCCCGTGTGACACAAATTACACCTTTGCTGCCACAGAAGCTTCTGCTCGGCGTACATTATGCATCCGCTCACTGAGGCTGAGCCCTGAGCTTGTACGCAAGGCTGGAGTCACTGCTTGCTCTCAGCCTCCACTCTGGCTTGGGTTTCAGCCCTCCCTTACACACTGCATAGACACAACTGGCTGGAGCTGGCTCTGCCTCACAAGCTCCTCCATGCCTCAGACCCCCAAATTCCCACTGGCATCCCCCTGCCCACTTCCATGGGCAAACCCATGCCCACTTCAAGTCTGCAAAGCTGCTCTCCCATTTCTAGCACTGCATCAGATATTTTGAGGATCTTCTGCCTAAAACCCTTACATGAGTGAAGCACTAAACAACAACTTACACAATTTTTCAAAAAAATATAAAAAATATAAAATCCAGATATCAGCCAGCAGAGCTGAAATCTGGCTGAGAAATATATTTAACAGGGTAGCTGAATAGTGGGGGAAAGGGAAGGGAAGGGAAGGGAAAAGAGAAAGAGAGAGAAAAAGAGAAAAAAAGAGAAAAAAAAAGAGAAAAAAAGAGAAAAAAAGAGAAAAAAAGAGAAAAAAAAGAGAAAAAAAGAGAAAAAAAGAGCCAGCATAAAGCTGCTCAGGAACCTGTATCCATACTGAAGAACTCTTGCAAAGCCAGAAACTAGCTGCCATTTGGGGCTTGAGGAAACCTATGTGTGAATGTGCTACTGCTCACTCTCCAGGGTAGCAAGGATTGGTTGTATTCCCATGTAACAAGGATCAGACCCTAGGATAGCCACAGGCAGCTTGACCCAAACAAACCCTTCTGCTCATCTTTCTCTGGGCTCCTCAAGCCCTCTGCCCCTACTGTTTGCCCACAGCCCAGCAGACTCAGAGATGCAAGATGCATCACTGTAGCTGATTTCTGTGCTGAATTTCAGCCAAGGGGAGCTCCAGGTGGTCCCAGACCAACCTGACTGGTGGCTGAGTGGTTAAAAATGTTACACTAAAGTCGTGGCCTCTCTTCTGGATCTCTTTTATGGCATATCACATGAAACGGGTCTTTAACAAATGTGACCAGAGAAGAAGTCATACAAAAATATCTGCTTTGTTTCCAGAGTGGAACCTGGATAAACAGGAATTTCTTGAATCTCCCATCGCTCTCTAAAGACCAGAAATAGGTACAGCAGGGACATACCAATAACAGGTCCTCTCATGCAGCAGTCTGATCAACATCTCTCCCTGCCTCCATCTCATTTGATGCTGCTGTCTCCCACCTGAGTCTTCAGCATCTTCACTAACAGCCAGGACAAGGACCAAGTGGCCTGTCCTGGCCAAGTGGCTGATTAGGGGCTCCATGACAGACTGTAGCTTCCTGTGAGCCTGGAGGATTCACACAGGGAGATGAGAACTGGTGCTCTCCTGCAAGGCGTTTCTTCACTAGTATGAACCCCTGGAAGAGGCTTCTTCCACTCAGTCTTTCCATTTTAGCAATTAGTAAATTGGGCAGTGTACCTTAGTGGGAATACACCCTGGTACCCTCTGTGTGCCCTGGAGCAGTGCTCTGAGGAGGGCCATGCTGGGCCCTACAAGACTGCCTGGCCTTTAAGAGTGGCCAGGCTGGCAGCAGCACAGCGCCACGCTGCACATCAGCTCACCTGGGGGTAGCTTTATTCCTAGGCAGGATGTAAAGATAAGACAATATATTCATATAAGGACACAGGAGAGTATAAGAGTGGTGCAAGGCTACTAAAAAAATAAAAAAAATTAAAAGGATACATTTTGCCAAAATTAAAGACATTTACAAAAAAGTAACAGCGTTCCTCAGTTCTTTCAGTACCTTAGCTGTGGTGGGAGGCTCACTAACTGGTTTTTATGCCTCACCCCAGGCAACTACCTCTCAGAAAAGCTTTTAGAGCAGCAACGTTTTTTTTTTCTCATGTTAAGATGAATAGCAGATACAGAGCAGGTGCTCTGGGCAAGTTGCCTCTTCCTTGTGTACAGGGAAACAACCCCTCCAGCTTTGCCTTCCTGCAGGTGTGCCAATCCTCCCTTGTGACAGTCCTCTGCAGTATTATATGGTGCCAAGGTTAACTTAAATGATTTTAATACACTTTTTGTTGTGTGTTTGAATGAACCAGTTTCTGAGTAAAGTCCTTTTAAACCAAGCTAACTACAAATTTTATTAATTAAATGCATATTTTCATAATATAATCAAAATTAGCCTACTTTTAACATGTAGTAGTTTAAGCACAGTAGTTATGAGTGGTAAAACTGAGATACAGAGTGTTTGAATTAGTTGGCATGTCTGCTGCTAGATCTGGAGAAAACTTCAGAGGCTGATTGTCTGTGGCTGAAGAAACCATATGGACATCTAGGATGCTTTACAAGTGGTTTGCATGTAGTGGGCAGGAGCAGAAAGGTGATGCAGGGTGGTCAGCAGAACAGTGATGGGCAATTGTTTGTCTGTGCCATGCTGACAGAAACCATTCCATCACAGAAGGAGCAGAGAGAGCCATGGAGACTGGGACTGCTGCTTTCTCCTGCTGCAAACCAACAGCCAGGCCCCAGGCACTAAAGCCCAGCTTCTTCCATTGATGTGATACAGCCAGAGCAGCCCACAGGAGCAAAGGAGCTGTTTGACATGGCACAGCAGCTCAAAGGGCTCCTTCTCCCTAGCCTCCTCATTACCAGCTTGGCAATCCAGAGGATTTTGCTCTCCCCAGCAGCTGAGCAGGCAAGGTTTACACACAGCTTTCCCCTGTCACTGTGTTTTAATCTCTGCTGCAGCAAAATCCCCAAATGGGTCCTCAGCAGGTACTGTGCCTTATTCCCGGGGCTGTTCATTCCTGCCATCATTCACTTTGATGGTCCCAGCACACAGAAATAGAAATCACTAGAAACCTTTGCATCTAATCCAGTGCCATCAGGAGCTTTCTATGCATTTTAGAAAAACCCAGGTTGGTACAGAAAGTTCCCCATTGCAACAGACAAACAGGAGGGCCTGAGTGAGGGCAGTGCCTCTCCTGGCCATGAACCCATCTTGTGATGCCCTCGGACAGGTGAGCTAGAAGTCCACAGAGGCTGACGACCCATTTGTTTTGTTTTTCTGGTTACTGCAAGCAGCAGCGACAGTGTCAACTTTTCCTGCCACATGGGACTGCAGACCCACTTTCAGGTCTTACAAGGGTGATTCAGGAATCCAAAACAGCATGGGGCAGCAGAGGCAACAGTAGAAATGAAGCCAACTTCTGTTTCTGCTTTTAAACTATTAGACCAAAGAGCAAAGCAGGGTCTGAATGACTGGCACTTACATGGGAATGTGGAGAGATCTTGAAATCCATCATAAAAGGTTTTTGCAGTGGTATTTGACAGTGATTTGTCAATAAGCAAGACCCTGCACATAGTGAAGGTGGCTGACATCTGCAGTGGAGGAGGCAGGAAGGAAAAAGGTTCAGAGTACAATTATACCTGTAATGAGATCACCAAGAAATGGCAGAGAGGAGGATTGAGCTCATCAGCAGAAACTGGAACAACTACGAGCTCCCGTGCGTGGGGCATAAACTGGGAACCTGGCTGCAAGAAGTCAGGTGTCAAGGACAGGGTGATACTCTTAGCATTTGACTTTTTACTCTTAAAGCCACAAAAATGTAAAGTTTATTACGCAGCAGCTGTGAGTGCTTAAAAAGTATCTGTGAAACCAAGAAGAAAAAACATTAAAAACTCCTCTGTAGATTTGCTTCCACCAGCTCCCATATGGTGGGAGGACTATTCAAGGAGATCTTCCAGCTCTCTCCCATGATTATTCCATAATGTAAAATGTGAATATCGTATGGAGGAGGTTAGAGAAAGTATTTTCTTCTTTTTCCTATGTTTCAAACTCTTTTTTTTTTTCTGACAGTTCTTTTATCTTAAAAAGAAAAAAAAAGTTTACTGAATTATGCCAGGGGGCTAATTAAAAGCTATTCTAGAGAAAGTACAGACCCTTGCTAGCATATAGACCCTTTAAAACAATAACTTTTATAAAGAAAAACTTTGAAAACTTTTTTTTTTAACAAGAAAGCCACAAACAGGCTTTTGTGTGCAAAAATAATAAACTTATGTAGAGCTATCAAATTCCACAGGGACTGTGGAAAGGCAGTCCTTCCAGCCTCCACTGGAAGGAGAAAAATTTGGCCTAGGATACAGCTACCCCCTCCCTTCCTTTGTTCCATTTATGAGTTTTCATGCATTAAGGTTATTTTGAGTTCCATAACCAAACAGAAGGAACAAATCAAAACCAATATCCCTAATAAAAATCTTCCCTCTACAGCAACAAGAGGAGTTATGTAAGACATTTAAATAATGTAACTCTTAAATGGGAGAATTGAACATGTCAGGCTGTAACCATAAGAAGAAAAATAAACAGTGTGAATTTAAAGATTTTTTTTCTGGAAGTGTCAGCGAGTCAGAAAATGAAAACTATTCAGCTCATACTCATAAATCTTAGAAATTGTCCCAGCACCAGTTCTCAATCTGTAGGCAAGTGGTGACCACAGCTACTCTTTAGCCACCAGCCATGAACTCCACAAAAAAAGTTTTACAGACTAATATCACCTATTGTTTGGATTTGGAGACCAAGCCCAGAAAATATCTTCGAACCAGTGTTCAGAAATCACAATGCAGACTCCTTTCCATCTTTCCAAGACAAGTTCCCCTGGCATACTGTGGACTTGCAGCAGAGTCCAGATCCTGCCTCCCACCCTATTTTTACCTTTTTATAGGTATTTCCCTGATACAGTGAGACTTTCTGTGCCGTACAAGCCAAAGTGAATTTCTTAGCTAGACTGAGGAGGGAAATCAGGCAGAAATTTCAGGTATGCAGGACAACCAATGCAATTTACATTTTCTGATCACCCTTATATAAAAAGAGGCTTGTGAGTATTATTTCAAGCTGGGTTAAATAATTTCACCTCTGCAGTTGTGTGTGCAGTTTCTCTGGGGTTTCAGTCCCATTTTCTGGATTGGTTTAGTTATGTTCAAGTGAAAACAATAGTTCTCAAGTGAAAGGACTATGTCATTGATGGAAACAATGTAGAATAACAGTTGGAAACAGCAATAGCAAAAGAAAGATCAAAGCACTGCATTTTGGCTCAGGCATTGGATCAAGTGAGGTAAATCTGCTGTAAGGTTTGTGTTGCTCTTTTTAGTTGAATCCATCTCCAAACAACAGCTGCTGCGCAGCAAGTTATTGGTGTTGAATCACTTTTTCATCTCGTGGTCATTAATAATTTTTCTAAAAAGGAAACCGGCCCCTTAATACCCCTGGTTGCTCCTTGCAGGTGCTGCAGCCAGCACAGCACTGATCCCTTCCACCAACCTCTGCCTTCCAGCACCGTCTGTGCTGGGAGCTGGGGGTCCTCACACCTGCTTATGTGGCTCCTTCTCTGCCAGCACTTTAAAAAATGGTGAAATCAACATGATTTAAATGCCAGTCCAAGTCCATTGGTGTCTGCTGGGCTTTCTTGTGGGAAAGAAAAAAAGCTCAGAGGTATTCCTCATGACCACCTTTCTGCAGTGCCCTGTATGTCCTCTCTGGGGGACTGTGAAACTGGGGAGGGTTTCACTGGCTTCAGGATTTTCAGGGGAAGCTGTGAAATTCAGAGCCTAACACAAATCCATATAGGCCAAATGACTTAATAAAACTTGGGTAAAAGTATTGCTTGGAAAATGAAACACACAGTATAACAAAATCATCCCCTCATCATGCAGCCCTGGAGGGCAGGTACCCTTCCTTCTCTGACTTCATCCACTGGCAGTCTGGCACTGCCACCAGAGACCAGCAGCAGGCATGAGTTGCTGCCAGGCAGTGGTTGCTGCCTGGTGCTGATAGCTGTTCATTCTGCAGAACAGAAAGAAGGTGTCATTATTCCTGCTAACCCAGAGTGGAGTGTTTCAGTAATGACTCTGAAACAGAGATGCAGGTAAGGAGTGCACCTAAACATGCCCCTCTAATGACATTTCTTGTGCATTAGGGTACATGAGCCCTCCTTACAGGGCTGTCAGCTCTGACACCGGACCTCTGGGAAGGCAATTGCCCTTCTGGATCAGCCACTGGAAGTCAGACAGAAAAGCAAGGGCATCTCAAGTAATGCGAGACATGCATGTTCAGGAACCTCAATCACTCCCAGAGGATCCAAAGGCATGCCCTTCATTTGCTGTATTGTTTGAGCAATGTTCTCTATAGCGAAAATAGACACAAAGGACATGTAAAACAAAAGCTAAAAGCTATTTAACTGCGAAGAACAATTTTCACCTGAGCACTGTGTGGTTTCTGGAGTAGGAAAAAAGTCACCTACATTTCTCTCATTGTTAATATTCCTTTTTATTAGTGTTAGTCTTTCCAGATCTACAGGCTCTTGAGGCACTTTCAGGATAGTTAATCCTGTCCTCTTGCAGAACAGGTAGCTATAATCTTACTTGGCATGTGGGTTGACAGCACCATTAAATGCTGTGCCATTATGTTACTAAGTAAAAACAACCGACCCCCAGCTGGCTACAACCTCCTTTTGGGGAGTTGTAGAAAGCACTAAAGTCTCCCCTGAGTTTCCTTTTCTCCAGGCTAAACAACCCCAGCTCCCATCAGCTGTTCCTTGTGAGATTTGTGCTCCAAACCCTTCACCAGCTTTGTTGCCCTTCTCTGGACTTGCTCCAGCACCTCAAAGTCCTTCTTGTAGTGAGGGGCCCAAAATTGAACATAGGATTGACAGTGTGGCCTCACCAGTGCTGAGTGTAAGGGAATGATCACTCCCTGAGTCCTGCTGGACACACTTTTTCTGATTCAATTGCATGTTACAGGATCTCTGATGTGTCCCTCGTTACTCTGCCCTTCCCACAGCGTGAAACTTCTCTTTGTTCATTCCTCCTTGTTCAAAGAGATTCAGAAACCCAAGCCCAACACTGTACTTTCATTTAATTTCTCTCTTAATTAGAGCCCTTTCTCCTCCTCCTTTCTTGAATGACTTTCTGGACCCTGCCAGTTTTCTTATGCAGTATGGTTTCCATATATTTCTTCACAGCACCTAAGAATCTGTTTTGAGCACAATATTCTTTTTATGAAGAGGAAATGCTCCATCTATATTTCCCATCTCAAAACTTGTTCAGTCCTTTATGGATATATCTGCACGATCTGCAAGTGCAAAAACCCTGGAAAGCTCCAGTCACCCAAGCTTAAGTTGTACTCCTGGAGATTTCATGTGATGGACTCAATGTTTTCACACCTCACTCAGTTCTTGTATTTCTGCAGTGAATATCCTTATTCCTCAGTTATTTTCTACCAAAGATAGTATCTATGAAACTGAGGTTTCACAAGTTGACAACTTTTGTGGTTTTAACTTCTGCTTTTGAAAGGTAGTGGTAGGTCCCAGCAGATTCATCTTTTCTTCTACTTTTTAAAAACATAAGTAAATAATTGAATGGGGTAAAAAACTTCAGGTATTTGTGGATGGAAAAAGAAACATCTGATTCCCAAAACATGTGTTTAACAGATGGTGGTAAAAATGCACTACTCTTTTTGTATTTGAAAAATAGTTTTTAAATCCTCATTTTTCAAGAAATCAATCAAGGAACAAATTTTCCACTGTTGTGGAAACTGTACTATGAAAAAATAATAGCTCCAAAGTAGATCCTAATTAAGTTGCCAATCCTCCAGTGTTTTCAATGCTCACAACCTTTTGGAGCTTTTTCTCAAAGAGAAAAAAATTCAAGTGATTATGAGTGATTGCTTGAGTGATCACTTGCAAAGTGGTCCAAATGGCTATCCAGTTTAGCACAGATAACCACTGAACAGTTAGATCTGCTAGCTCTTCCCTTGATGTTACAGTAGTAGAATAATAGCACTCCTATGTTCTCCAAACAGGGTTTTTCACCTGGTTTTGGTGAAAAAATTAATATGAATACATATACATGTCTACACACGTTTGTATTAAATACTTATGCACAAAACTAGTTCACAGTTCTTCTGTTCCTTGTGTTAGCCTTCACAGCCAGCATTGCCCAGATGTTGACCCAAGTAAAACCCACTTGCAACTTGGAGAGCAATGCCAGTTGTTGCACAGAATACCTCATCATTGTCATTCTCTGTGTCCTACTTACTGGCATAGAAGACGCTCAAATAGTGATGGTCAGAGAGTCGGAACAGCAGTGAGCACTCCTTGAAGCGCCCACTGGCCTTACATAAAACCCTTCCATTCTTTATTGACATTAAAGCTGATCTGCTTTATTCAGACATCCTCTTTGGAGCTCTTTGGAGTGGATGTATTTTTCATCATTTATTTACTGAAAAACAGAGAGGCCCCATTCTCAGTGGGACTGTATGCTGATCTACTACCATCCTGCTGATCAGATATTTTTCATTCACATTGAAATTCTCCCCAATGAGAATTTTATCTCTGATATCACAGATATCTTTCATTCACATAAAATTCTCCGCAAAGCAGCGCCCACTATGCTCTCTCATAAAGCCTAAAGTTATTTCTAATTTCAGAGAAAGCATCTCTCCTGCTGTACTTGCCCAAGTCACCCAAGGCATCTCAGTAAAGGTAATCTTCCACCTCTCTGAGATAACTAAGTTGTTACAGACTGGGTAATCTGGGAAGGCTGTACAGCAAGCCTGCCACTGGCAGGGGCAATTTTCCTGCTATAACTAGACAGACCTTCTGAAAAGGAGAGAAGTGGATGTGCTTACAGCAAAAAGAGAACATGACACAGTATGATAGCTTTATGCTGAACCACAGACAAGGGGATGTAAAGCACAGCTCCTGGGCTCAGAGGCATGTGCTTTAACACAACTGTATGAAGGCAGCTGTGTGCAAGCATAAAAAATCCTTGTAAATATATGCAAGCACATAAAACAGACTGGACACAAAACAGCTTATCTCTAGCATGCAAAACTTTTCTCCTGAAGCAGCCACTTAATCACCACAAGCTCAAGTCTCTCCTCCTACAACTGCAAGAAAATATGGAAAGGTCCCTTGCTTCCTTTCTCCCCTCCTCCCCTCATGGTTTCCATTTTATTAAAGCAGATCAGTTTTCAGGTTGGGTTCAGAAATCCCTCCCCAGTAGAAACACAGGAGACAAGAAGTTGTCATGTGGAAATGCTGGCTCCCTGCTGATAACTTTGTGGTGGCTCAGGCAATCCTCTCCTTGTCTTTCCACTTTGATGGAATGATAAAACACCTTTGTGCCAAAAGGGTTATGAACATGTGCAGTGATTACAGTACTTGCTTCCCTTCCCTGAAGCCATGCAGTCGGTAGCACTTTTGGGCCTGGTTTGTCCCACCCTTATGTGTACTTCAGTTGCCAGTAGTGGGAAGCCCAGACAGTGCTCCCAGGAGGAGCAGAGAAGAGGGAATGGAGGCTGCCCCTCCCAAAAGCACCCAGGGGGTCATATCTGAATAAGAGGAATTGCCAGGCAGAAATCACAGGGTTTCTGGCAGTGCCCTCTCCATTCTGACACTGTCCTTTGAAAGACTGTGAATATAAGGGAAAGAAAGCACCTTGTTCCACCTTTGTTTAATGCAAAACTGCACATTGAATTCATTGTGTGTGTCTGATGAGAAAATGATGAAAGAAGCCTCAAGTCCTTTCTATTGGAAGCTTCTGCAATGCAGTGCACAAGTTATCCACACTTTTTACTGAACTGGTCCCTTAGAGGAAGGGCTGAATACTCATGAATGGTAAAAGAGAAAATGAACTGCTTTTAATTACAATATTCAAATATTCCTTTCAGTATCAACTATTATTCTTCAGATCCTGAAAGGATCAACTGTTTCTTACTGCAGCACACTCAACTGTGAACATTTTCCTAGGTAGCATGACTGTGAGTGTATTTAAAACATAAACACAGCTAAGAGAAGGTTGAAGCTGGAAATTTCCAAATGAATGCTTCTTCTTCCTCCCCACTTTCTGTCTTGTCTGCCTGCATCACCAGCAGCCTACTTTCCTGTTTGCCTAATGCATCAGGGTGATGTCCTGTGAGGATTTCAGCTATTTCATCACTTTCTACCTGTAGTTCAACAATAACGTCCCAAAGTCCTCAGGAGGCACTTTTCTCTCAACATTATACATCCCCTCGATAGCCCATACATGGAAAGAGATTCATAACTAATGTAGTTGGTGTCACAAGATTCCACTGGCACGGCAGTCAATACGGAATGCGGCACTAATTGCGAACAGCACCTATCTGCTCAAATTACCGTCGGAATGCTAACCTTGGGAAAAGATATTTTTATGCATAAGCTTTTCTGCAAAAGAAATATTACTGGAAGTGAAACAGCCAGGCTTTCAGTTATGAGAATGAGATCTGCTTTTGCCCTTGTTACTGCTGCTTTCACGATAGAAGAAAATATATCTTCAGACGAATTTCCCACTGAGGCTAATAAAAAAATTCCAAAAAACAAGTGGCCGTGGTAATTCTGAAAGGAAAAAAAAATCTAGATCCTGTTATTTTGTAGAGGCAATGTTTGTTTTAGAAAATATAACATTTCTCAGATAACTTAAAGATACAAACTGTAATGTGAAAAATATTCTTATTTGCAGTACAGTGTTTTTAATGGAGTGTCTGTATTTTATGTGGCATAGCACACAGAAAACTTTTTAAGGTACATAGAGAAGTATTTTTCAAACATATGTCACAAGGGACTGATTTTAAGATAGTTCTGAGCCATTTGCTTCTACAAAAAATTTGTAAGGTTTTGAAAGAGGGTCTGGCTTTCAGGGGTGAGGATCCCTTGGCCACCCTGGGCAGCAGTTTGGGTTCAGGATGAGGAGGAGGTTTTATCACTTGCCAGAATGAAGCTCAGCACAAAACAAAACAACAGGAACAAAACAACAGTGGAGAAGAGGACCTGTTTTATGGATGTGGAGAGAGGACAGAGAAAGGATGCCAGTTGCATCCAATGGCAAACTAATTAGTACAAACTAATGATATTGACCCAGACCCAAGGAAAATATTCCTTTCCCAGAGTAATCAGTCCCTTTCAACCTGAAGATCACATAAGGTTTCTGAGGAAGAAAAATTTAAAAATTTAAAAAAATAAAAGAAAATAAAGGATTAAATCAAAGAATTCTTAACACTGGGGAAAGAATTGTCATGGGTTAACTCCATCTTTCCATAGCAGACTCTTTGTTTTAGAGACTGACACCATTTATCTCAGCAAACTGTTGATTAGGATTTATTTCTTCTGTCACAAAAACCTCCCACCTGGAGTGGAGGAAGTGTTTTTGAATCATACTGCTGACCAGAATAGCTCCTTATTTCTCAGCATGCCATTCCTATCATAGGTACATGTTTTCCCACTGCACTTAAGAGCTATTCAGCATCAAAACCCATCATGAATTATACACTGAGATCTCACATACAAAATGTTCTCATGTTTACTCACCCTACTGTTAACTTCTTCAAAAGCCAGTTAAATTACCTTTCATGTGGACAGACTCTTCAAAGCAACATGGTTCCTGTGTTCATTTCCCAAAAACAGGAAATCAGTTAAATCTTGGGGTTTTTTCTCATCCCTCTTGAATGCCCTGAACTGCAGTTTTAGGTAACTGCTCATCTTTTGCTACAAGGACCAGTAGCAAAGTAATGTGATGCACTGTGATGCCTAAGACACGTATTCATCTTGCTCCAGATTCATCCTAAAGCCTGCTCCCTATTGTCCTGGCTTAAAATAGGTATCTGGACAAAGGCATTGGGAAGTGAAAAGTTGCCAAATATGATGCAAACTTTTTATACATATGCTCTAAAAATGATG
This sequence comes from Pseudopodoces humilis, assembly GCF_049639895.1. Classification (NCBI taxonomy): domain Eukaryota; kingdom Metazoa; phylum Chordata; class Aves; order Passeriformes; family Paridae; genus Pseudopodoces; species Pseudopodoces humilis. The sequence continues at coordinate 80,647,039 of NC_142202.1, read as the reverse complement.
ATTGTTCAAAAAGCATGAAAAGTCTACCAGTATCTTTAAGACAAAAATACATTCCACAAAAAAAAAGAAAAAAATTGAAAAACTGCAAGCTGAAAGAAATCCCCATTCCAAGAAGCACAGAATGGTTTAAGGTTAGAAGGGATCACTAGAGGTCATCTAGTCCAACCTCCCTGCTCAAGCAGGATCCCCTAGAGCATGCTACTCATGATTCTGTCCAAACGGCTTTAGAATATCTAGAGGGAGGGAGGTACTCACAATGCATGTAAATGAAATAATGAGATATTTTTATATCACTTCTATTCATTCACATGCTATTCATTACCTGAGCAATCCAGGCTGGAAATGAAACTTTTACATTCACACTCCTACAAGCAAAAAGCTGAGGCAGCAAAACTAAAGTTCAATTAGCAGTTACCTGGCAGCTTAATTAGCAATTCCCTTCAATGAGTTCCACCTGGGCTGTTATAGCCCACTGGCTCTGGGATAGTTCAGCAGCAGCAGCAGCAGCAGCTAGCTGGGTTATTTGGCTCGGTACGGTTATCATGAGAAATGGAAACAGTGCTAAAGTAATTATTCTTCAGGACACGAGAAAAATTAGTGTTTTGACTAATGAAACATGGTAAGTGATGAAGCCTCCATTAATATTATCAATTTTTTTTAATGTGTTGGATGATGAAGCATTAAGGTTTCTATAGCATTTGCTGATTTCAGCTCTTAGGAATACTGACCTTTTAAATCTCGTTGTTCAAGTGACTGTATCCTAAATTGCTATTCTTGAGAGTTTTTCACAGGTTTA